>NW_017731426.1:3907987-3931385 GCF_001890085.2 Hipposideros armiger | reverse complement strand
TAACATGACAAGTGAACATTTATTTTCATCCCAACAAAAGCTTTTCTCATACATTTCGTCAGGCAGTTATTCTAGAAATGCTTCTAATCATTACAGGCTCTAATTTCAAGAGCTAAGTTGGGTCAGGCAGAGGCAAACCTCAAGAGAATCTGGGTATGTTGTTTCTCCTGTAGAACTATAAATGTCTGTCGGTAGGTGCAGACAATTCTTCAGAGTGCATAGTTATAAGGCATAAAAGCAGCCCATGAAAATATGAGATCTACAAGCAATTACCCAACCTCTCTGTAGCCAAAGGATTTGCCTTCCTCCTTCATTAAGCCTTTAAAAACTGGTACTAACAAGTAGCTAAATTGATTGATTTGAGTACCACCTCCACTGTACTCTTGAGTATAAGTACTAATGAGCAAGTGATTCTCTTCCCACCCACTCTTAGTTCCTTGGTGAATCATCCCCGATGCTGTGGAGAAATCAGAGGAAAAACACCAAGTCCAAAGTACCCATTATAAATATATCTGATTAAAAAAAATTTTTTTAATGTGATAATGTTCAAAGACTAACTTACTTATGAAGAAATATAATTTTCTTTCTTCATATATTCTTCATATATCAAATGATTATAAAAGTCTTGGAAGAAATTTGGGACTATCCTGATTGCTAACCCCCGACCTAGAATTTAGATGACTAATAAGTAAATGGTATTGATCTATCATAGAACAATAGAGCTTAAAAGAAACTTAGAGGTTAACTTATTCACTACTTAATTTGTTGAAGGGGAGATGAGACTCAGAAAAATGAAGTGATTTTAGAGGGTATGGGTAGGTCACACAGTTAATAGTAGTGAAAGGAAAAGGAGAATCTACCTTCTGATTCTTAGTACCATGTTTGCTTCTCTAAACCTGGGGTCAGCAAATTACAGACTGCAGGCCAAACCTAGCCCACTGCCTTTTTTTGGATGCCCTGCAAAGTAAGGTTTTTACATTTTTATATGGATGAAAAAAATCTAAAAAACAAAAATTATTTTGTGGCTCATGAAAATTATATGAAATTCAAAATTTGGTGTCCATAAAGTTTTATTGGAACACAGATACTCTCATTTGTTTGTCATACTGTATCTACTTAGGCATGAAAACAGAAGACATGAGTAGTTGCAATAGCATGCATACGTGGAGGTATTTTCTATCTGGTCCTTTACGGAACAGTTTGCTGAGCCTTGCTCTAAATAATGCAGGAAAGTGGGCTGATTTAGCAAATCCAGCCTTCCTTCTGACTCGACAATCACTGCTGACACAAAAACATAAAACTATTACCCACATAGATGGTAATTAATGTTGTAAACCCATCTTAGAACGAACAAATTAATAATGAGTACAAAATTACCAAGTGAACCATAGCTAGCCTTGAATCTTCTGTGCAGATAACACAAATGACTGATTCTTTGTCTTCATACTGTAGTGACACTTGATATTTCTTTTGACTGAGCCTTCTCTGAAAAATGTCATATATTTTTAAATTTGACATAAACTACTGTAAATTCTGGTGAACTAATTGTTATGCGTCTTACCAAATCTAGATGCCCAGGTTATTGTAAAGAACAAAAATTAATACTTATCGATCACCTATATATGCCCTAGCTTCCAAAAGATGACTTCACAGTATCTAATTTAATCTCCACAGCAAGTCTACATGGCTCATACTATCAGCCTAAATCTTAGTCTCAGAGACATTAAATGATTTGCACTTGCTTGTGGTCACCCTGCTAGTATATGCAGAGCAGCCATCCCAGCTCAGGGCTGATATCAGTGCCCACACTTCACGATTGCCCACAATGCCTCTCTTGCAGCCGGGTTAAAACTCCCAATACAGACTACATAGGTTCCAAAATTATATGTAGTCATGTTTGCCAGAAACTTCAAAGGAAATGGTTAGAACGTACTTCTCAAGGGAGGCAGAGAAAAATTCCATTGGGATAGGCTGGAATTCAATTTTTGCCTCCAGATGAAATAATCACTGGTATAAAGGTAATCAAAGTACCAAGGATGCAATATCATAGAATTCCATATTTTAAATTTAATAGCCATTATTGACCTTCAGTTCCAAGACATACATTTAAAATATGTTGATATTAAGGCTGATGATGTTGCCATTTGACATTACTGGTCATTCAAAGGTGAAAATGAATCTCTATTGACAGCAATTATTTCTGAACACTCAGAGGCTTGTGTGAAAGAAAAGTATTTAAAATTTTAAAAGGGGATGATTTCAGAACTTGAGGCAAAAGCAGAAATGATTTCAAGCTTTCAAGACACTGGAGCCTTTTCTTAGATTAGGCAATATATTAATATTGCTTCACTAAAGATTAATAGTACATTTGCCACATTATTAAGTTAACAGGTTTCTGTGTCTGTGATTCATGCCGATAATAACTTTATTCCTATTAACAATAATTCTCATTTGAAATCAGTAACAGAAACTTCCAAGTTGTGCTGGGAGCCTTTCAGTCTTATAGTATTTCTGCTGCCAGCACTTTAAAAAAAAAAAACATCCTTCATTCTCCTCTGATTGGTACATGCTTAATTTTAGAAAGTTAAGCCTCTTAGCCCAGACCTGTTCAAATTTGGTCTCTAGACTGTTCATCAAGACATTCTCAGTCCTCATCTTACTAAAACCTTAAGTAAACTAATTGAAATAGCTAGGAAAGTCTCATAATAGAGCAGGTCTGCCTGCAATAATAAAGAGATGTCCCTATTACTTCTGTCCTAAGAGACACAAACCTTTTCCACTCACTGGTATGTCTGTTCCCTGGGCCTTCTCAGTCCCTGGGCCTCTTATTTTTGTCTGGAAATGGTGACTAAAAAGAGGCAGTAATGACTATAGATATGAGCCCATCTCCTGTCAACAATTATCCCAACATACTTCCATTTGACCTCAACACATTTCACAGAGGACACCAAAAAGCCACTGCTGTAATCATTGTTGGTCACTACCAATTTGGGCTGGATTTGATTCAGTGACTTAAAGGTGAAAGGCTACATATCCAATTACTAGGCCCCCCGCTTCCTCAATTAATCAAAGACTGACATAATAGGTCTCTTATGACTCTTAAAAAAAAGACCGCATCAAAATGATATAATCACTCTGTAACCATAAAAAGAAATATTAATAAATATTTTTTATTTAAATGTAAAATCTAAAACTCTATGGTATTTAAATGAACTTGGTTAGAATGCATTTTATCTAGAATTTTATAGGAAACTTGAACATAATCAAATAATGGCCAAACTAAACTTTGAGTTTCTATAGCAGCCTTCTTTAGAGAAACTCAAACATTTTCACATTTATTTTACCATTTATCTTGAAACTATGGTTTAGTGTCTATGCAATTTGTGGAAGGATTATCTGGTCAAAGGGTCCTATAAAAAACTGTAACAATCAAGATGGCACAACTGAACTGTTAACTACAAGGGGGTCTCTTATCTGTCATGTTATCAGGAAGCCCTAATGGAGTCAAAGAAAAGGAGGAATCTGAAAGATCATAAAATAAACAACAATGATGTTGCAAATCATTAGCAATAAGTGACTGCAAACATCTAAAGCAATAAAATGCTTCTGATGCTAAAGTGACAGCCACATAAACCCAGAGGTAACTACTGGAAAAGTCAAAAGCCAACTAATCCAATCTGAACTTTTCGTGACACTATCAACATGTATAAAGTCATTTGAAGAGTTCAAAGTTTAACTTTATGTCTGAAATTCACAGATAGTCAAAGCAGAGAATACATTTCCTTTCATCTCCACGTCAAAATAAGAAACCACCCTCTACATGACAAGTAAAGTGAAGATTATTTATATAACATTTTATATTAAAAAATACTACCAGTTCTTTGTGTCAAGGCTATAAAGGAGAGTTCAGGTTGTCTTATTCATTAATGTGTAAAAGTTAGAGACTTCTGAGGGATTCTAAAATTTTTACTTTGGTGTTTTGTCTCCTTTCTTCCCTTTTTAATAGGTTCCCATTCATCTTACCTTTTTCATTTTTCCTATCAGGGCAGGCACCACCTTGGGCTGGTCACCAGGAGGCCAGAACCCTTGTCAGAGCTTGTTCTTTTGAATTCAACCCTTTAGGTGCTTCGTAGTCACTTTTCTGCCCTTCATCCTTATAATCATCATCTTCCTGACTGACATCTTGGAAAACTGAAGAGCAATTCCTTTACTAACACATAACATTTCCAATTATTTGCAGGTTGTGCCTTCCTCGCATTTGGGGTGTTTGTTAATGCACTGAAAACATGCCGTCTGCAAACTGCCATCTTCATGGAGATGTGATAAGCTGGTTAGACCATGGTGTCTAACNCTCAGTTCAAACAGAGGAATACACCACTAATCAGAGATACAATGAAAGCAAACCACAAAACAAAACAAAACATGCCATTTTAATAGCAGGTGAGAAATATCTTCCACAAAAGCAGCAGATACATGTATGTGACAATAACATTATCGCTGACTATGTGAGAGAGGTTTCTGTTCTCACATGAGTAAATTTCCTATTCTGGAAATTTGCCAAAATCATGGATCCAAGAGCAATTTCTCAAGGACTCAATAGAATTTCACACTTATGGTTGTGTTACATATCAGAGACTCATGCATCAGACCACCCATAAAAATCCATAGTTTTCTCAGTGAGTAAATTTAGCCAATAACTGAAGAATCATAACATATCTATTTTTTAGTATGCGATTGTGCTTCAGTATGAAATGGAAAGTGCAACCTTAATGTTTGAATAAATTCTGACTTTCTTTTATTTCATTGTGGTCTAATTTGGAAAATTATTACATGATAAGATAATAAACTATAAGTACTTCAAGAATCTTATGGCCTTGTCTACAACCACACAGCCAATATTAAAACATACATTATTTATCTAAATATAATATCTCCTTTGGAACCATGTGCTTTATCTTGAAAATACAGGTCTGCTGGAGGTTTAAAATGTGTACATTCTGATAAACTGCACTCTGCTTTGGACGAGTTATGATCTCATAGAAGTTAAGAATAAAAATGGAGCAGATTAAATTTAGGTTGGAATCAAACTTTGTTTTGAATTTCAAAAAAGTCATTTTTCACTGGTACCAGAATGCAGTAACAAATAAAAAGCAAATGTAGTTACCTGGATTCTTCAGGCAAAATATGTGTTGCCCTAAAATGTCTGGATAAATGAGTTAAATATTTGTGCTATGCTTGAAATACTCTGGAGAACTGTCTTTCATTGGATTTTACTAGATCTGTTCTCAGAGTGCTCTATGCTAGAGTAGCACTTCTCAAAGTTTAACGTGCATAGGAATCTTCTAGGGACCGTGCTTAAATGCAGCTCTGATTCAGTCCTCCTAGGGTGGAGCCTGAGACTCTGCAGGGCTAGCAGGCTCCCATGTGGTACCCATGCTACTGGTCAGGGACTACATTGTCCCACGTGGTACCCACACTACTAGTCAGGGACTACACTTTGAGTATCAAGATCAGAGGAAGAGGCCAACAGATTGTTTGCTCACATTTCATGCCTATATACAGGCAGCTGTGGTCCAGGTAAAAATTCCACAATTTCTCTTCAGATTACCACCTTGTACCTCTAACTCAACTCAAAATCAAATTAATTTTCTCCATGTCTCCTATAGGTCTTATTTATATCATTGTCACTACCATCTTCCCAATCATGGACTCACAGTCAACATTGACATCTGCTTCCTCCTCGTTCCTTGCTTCAGATGCTTTGGTTTTATCAGTGGAATCCATTGCATCTTGCGTTTCTACTATCTGTATTTTCTGGGAGTGGGTGCCCTGATTGTAACTGAAGTCCCCATCATACTTTACCTGGATTATTTTTTAACTTCCTAACTCTCTTCCAACCTCCAATATCTCTCCCATTCTATCAACCAGCACATGGCTTTTAGGGTAATAATTTTAAATGACAATTCTAATCATTTCACTTGTGTCTAATATCTTCAATGATTCCATTATCTTCAGAGTAATTTCAAAATTCCTTAAAAATATATTAGATGCATCTTATGATCTGACCCCAATCTATCTTCTCCCCTGATTCCTAATAACTTGAGTTGCTCACCATTCTGAAAATTTGTCTGACACTTTGACAACTGTGTGCCTTTGCTCATGTGATTTGTGCTGCCTTCAGCTCTTCATATTGAAACCCTTTTCCTTTAAAGCACAAAACGATTTCTCTCACCTCTCCAACTAGAAATAAGTTCCTCTTACATTCCCCAATAGAGTATGAGCCTGCAATGACTGAGAACAGATATTTCTCATCTTATAGCCACAAACTGCACCTAACATACTGCTTGCAAATAGCAGGAATATATATATTAAATAGAATTGATGAGTCTATAATGTGACAAGTAATATAGATAAATACAATTATGGGCTGTGTTTGATCTTAAAGGTGGATAACAATGAAATTCGTGTTTTTCATATGAGCTGTTTACAAAACCAAAGTCTCTATTTCCCTATGAATTGGCCTTTATGGAACTTTAAAATAGTAATAAATAAATAAGCCCTCAAATTTTTTAACTGTTATTCAGATTTTCTCCTTTTTTACACCTTCCATTTCTTGGGGACTTGGTAAAGAGCAAGCTTTATGGATACATTCAAATGCTAAGATATAATAAAAAAATATACCTCCCAGTTTCTCTATCAACCAAAACAAACACTAAGCTATTTAAACATTAGATTGATTTTTCTGAGTTGAAAGCTTTACCTTATCTGAAATTTTATGCAAGTTAGCAAAATGTGACTATCTCTAAATTTCAAGTAAATTCCATCAAGCTAAAGTTTGCCTCTGCTCTAACGATGGGATTAAATCCAGTAATGTGAATGATAAATTGAGAAATGGAATGGTTGTGGTAGATATAAACTGTAACAAAGCTAACAAAATCCCCACTCATTTTCAACCAAAATTCCCTAGATAATTCCTTAAAAGTAAAAGGAAGAGAAGAACTAGCCCAGTATCTGAAAAATGGCTTCCATTTATATTCTTCACCTTGCTAATTCACCTTTAATATTTTTTTCCTAAACAAAAGTTTCTAGTCTTTAATGTTCTAATAGCTGCTTTACTTTTTCTGCAAAGATTAGAGAAATCTCAGACAACTGAAGACTGATAATGCTTAAGGGTCACTTCAAAACCATTTTAAAAATAATGATTAAAACCTTATAAAGGGATAATCTTATTTTAAATTTCTCCCATATTATTTTTGATTCTTATATATCTAAAGAAGTTATCAAGGATGACATATTCGAGGATAAAAGTTCAAACGTATTGCTTTATCTTTAATACTAATTGCTACTAATTGTTACCAGGAACCATTATAATAATACCAGTACATTATTTTATTTAAATCTCATAGCCAACTACAAAGGAAGCATCATTAACCCTTATATTAGAGTTGAGGAAAGTAATAATGAGGTTAAATAACCTGCCTGTGGCCATATAACCAGTCAGTCAGGAAACAGAGAGTCAATGCAGCCAACTGCCTACCAGAGACCAAGCAAAAGGCAGTCATGCAGCACAGTTAGATGGCACCTGAATGTCCCCAGGGCAAAAAATGTTGAGAAACATGCCCTAGAGTCAATGTGTAAGAAATACCATGGCCAATTACACTGATTTGGGGCTCTTTCCTTATTTTTTTTTTCTTTTTGCATTCTTTTCCTTCAGTTGCTGGAAATCTTTCTGCTGCATTGTCTGTGATGGTAGCTGGCTTCTTTGAAATATACAGGGAACACTTTCCTCCAGTGAAACAGCCTCTTTCAGGCAAAGTTCTCCTCATTTCCTTCAAGCCCTGTTTCCACCTGGTTCTTCAGTACATTTTACTTGGAGTGGCTGAAACACTGGTCAATTCAGCCTGTAAGTAACAACTGTGTCACTTCATGTTAGAACACACTGAGTTTCTATACAGAACACATCACTGCAAACGGGTGGCAATGTATTCACTCCCTGGAAATTTTCGACGTTTCAGAACAAGCCTATTTATTTATCACCCTCATTTAAAAAAAAATGTTTAATTTTTCTTCATCATTCTTCTACCACATACAGAATAATTATTAATTTTGAATGTAGATGGAATGAAAGACTTACTAACCTTGTTAAAGGCAAACCTTTAAAGACTAACCTTTAACCTTTGGTCAGATACACAAGGAGGAAAACATTCTGCTAAAACTTAGGAGAAAATTCCAATATATTCAGATGAAAACTCTCCTTTTCCCTTCTACCTTCCCTCTTCTCACTCCTAGATGAACTCACATACATACTCCTTCCAAAAATGACATTTTGTAAGGTACTTTGAGAGTCTATGAACATGCAAATGAAATGAAAACTTGAGGCAATGTTCCACATGACTCAGTGTCTTCAAATTAAATTACAATAAATTAAGTGTGATTACTAGTGTTTCATAAGGCACGTTCAAAATAACTTTATTAAATATCAAGGGTTTTCTGTATTGTCTAGATTACTGATATTAATTAAACTGGTCACTTTAAAATTCATCAAAATATTTCAGTGACATTGCAATGCATAAAATGTGAAAGGGTGTTTTAAACTGTAAAATCAAGAATTACTCTTCTGGGAGGCAGTACAACATAGTGGTTAATATCTATGGTTTTAACGTCAGACAGATCTAAGTTCAAACCCAGCTCTGCCACTGACTAGCTATGTGAACTTAGCAAAATAATTCTGCATTTCTGAGCCTTTCTCATCACCTATAAAATGGGGAAGGTTGTTGTAAGGACTAAATTAAATATTTTATGTAAAGGAAAAAGCAGAATGTCTAGTATATAGACAGCACAGCACTCAAGAATTAGCAGCTATAGTGTGTGTTGTTGTTATCATCATCATCATCATCATCATCATCATCATCGTCTTTCACATAAATTAACAGTGCCAGACTCTGACTCAGGGCTCAAGCAAAGCTCATAGCTCTTTCTACTAAACTTACCACAACTCAAACACCAGGAGACCTGGTAGTGTGAGCAGAATCATGACTTTCTCACATGAGTTACCCAGATTCCCTTTTTTCTCTTGTTTCTCACCCCAAAGACAACAGCAAGTCCTAGTCTTTACTCTGCAATATAATCTAAATCTGGCTATGTCTCACTGTCTCCTTTGATATCTGCCTAGTCTCTAGCCCAAATTCTATCAGAGCCTCCAAACTTGTCTCTATGCTTCCTCTCCTGCTCCACATATCCATTCTCTTCAAAACAGCTACCATGTTCTTCCTAATAAATAAGTCCTATCATTTCCCTGCTTAAGATTCCACAGTGGGATTTTGGAGATAAATTCCTTAAATGGTGAATAAGACTACACATAATTTGGACTCTGTGTACTACTCCAACTACATTTTATAACATGCTTCCCCTTGACCACTTCACTAGAAATTTGAGAAGGATAAATGCATTGAGATAGTAATCCAGGGACGACAAACCAGTGTCTTAGGCCAGGGAAGCAGCAGGATAGGTAGTGAGAAATGCTCTAAGTTTGTTTATATTTTGAAGATAAAACCAATAGCATGAGAGAGGGAGGGGGAGGGAATTAATGATGAAAATAAAGTTTATGACTTGAGCCACTGCAAGGACAGAGTTGCCATCTACAGAGTGATAAAAAGCTACAGATGAAGCAAGCTTTTGGGAGATGATCATGAGTTTAGTTCTGGATATTTTGAGAATGAGATGTCAAATAGAGATATTATAATAAGTAAGGATTGGATATCCAAGTCTGTAATTTGGTATTGAAGTAGGGGATAAATGCAAATTTGAGAGTCATAAGCATATCAGTGGTATTTAAAGCTAAGAGCTAGTCGAGATCACCAAGGGAGTTAAGGTTACATAGAGAGTCAGTGTAGAAAAAGAAGCAGGTTTAAGAACCGAGTCCTGAGGTACTCCATTATTATGACATTCCAGAGATGAGAGATTTGTAAAGGTGATAGAAAATAAGTGACCACTGAAAAAAAAAAAAGAAAACCAAGAGAGCAATATCTTAGAAGTCAAATGAAGAAAAGGCATCAAGGAAGAGAGAGCAATTAACTGTGTCAAACACTGCTGATAGATCAAACAAGATGAGGACTGAGAATTGACCATTGGATTAAGCAATTTGGGGGTTATTGATGATTTTGACAAGAGCTTTTCTATGTGGAGCTTGGCAATGCACAGAAGCCTGATTGGAATAAATTGAAGGGGTAATGGGAAAAGAATTGGGGACAATTCATTTGAAGAATTCTGCTGCAAAGGGGAACAAAGAAATGGAACAGTAGCTGACAAAGGAATGGGGTTAAGAGAGCTGTGTGTGTATGTTTGTGTCGTGTGTGTGTGTGTGTGTGTGTGTGTGTGTGGTTTTTAAGGAAGGAAACATAATGGCTTCATACAGTATATTGGTGGGCATAATTCAATAAAGGGGGAATTAATGGTATCAGGGAGCGGGGAAATGCTGGAGGGAGAGAAGCTGAGATATAACTTACAAGTCGAGAATTTGACTTTAGGTAGTTGCATGAGAGTTCATCAATGGCAACAGTTTGGGAGGCAGAGCATGTGGGCACAGAAGCTCATGGGTGCATAACTATGGTGTGAGAATCCTGTGGAAATTCTCTTCTAGCTCATTCAATTTTTTCAGTGAAGTAGGATGCTAGTCCATGAGCTGTGAGTGAGGATGAGGAGGACATACTGGGGGTTTGAGAAGTCAGGAGAGGTGTGAAGTTGTTGTCTAAGACATAGGAGAGTGAATGAACAAGGGAAATGTAGGGAGCATTAGAAGGTCATTTGAGGTTTGTGGGCAGGAATTTAAAATGAGTTGGTCAACGAGGTTATGGGTTTTTCTTCTGCCACATTAGGCTGTATGGACATAGGAGAAGAGATGGCAGACAGTGAATTGTTTTGCCAATCAAGTTCCAGAAAGCAAGAGATAGGCAAGGGAATGAGAGTATGTGAAAAAATATGATTAATAACAACTGACTATGAAACTTAACTTGGGTAAAAACAGGGGGGACGGGAAGAGCATGAAAGAGGTGAAAATAATGAAAGGAGCAATGGAGTGGAGGTCTTGGAGGAGTCCAAGCATTTGTGTGGTTGAGTATTGGAGAGCAAGCTGGGAAGACAGAAGGTGATAGTCAAAGAGGGGTGCACAAACTTGAGATTATGGTGTGATTACAATTATTCATCTAAAGCATGGGTTGGTAAACTTTTTCTGAAAAGTGTCAGATAGTAAATAGGTTTCCCACACCAGTCTGTTACAACTTCTTAACTCCGTCATTGTGGTGTATAAACAGCATAGACATATAATGAATGGATGTGGCTGTGTTCCAATAAAACTTTATTTATAAATAGGTGTGTCAGGCTGGACCTTACCTGACCGCAGTTTGTCAACCCCTGGTTTGGGGTACAAGGTCTGTGACCATGGCTATGAATGGTTAAGGTGGATTGGAGGACAGGACATTGGAGAGGAGGTCAAGGAAGTGAGAAACCAAGATTTGGCAGAATGGAAGGATGATCTATATGTGTGTTAAAATTACCAAGAATTAAGGCAGGAGTAGTACTAGAGGGTGTGACAATAAGAGAGGAACTGATGACTGAATAATAGAGGAAACTGGCCTAAAAACTGGCAGGTGACAGCACAAAAGAAGTATTAGGGCATGTAATCGGATAATACCAGATTCAAATCAGAAGCTTTTTAGACATGAGAAAGGAATTATGATCTGAAAGTGATAATCTGATAAAGTTCCATTTTCTGGGACTGTGGTATTTCTCCTCCACATGTTCAAAATAATTTCTTACCAAACATAATAAACACATTTTAACTGTTTAAGAGCAATTGGCATAATAGACATTTCCGGCAATGTGTCCCCAGTACCCGGTGCCTCAGGAAGGTGGTTATGGCCCCGCAGCTTGTAGATTCTGCAGACGCTGTGATGGGCATCTTTGCAAACACTAACCAGACTCTACCTGGAGGCACATTTCAGCTCTCCTTGGCAAGCAGATCTGCTTTCACATACACTTTGAATAGTTTTTTACTGCGTCTTTATAGTAAAATAAGAATTTTAGAGTAGTGGCAGAGTTGTTGATAATATCTATACTCTAAAGTGCTAAAAGGAGTATCATGAAGCCTAAAACATCAAGTTGATGATCACTAAAGTCGAAAAAGATCAGAATGTACAAGAAGATGCCTGAATATGGAGATCTGCGGACTTGAAACACTAAGTCCTATGAAAGGGAACCGGAGGCTTTCAAAACGGCTAACATGACACCAAAGAGAGATTAACCAGCAGGCAGAGGCTGGCAAAGTGTGTTCATGAATTATATACCACACCAGAAGTTCTAGCAAGAGAAAAGCACAGGATTAATAATTAACTAGCAGAGTAATAATGGGCTCATACGTTCTGCTTTTTCTCGGTGAAAGAAATCGGCCTACTTAGTCTTTCTGCCCATTGTTTGTCTCCTCATATTTATAGAGAGGGAAGTTCATAAGCCAAATCCTTTTTATAACTGTGAATCATTTCTTCTCAAAGCCTCTTCAGCACTTCCCTCACTTTCTCCTTTGGATCTTCCTGAAAAAACCTTGCAGCTTGGCTTCAGGCTCCTGCTGGCAATTTGCACTGCACAAGAAAGCGGGGGTACTGAGAGCCCCTTGCCACCAATATTTGAAGCCCTTCTCCACAGTATTCTATCTATCACATAAACAGTGCCTGTTTAGCACTGCCCTTAATATTGTGCATATCTTTGCTCTCTGCCCTCCCAGAGTTTAAAATCCAGGAAAGGTGTACTAATACCTTTTCCCACCCTCAGCCCCAGCGCTCAGTACATTTCCTAGGCTACACATAAGGACACCTTTGAATGTTTGTTGAAGGATAAGTAAAAACATGTGAAGGACACACAGAAAGCAAAGCGGAAATGTTGAATGCAGCAAGGAACATAAATATATTTACATTATTAAGTTGGTTTAAAAGTGTTGGGCAGATACATTTACTAGGGTAAAGTATGATGGTCAAACTAGAGTAAAATTTTCCTGAGAGGAAAGGAGGAGATAAGATCTCTTTCTTCTTACAGAGAAGGAAATTAAAGGTTTAATGTTTACAGTATGTCAGTTTTCTATCACCACTTTTCTTTTTTAAATGAGCTTCAATATATATTTATGATCTCTCGTAGAAAAATATGCAAAGTACAAAAGAGTAAAGAGAAGGAAAATTAAAAACCCAACAATTCAACCACTCAAAGCTAAAACTGTTTGTTATTTAATGTGTTTTCCTGCAACTTTTGACCTCGCATATACAAAAAAGAGATTAGTGTAATAAACTCCTGTGTACCCATGTTCCAGCTTCAACAATTTTCAACTCACAGCCAAACGTGTTTCATCTCTACCCTCATTTGCATACCCCGTTCCCCCTTGCTATATAATTTTGAAGCAAATCCCAGACATCATATTATAATAAATATCATAAATATTTTAGAAAGTATGCCTAAGATAGCCATGCATATTTTAATATAGTTATGTTAATATGGTATGTACAAAATCATATATACTTATTTTCATCTATTTTTGATATAAAAAATTGTTTTAAGTGAATTTTTTTCTTTCTTATTGAGGTATAATTGATATATAACATATTTTTTCAGGTCTACAACCTAGTGATTCAATATTTGTATACACTGCTAGATGATTACTACAGGAAGTCTAGTTACCATCCGTCACCATACAAAGTTACACATTTTGGTGGGGTTTTTGTGATGAGAACTTTTAAGATTTACTTTCTTGATGACTTTCAAATATGTACTACAAAAATACTGACTAGTCACCATGCTGTATATTACGCCTTCACCTGTTCCATCAGCTCTCCAGCAATCCCCTCCTCGACACCCCCAGCTCTGGCAACCAACATTTTGTTCTCTGTATCTATGAGTTTTGTTGTTTTTGATTTAGCATGTCAGTGAAATCATACACTGTTTGCCTTTCTCTGTTGGACTTATTTCACTTAACATAATACCCTCAAGGTGTCCATCTATATTGAAACAAATGGTAAAATTTCCTTTTTTATGGCTAACACACACACACACACACACACACACACTAAAAAAACAAAGAGACAAAAAAAAACCACTACATTTTCTTCTTTATCCACTGATGGACACTTACGTTGTTTCCATATACATATATCTTTTCAAGTTAGTGTTTTCATTTTCTTCATATTAAACACCCAGAAGTAGAATTGCTGGGTCATAACGTAGTTCTATTTTTACTTTTTTGAGGAACCTCCATACTGTTTTCCATGGTGGGTGCACCAATTTACATTCCCACCAACAGTGAACTAGAGTTCTCTTTCATCCACATCCTTCCCAGTACTTGTTATTTCTTATCTTTTTGACAACAGCTAATCTAACAGGTGTGAGGTGATTTCTCACTGTGGTTTTGATTTGCATTTCCCTGATGATTACTGACATTAAGCATCTTTTCATGTACCTGTTGGTCATCTATGTCTTCTTTAAAATGTCTGTTCAGATCCTCTGCCCATTTTTTAACAGGGTTGTTTGGGATTTTTTTGCTATTGAGATGTATGAGTTCTTTATATATTTTGGTATTTAACCCTTTATCAGCTATATGATTTGCAAATATCATCTTCCATTCAGTAGGTTGCCTTTTCAATTTGTTGATGATTTTCTTTGCTGTGCAGAAGCTTTTTAGTTTGATGTAATGCCACTTGTTAATTTTTTGCTTTTGTTGCCCTTGCTTTTGGGGTTAGATCCCAAAAATAACTGGCAAGACCAA
The DNA here is from genome assembly GCF_001890085.2 of Hipposideros armiger. Lineage (NCBI taxonomy): Eukaryota > Metazoa > Chordata > Mammalia > Chiroptera > Hipposideridae > Hipposideros > Hipposideros armiger. Next base: position 3,916,588 of record NW_017731426.1, on the reverse strand, counting down.
TTTTAAGTGAAATTAAAATAAAATCTCCTTCATAATTTTCTTTTAACCTCTTGGCACTATCATCACTATCACCTTGACAATGACTTGGGAGGGAAAAGGTAACCAATTTGGACACCCAATATGCAAGGTGTAGTCTGTCTTTAGGAACCCTCTCCTTAAATGGGATGATTTACATGCACATAAAGGGCTTTGCACAGTGCATTGCTCAAGTTAGAGCTATTTATTTTGGTAAGATTAATATTGTTAAAAAAATTAACTTATTTAGTTCCTACAAGTCAGCATCATAATAAGCACTTTACATATATTATAGAAAGTAAGAATCACAGTGCTTCTGCAAGTGAGTAGTGATGATTCCCATTTTATAGAGGACATTGAGGCTTGAAAAGTTTAAATAACCTACCTAAATTCAGAGAGGTGGTAAATGGTTGATCTGGGATTTTTTCACAGTCTTATCTAACTTCAGAGCCCATGCTCTTAATTTCCATGCTAATTTTATGTGAAAAATTCAAGTTTCCCATAGAACACCTAATGGTTTTCAGACTTTATTGATAGACTGTCATGATATCATCTAAGACAAGCCTCACTTCAATTCAATTTTCATAAGAAATATTCAAGTTGGGGTGAAATCTGGGTGAATATATTGGGACACTCAATTACTAAGTGATCAAAATTACCAAGTGATCAAAATTTTCTAGTAACTGTACAAGGATATATATTTGCCATTCCTTGTAGCTGTCTATAAATTCTAAGATCATAATATATCTTACTGTAGTAATTTTAACAAAGCCCAGCCCAAATTTTAACTGTATCAGCAAACTTTCTTTGAGATATTATCAACACTAACTTGAACAGTATCTGTGAAAGTATGTTAGAGAGAATGTTCTAAATTCTGATCTTCTCTTTTTCTCTCAGTCTCTGTAATATCATACAGATTTGTTCCAAGTACCATGAGAGGAAACTTTATGAGTCTTTTGACACGTTCAATGGATTTGGCTGTTTCACTGGGGCACTGCTGGTGGAGTTGGTATATCTCATCTCTGAAGGTAAAAATAGGTTTACGGTATGCTTACATATATTGATTTGATGACTAGAGAATTGGGAGGCAAAAACCTTAAAAAGAGGGGCTTTGCCAGTGTACTCTTTTTTTTTAATTGATCCACTTTTGCAATTAAGATAGAATTAAGATAGGAAATAGACTCTGCTGTATTCATTAATTTCTGGGAATTGTTTTTCTTTTGATAGGAGGAGGTAATTACAGAATGTCACTACTTAGGAGACCCCGTCTGCTGTCTTTCTTTAGTGTGTTTTTAAACAAACTGGTCATTATATTCGTATTAGGTCTTTCAGTGAGGCCATATTCAATAATGCCTCATAGCTAGCATAGATAATCCTCAGAAAAGTAAGTCCTGTGTAAATATGGGAGACTGGGGTATCTGGATGATCTTTTTTCCTCGTGATTCGCCAGAAATCTTGTCTATACAACCAAAGAGAAACTGTGTGTTGAATAACAGATGATCTTGGAAACTTTTCCCCGTAGATATTTTGGTCGGGAGATGCAACCAAACTAAAAAATTCACATGCTAACATAAAAAGTACTACTCTTATATGTGTTGGTAGGAAAATCAAACAGGATAACAATAATGATTAGCTGTCACAGTGAAATGTCTTTGGCTGTATTTTAAATCTACAGACTTTTTCCCTTCTTTGTTTTAAGATGATAATATAGTTTAAAACTTCTTTAAGTTTGCTTCTGCTTATTTTATGGAGAATACCACAAACTTATTCTTCTCCACTTTCAAAAATACTTATAGTTGTGCACTTGAAATAATGTAAAGAAAGTGTTGGTTTATATTCTCTTGTAACTGACAAATTTAATTTGTTGACTTACAAACTACAGAAAAAATAAACTTTTATGAATGAGAAATGCTTTTTAACAGTAGATCTCCATTCAAAAAAAAGATATCCAGGATGCAGTCTGTTCCAGGTGATATGGACACTGAGGGTACCATGGCAAGCAGAATAACATTTCTAACCAGTGATAAAATTTCTAGGGTTGTAGGAAAGCAATAAAGTTAAGAGTGATAAATACAATGATAAGTATAATAGAGTTTTAGGGAATAAATCTACAACCCATGATTGATTATTAACAAGATCAAACCCTGCCTTTTTCCTACTTAACTGAGCAAGTGAAGCAAAAACATGGATTAGATACTTACTATATGCCAGGCTCACTGAGTTAAGTGAGATGCAGTGCCAATTCTCAAAGGGCTCCAATCCCAGCCATTATAACTGACTGTGCGTGGCAAGTTGTTGGCTTCTCTGGTTGATTAGATTCTTTATGTATAAACAAGGAACAAAGCATTGGGATAAGCGTTTTATAAGATAGCCTGGAAAAGTCTTACCTGTATTTCTCCCTAAAACACCTTAGGAGTTAAACATGTTTCTTTTCTTCTCATTACTCAATGAAAATGTTCTGAAGATTTGTCAAAAACATAAAGTTCTACAACCGAACCACATTTGACATATTCTGAGGAGCTGCAAAGTCACATATGACTACCAGTTTATGTTTCAAACTTTTCATTTGCATGCTTAAAGCAACTTCCAGAGTTATGCCAAACCTCCCTGAATAAGTTCTCTACACGGCTGTCCTCACTTTAGACATCAGCCACAAGTTCGGATGTCCCAGGATTGTCATCATTTTTGATAAGCTGACCTTAAATTTGGAGGTCCCCCGCAGACTCCTTCAGGTTTTATAATTTGTTAGAATGCCCCACAGAACTCAGAAAAGCATACTTATGATTACAGCTTTCTGATAGCAAAAGAATACAAAATGAGCTGAAGGGAGAGGCACCTAGACCAAGGTCTGGGAAGGTTCCAAAAGTAAAACTTCCGTCATCTTCCAGGATGCAGTTCCTGACTGGCACATCAGTGTGTGACAGTATGCAGAGTATGGCCAATGGGGAAACTCATCTGAGGGTGAGGGTTTTTACTGAGGCTTTATTATGTGGGCAGAATTGATTAAATCATTGGCTCTTTGGTTGAACTTCATCCCCAGCATCTCTTCCCGCTCCAGAAATTGAGCTGATATCAAGAGTCTCAAAGCCCCAATCCTCTAATCACATGGTTTGTCTTCCTGGCTGGCCAGCCCCCATTCTGAGTCTTCTCTTTAACATAAACCATCAGGTGGGGCTTGAGAAGGCTCTCCATGAGTAACAAAGATATTCTGATCAGGAAATTCAAAGGGCTTAGAATTTACCTCCCAGGAACTAGGGACTAAGCCAAGCAAATTCTTTATTATACACAACTGTTTCACTGAAAACCTAAATTTTTATTGAGAATTTGCATAGTATTGTAGGAGCTGTTACACACATTACTGCACTTACTACAAAAGTCTTATAAAGGTGATAGGATCCTTGTTTTTTAAATGTAACAAATAAGGCAGAAAAAAGTAAGTGAAGGGTTCCAGTCATCGCAAGTACTATCTGACCTCTCAGTGTTCCGAAACCCATCTCAGCATTGATTTCAACACACAAACAGCTCTTAGGAGTCACCCAATGTAATGGCTTTTTAATAACATTTGATATTTCTGCAATACGACTTCCTTGGATGGGGGTCTGCATATAAGATGTTATTAATAATATTCTAGATAAAGTAAAATATGGATAAACAAATTTTATATAATTCTGGCAGAGTTTGTTGCCCATAAAAGAAGGTTTACTAAGGACAAATGATGAGGACATCTTAGCAAAATGAGATGTGCAGTGGGGCAGTCTCTAACCTTGTATTCAAGAGAGTACCATATAAAGTAGCACTAATTAATTTAATTTACTTCTTCTTGTAAGGTTTATTTTTCTTTTTATAACAATACTGTGTTATATCAAATCATATCCCAATAAGCTAGAATCCTACAATTGGATGTTACCTTAAAGGTTATATAGTCTAACATTGTACCAAAAATAAGCAGATGTCCTAGCATCTCCTAGTACCTAGAAAAGTACTCTACTTTGAAATATGACCTGAATCTGCCCATCTGTTGAGAAGGATGTTCCACAGAATAAGTTGAATGTTCTCTCCACACAGCAACTCTTCAAACATTTGATAAATATTCAGAGAAATAATGTGGCTCAGTGTTAAGAGAGTAGGTTCTGGAGTTGAATCCAGGTAGTCTAGCTATATGTCCTCAGTTCCCATACCAATAATGACAGTAAATAATTCATGTTGTTCTGAGGGTTAACTAATTAATACATGTGGTGAGTGCTCAATAAAGATAACTATTATAATCCCCTTCTATTTTATCAACAAACCACCCTGACTTTTTCACATTGCTTGATTACCTGACTTTTTACTCTAAACGCCCCCTCCATCCATTAAACAAGCAACGATTTGTCATCGTCTTTCTTAAAATATGGTTTCCAAAATCAAACACAACATTCAAGGTGGGCACAACCAGGATATGTTTATCAACCTGGTCTCTCGGTCTCTTGGTCTCTCTCTCTTAGTCTCTCTCTCTCTCTCTCTCTCTCTCTCTCTCTCTCTCTCTCTCTCTCTCTCTATCTCTCTCTTATTTCTATCTCTATCTCTCTCTATCTCTGAATTCCAACAGGGATTGTGTTAACTTTTTCAGTAGTTGCATGATGCTTATGGTCAATTAAAACCTGCAGCTGTTTCTAGTTTTAGCTGCTGCTCTCCATTTAGATCCACTAATTTTATCATAGTTTTTTTCTAATTAAATGCAGGAATTTATCTTAACCTTAATAAATGTAAGCCCATCATTCTAAATAACACATTTTTAAATCCTGATTCTGTCATCCATTGAATCTTCACTGGTTTACTAGCTTTGTGTCATCCACACATTTAGTAAGCAAGTATCTACAATTCTTCCAGTTAATTGATAAGTTGTCGAATTGGACAGGACCAAAAATAGAGACTATAGAAAATTCCTGAAGACCTCACTGCAAGTTAATGACAATCAACTAATCCTTCCCTTTTAGATTTAATCAGCTCCCACCTCTCTTAATAACTATCATTCAGCCCACACACTTATCCATCATTCCCTGAAAGACTTCACAGGACACGCTGTCATATGTTTTTCTCGGAAGAGGATATGGCTATGTTTATGACAGTCCCTGTAGCTATCAGTATAGCATTCATCAAGAAAGAAAATGATGTTCATTTAGATGATTTGGTTCTAGTGAACCTATACTGACTTATAGTGACTAATTAGGGCCCTTGAAAGAAAGGGATCTTTTGACCTTATGCCTGACTTTGGGTAAGTCATCATCTCTCTAAGCCTGTTTTCTCTTATTTATGAAAGGAAATGCTGCACTTCACTTTTCTCAGAGATGATAAGAAGATAAAATTAAAGCACCTGAAAATGTTAATGTCAGAGAGGGATTATTTTAAATACAAAATTAAGTCATATATTACAGTGGCCCATTTGATTCAAAACAAGATCAGCCTATCCAGTCAAACAACCAGACCATTTTTGTTTGTTTGTTTGACAGAGCCGACCATAATGAAACCAACACTATTACCATGTGCTGTAGGCATGCCCATGCCTCCACATTCCATTTAGCATATAGGATATTTTAAACCTTCAAGAATTTGTGTCAGTTGAGCATGTGTGTATGTGAGTGTGTGTGTGAGTGTTAGTGTATGATTGGAAAAGATAATCAGCTATCACAGCCTCCCAGTCTACAGGCTGCATTAGTCATTTTTAGCACCATGATGGAGAATGGTGTGAATGCGGTAAATTCAAAAGATTTCTCAAAACTTGACTGTGCAGACAGATAACTGTTAGAGTGACATTTTCAGTACAAGTGAGAAAACTGATCCTTCTGGGATCTCTAACTCTGAGTGCTTTAAAGGAGAAGATACAAGACTAAACCCATCCTCCTACACTAATCATTTCAGGAATAGTTTATCTAAAAGTAGCAATGCTAATATAAGGGAGTGAAGAAGTCAGTCAAACTGCTTATGTCAACTATATCCCATTAGCAGCCAGATCATTTTCTCACACTCATGAGTTCGAAGTTAACTTTTGATAAAAATAACAAAACAGCATTCATGAAAAATAACATCTTAGTTATGGATGTGCCAGTGATTGAAAGATCCAAAGCAAAATGTCTAAGAGAAAAAGGATAATTGGACAGAATCAAGAGGTCAAGGTATACATCTTCTTTCCCTCCTCGTCCTTCCTCCTCAGAATTCAGGAAAGGAACAAAGAATGTAGTTGTTTAATTCCCATGAAGATCATTCTAAATTAAAAATGTGATCTTTTAAAATTCTCATTTAAATATCTATGATTAGTGAGGCCACTGACAGCCATGTCAGCATGAATCATTTAGTCAGTCTTGAAACAGGAATTTGCAGTTGCTGTAAACTTGAAAGAAGAAAATATTTATGCATCTGGAAAGGTATTCATCTGAATTTCACAGGCCCATGCTTATTTTTCAAGAGATGTGTTACTGCAAATTCAGATCAAAGCCACATGTCCAACTTTGCATGAGTTTCGAGATGACAGAATTTTAAACCCAGAAAAGAAAAAAAAGTGGTCTGTTACCCATAATCTATCTTTAGCCAGCTGATACTCTACTGTCTGTGAACTGGTTTAGTGCAAGAGTTTATGTGGCTAACTAGGCAGGTCCCAAACAGTTTCCACAGGCAAACCCTGATTACTATCCTCAGTAAGAATTAGACGCAGAGTACTTCTTGCACAATGAAGTTATGTATTTCAGAAAGAATTACTTCTACACACTCAACCTTTGGCTCCACAGAAACCCTTAGACCTGCTCAAAGGCCTTCAGGTTCTTAGCAGTATCAGAGCAAAGCCCAAATTACCCTTTAGACTGTGGAAAGCAACTGTCTGTTGCTGTTGGCTCACAAGAGATAGAAAGGGCAGAACTTTGAGACAAACCTGAGTTTAAATTCAACTCAGCTCTTAACGAGCTGTGACATCTTGGGGACATTACTTAACTTTTCTGAGTTGCAGTTTCTCCTTCTCCAAAATGGTGTCACTAATAACTTAACTCTCAAGAATTCTATGAGGACAAGAGGAAATCAGTGTAAAGCATCAGATAAATAAAGGTGCACACAAATGATTTTTGCTGTTGTTGTATTGTAATTTGTATGGGATCTCAACATTTTCCAGGTGGGTTCAGATTAGCAGAGATAGGATGCTCTGGTAAGGCAATTTAATAATTCTTCAGAAAAGAAGTGCGTCCCATAAATGCAGAGCTCAGACATCCTGTTCCATTTCAATTCCAGGTCTAGATTGGATTGAAATGACATAAAGCAGTGTTCTGAGATTCTTCTTGGCCTCATGGACCCATGTCATTAGTGGAGCATCCTTTCCATGGCAAACTAGTAAGCCTAGATAGGGTTAGGTACACATCCACGTTCACACTAAGAGTGCCTGAAGTTGGGACTGAAGTTGACACTAGGAGGATGAGCGGTATTTGGCTTGGTGAGTACAGGAGTAAGTATTTCTGACAGGGAACACATACACCAAGGCCTGGAAATAGAAAATCACTAGGTGCATCGGGGGAACTCAGGGAAGACCAATCGGTAACCTGAAAATATTCTGCAATTTTCTGAAGAGAGAATCTGAGGGGAGAATCACATGAAGTCAGTTTGAGGAGTTAGAAGCAAAATCATGTAGGATCATTGGCTTACAGGGATTTATTTAACTTGAGTGTAATGAGACACCATGAAGACATCAGGCAGGTGACATGATCTATTTGTATTTTACAATCACTGTGGATGCAGTATAAGTTGGAATGGAAGAGAATGATTAGGGGGAAGCAGGAAAAGTATAGCTGACGTAATCCAGGCAAGTCCAGATAGTGATGAACTAGAGCAAGAGGCAGATGGAGAGAAATGAATGGATATAAGCTTGATTTTAAAGATAGAATCAATAGTGCTCAGTGATGGTTTTGATAGAGTCAGGAGGCATTAGGATGCAAGAGAGAGGAGTGGTATCAAGGAGGCATCCTAGATTCTGCCAAGAGCAACTGGGTGTGCAAAGATTCCATTTTCTAAATGGAGAACACCAGAAGTCAAATAAATTTTAAAACTTGTCACCTATTCATTTTTTACACATTAAGTTTGACATACCTGCAAGACATCCAAATAGAAATATCTGGAGCTCAGACAAAAGATCTGGGTTAGATATATAAATATGAGACTCTCTGGCACAAAAATAGCATTTGAACCCATGGACATGAATGAAATTACCTAGTGTGAACATTAGGAATAAGGAGAAAAAGAAGCGCAGGACCTAGACCTGAAAAGCCTCAATATTAGAGGTTAGATGGATGAAAAATGGCCTGCAAGTAAAGTAGCAGCCAGAGATGTGAGGAAAAAACATTTACATCTACATATGTGCACGCATGTGCCCTGAAGATAAGAAAGAGGGTTATTTCAAGCAAGAAATGGTAAACTGTGTTAAATGCTACTGTGAAATCAAGTAGAATGAAGAATGGAAAGTATTCATAGATTTAGCAACATTATGATCACTGATAACATTAGCAAGAGTCATTTCAGTGGTGAGAAGGGAATGAACACCAGGTTGGAGTAGGGTAAAGAACACCTAGTAAGTGA
>NW_017731426.1:3899682-3904402 GCF_001890085.2 Hipposideros armiger | reverse complement strand
CTGTGACTATTTTTATAACTGCCAATTTGTACTTCTTAATCTCTTCACCTTTTTAACCTATTCCCCCAGCCTCACTCCCATCTGGCAATCATCAATTTATTTTCTGTATCTACAAGTTTATTTCTCTTTAGTTTATTTGTTTTAGATTCCACATAAAAGTAAAAATCATATGGTATTAGTCTTTCCCTGTCTGACTCATTTCACTTAGCATAATACCCTCTAGCTCTATTCATGTTGTCGCAAAGGGCAAGATTTCATTTTCATGGCTTAGTAATATTCCACTGTATTATGTACCATCTCTTCTTTATCTATTTGTCTATTGATGGACAGGCACTTAGGTTACTTCCATATCTTGGCTATTGTAAATAATGCTGCAATAAACATAGGGGTGCATATATCTTTTTGAATTAGTGTTTGGATTTCTTTAGATAAATACCCAGAAGTGGAATTGCTGGCTCATAAGGTAGTTCTATTTTTAATTTTTTGAGGAACCTCCATACCATTTTCCATATTGGCTGCACAAATTTACAATCCCACCAACAGTGCATGAAGGTTCCCTTTTCTCCCCATCTTTGCCATGTGCTTTTTCTTATTGATTTACATGTTCCTTATTCTTTAGGGCTATTATCATTTAGTGATAGTCATTGCTGATATTTTTCCAGTTTTGACCCAACATTTAATTTTATAGCTGAATTTGTTTTAACAAATTTGTTTTAACAAGTTATGCTGACATATGTAATCAAATCTACCAACTTTTTTCATTGTGATTAATTTTATTACATTTATCTATGGTTGTGGAATTTTCATAATTTAATAATGCTTCAGATAACCAAGTTTCACAACATAATGATATATATTGATATATGTTGTGGAAAGTTTGTTAAACTACAAATATTCCACAGCTATGGGAAAAATGGAATGAAATTAATCAGTTAGTGATACATATTCTAATACATTCTTAGTTCTAGGTGATCTTAGGATTTTTTCAGGGCTGTCTTTCTGTCTTATTCCTTTTAGCTGCTTCTTGATTTTAATGTAGTATCACCCTCTTTTGAATTATTACAATTTGGTGCCATATATATATATATATAGATAGATAGATAGATAGATAGATAGATAAATAGATAGATAGATAGATACACACATATATATTACATATCTTTTCCTTATGGTTATTCGTCATTTATAAAAATAATATCCCCTATGGTTTATATCACCAGGTGAATTTTAGAATCATTTTATCCGATTTCCCAAATCTTATTTTTGTTTTAATGAAATCAGTGAATTTAGTTAATTTTAGAAAACATCAAGCTTTTACAGTATTTAGAGTTCCATTGATGTACGTAACATAATTTTTTATTTCTTCAATGTTTAAAAATTCAGTTTAGTAATATTTTCTTTTCTTCATATGTACCCTGAACATTTCTTGTTGGAGTTATTGTAGACATTTTACGCTCATTTTGTTTTTGCTATTATGAACTGAATGATTTCCCCCTCATTATGTTACCACAGGCAGAAAGGACAGGGCTGCGAGGAGAGGGGGGTGAAAGGGAAGAAAGAGGTGAGGAGAGACAAAGGAGGGAGGAGATCAGATCATCCTTAAGAAAAATTTCAGCCACCATACTGGCTAGAACTAGGTTTCAGCAGCAGAGAGCAGACCCAGGACAACATCTTGTCACTTTAGGTGACCTTTAGCTAATTATAATGGATTCTAATATAATTAGCATGGCAGTCAAGAAAAATCTCCACCCCCTATGTCACCATGACAGTTCCAACAAAAACCAAATAAGGACAAAAATCCCTCCTCCCTACAGGAAGGAGTGGTCAGCAAGGACCCTCCTAGGGACACCTATAATGCCACCGCTAAATCTTGACTATTTCTCACCCTCATTTTAGGAGTAATAAATTCCTAAGCTTCTGTGTTCTGCGGGGCAGCTGGTCTCCAGGCGTGCCCACTCCCACCATCTTGTGAGTGTACCATCCTCTTAATCTACCAATTGCTTGGCTTATTCAGTGCTTATGTTCTTTCCTGCCATGAATACCAAGAACCCCTTTTTTCAGCAACAATTACAACTTACTGAGATAATTATATCTATTATATAAGGAGATTATTAATGTTTATGTCTTCACCTTGCAACCAACTTCTTAAACTTCCTTAGTACACTTAGGAGTGTTTTAGCTGGTCTTTTTAAGCTTACAGTAAAATTATCTAATGCTAAATATAATTTTTTATCCATATTTCCAATATTAACTCCTATGTTTTGTGTCTTTCTCAGGACACAGAACTTCTAGGACAATGTGAAGACCAGAGACAGTCATGTTTTATCTTGCGCATGATCTTAATGTGAATCGCTCTTATTTTCCTATGATGCATATTTGTAGGTTTATAAAGATAATTTTAAAGGATATTCTTTATTATAAGAAATTTTCNGAACATTGTAGAAATAGTTGACACTCAAATATATATATCAGATATATTCATTTGACTAATGCTATTACAATTACAGTTCATAGCTAATGGCATTATCAGGCTATTATCACAGAGCATTACCTCTCTTCTAAAACTCATTTCCATGATAATTCATTGAAATCATCATGAGAACACACTATCTTGATGGGTTTTTACCTCCCAATGCTCTTCAAGAGAATGAACTCACCCTTATAAGAAAGCTTGTTATCCCAAATATCACCCATGACCATTCTCTCTGCAGTTCAGGTGAAAAATGCATAGCTATTTCTCTAGTTTTGAAAGACACAGTGTCCCTTCCTGAAACAGCAACTTGGCTTCATTTTAATCCACAATTCCCAAGAAGTGTAAATGCAAATTAAAGTCTCCATGCAGACACTGTTATGAGAGCAAAGTACTGAGCATGTGCAGACTTGGGGCCCAATCTCAGTTCACCCATTCATTCAACACATATTTATTCTGTCTCCTTTCCATGATTTTAGGAAAACAGCTCAGCCTCTCTGTGCCTCTGTTTCCTTGTCTGTAAACTGAAGGTAATAATTTCAGTATTTATTAGACAAATATGAAAAAATTGTAGAGAAGTCAAAGTAGAATATAGTTAGGTATTATTTCCTTCAGGTATCATGAAAATTAATGTGTTTTAAAAATTAACTCAGGTAGGAGAGCTATGAATCTCAAATGAAGCATTTAAATCAGGTTACTGAAAGGAGGAAGGAAAGAAATTAACATTTATTAAGTGTCAGTTATATGCAGACCTTGCTATATGCACTTCACAAAGGTATAATTTCATTAAATCTTTACAACAATTCTTTGGGGTTAGGTATTTGTAGCCCCATCATATATAAGAGGAAAATGACCTAAAAAATGTATACAAGTTGCCTAAGTCATATAGCAATGGTGGATTTCTGATACCAAAGCTGTTTTCACTGCGCAGGGTTTATTTCCCATGGCACAGAAGCACATCCACCCTGGAGAATAACTGTTACATCTTTTTAATGTCATACTTCCCTCCCAAGCAAAAAGCACATAGTGAAGTGATAGGTGTGTCTAAAATAAAATAAGGTATAAAATCCATTTCAGTTTTGTCCCAACAATTTTGGACGTTTCCTAGATCACCAGCATTACCAAGAAAAAAAAAATTCTAACAAAAGTCTGAGGGAAATAATTGTTTGCTGTTGTTTGAAGAGATTCCAAAAGCCCATTTTAAGAATTTCAAAGTTCATTAACATTCAAAATAAAACAATAATTAGTAAAATGAGGAAATAATGTTTTCCCCCTCCAAAAAGAGACAGCAGAAATCTCCTTCAGGTCAAAAGCAATATGCATAAACACTTAAAATAATGTCATGTATCCTTGAGGTGAGTATATTGAGTAAACTGAAGTGAGTGAATTTTAGGGCCCAGAATCAACTGGTTATTGTTACTTGGGGTATTATGATTTCCAAATAATATCTTAGGGCAGTTTCATAAAAAGCACATAACTTCCATATTATAGTATTGAGACTGCCATACAGAAGAGTTGGTTGTGATGGAAAAACCACCCCTTTGTGTTGTTTTATAATAAATCAGAAATGATTTTTGGAAATCAAATTTTTCCAAAAGTAGGTTTGATGAAATGATTTTAAAAGACTATTTTTTCTGCTGAAAAGGTAATATATGATGAAATAAACCCAAACTATAAAGAAGGGAGGAAAAAAACTTTGAAAAGGTGATAGCAATTATTGAGTAAATTTTCTCCCAACATTTTTCTACTTGTATGCATGTGTGTGTAGGCATTAAATTTACATATGTATAGATTTTAAACAAAATTAGTATCTGAATGAACCCTGCTAAATGTTTAACAAACAAATTTGTATCAAGTGCTCACTTTTTTCTTCCTTTAAATAATATTGTGAGCATATTTCCATGTCATTTGAAATTCTTCAAAAAAAAAAAGGAAGCTCACTTTTAATAACTATATGGCTTATTTCATTGCATGAATATATCTTAGTTTGCCTTTCCATTCTTAAGAACTGTTTAGGATGTTTCCAATTTTTCAATACTATAAATATTACTAATTAATAATGTTCTTTTGTATAATCTTATTGTCTCTTTAGAACAGAATCCTAGAAATGGGATTCTTCCTTCAATGGGGATAAATATTTTAAAGACTATTGAGAAGTAAAGAAAAATCATTTTCTAAAAGGCTGCAGCAATTATGGTACTATTGTGGTAGATAGCATAATAATATTTTGATCTTTGTCAATCTGATTGG
>NW_017731426.1:3890595-3895308 GCF_001890085.2 Hipposideros armiger | reverse complement strand
TCCTCTGACTGTGGCATGCTCCCATCACTTCTTGCCTCATGGTTTATGGGAGTTGCGCGCCCATAAAAAGCAGAAGCACTTGTCACTGGGTGCTGGTTAGAGGGGTACATGGAAGTCGTACTTCTCCTCCCCCAACAGTAATTATGCATTAGAGCAACAGCAACTACTAATATTCTGTCTAGACTGACCTTGATTTCTATGGTCGGGGCATATTGTGGTCACTTTCTATTTATCCTGTTGGTGAGGGAGGGATCCTCAACCTGAACAGTATAAGATGACTGAAAACATCCCACCTGACACTAAACAGATGAGACTGACAGCAGTCTCTTAGTCACATATACGCACAGCCCACTCACATGCCATGTGGGGCCATATGGCAGTTGCACTGGGGAATAGAGTGAACAGGCAGGGTCTGTAGGGGGCAGGCTTTGTGGTAACAAAATGATAAGGGGACCCCCTGTTTCCTGCAGGAGGATGTTACTGCTTGTTTGAGTAATGTTGAAGTCCAGTTGGGACGTGAAAGCTGTTAGGTGAGGCCTGGGTAGAGTGCAGCTCATCTGGCTAATAGGGGAACTAGCCAGGTGGGGGGAATTTCCAGCTGGGTGGGAAGCGTATCTGAGGAGAGCAGGGAAACATGTGGTTCAGCCTCTAGGGTCCTGTGGGGATCAAAGACAGAAAGGCAGCCCAAAAAATTGTGGGCCTTATAATACTGGTCATAAGTGTGGGACAGGAATAAAGAATATTCCTCTTTCATGTTAGCAACATTGTGCTGTTTATAATATGCATGTGTAGGTCACCATATGTTTCTCAATTCAATTTCAAAAGCCTTAAATTTAGTGTAAATGACTCCAAGACTCTCACAATAGGTTAAATGTCAATTCTGGGATTTAGGTGGAAATGTTGTCTTAGGTATTTTAAAGGGTATTTGGGATAAGCTATTTCAAAGACTGCTGTCCAGACATTTTTAAACTGTTAAGAAGGTGTTCAGTCATAAAAGTGGTAGTTCTGTTAGCATTAGTAGGGGCTACAGTAGTGCAGTTGTAACAGTAAGAAGATGAGTGTTCTACTGAGTGATGCTTCACTTTACCTCTCTGTACCTTTACTCCTCATTCTGTAAAACACAAGAACTAGTCTAGATAATCTGATAGTCCTTTTGTTTCTAAAATGATCATTATAACTTAACGATTTTAAGATAAATAGAAATATTTTATTTAGTATCTATAAGGTCTAATGCTCCAGAGTAATTACCCGTTTGCATGTCTCTCCTGCCAATCTATGAGTTCCTTTGCTTGAACAACTTGGAGTGTCCATTTCTGGTACACGAACATTTCTTAAAGGATTTTCAAATGAACAAATAAATCTAGCTGAACAAGCAATATTTGGGGGACTTCTGAACAAGTCCAAATATTTTGGAAGTTTACATTATCTCAATGGTGTAGCACTCATTACTAACTAGCTGGTTATACTATTATTTAACCAGGGTTCACTGTGAGCATTAACACCTGGCCCACACTCTTTATGTGGCACATTTTTTTTTCTCACATTAACCTTCTTATCCACCCAAGCTAAGATCTGGAGAAGTTTAGTTAGTTCTATTCTAGGGCTAAAGTGTTCTCTTTATCTCCTTTTGCAAGGATGCTCCTGATTTCAATCAGCTACTAGAAATGTCAGATGAAAAATGGCACAAATGTGAATTACGACAATAAAAGTTTATAAGCTACTAAAATAAAGTTATAGTACCTAAGAGCTGAGTCAACTGACAATGTTAAATCGAACATTTTACAACCAGTCCCGGGATAATGATGGGGGAAAAAAAAAAAAGGCACACGGAACATAAAGAAATATCTGAAAGGAAATGGGGTCAAGATCTAGCTCAGGCTATGTGATTTTGTATGAGCTACCTCAAAAGTAGGGACGGGGAGGGGATAATCTAATGTTTATGGAGTGCCTCCTCTGTGTTCAATCATTGACATCTATTATCTCTTTTACTTTCCGTAACACCTCAGTGACAGAGGTATAGTTGTCATTTTAGACAAGAGAAAGCGTGGCTAAAGTGGTCCAGTTGGGCAAATGTCCAACAACAAAACTATTAAATAATAGAGACAATGTTTGACTTCAAACGTCTCTCTGACTCCAAAGCCCATGCTCTTCCTATATCTTTCTATCCCCAGTGCTATCTCTCTGCATAGACAGATAATCTCTACATCAGTAAAGCAAATTTTAAGTTTCATGAAGAACCCCTCATTCCAACTTGATGCTAGTGTTTGTTCCATGCCATCATTTTACCATGAAGCTCAACTGTATAAATTAGCTACACAGAGAATGTTAAATTATAGCTAAAAGAGGCAAAAATACAGGGCCAGCATTAGGAAGAAAGCTGAGCTCTAAAAATGATATTTACGAGGGAATATAAGGGTGCTATTGGGAGTTTGAATAGGTGATCTGGCAACCTTTCATTTTATTTTTTAAATGACTCCACTCACGAAGTGTTTTGTGTTACTCATGAATTTCCATTGCCTTTCTCTCACCTTTCTAGTAAGACATCTTCCTGTCACCCCACATGCCCACAACACCAAGTCACAGTGCTTCTCATCTGTGCCTACCACACTGTCCCCAGCGACAGGCGCAAGCACACTGCATGCCCGGGGGGCTCTGGTGCTGTCTCCTGACAGACTGGTATTTGCTGTAATTGCACAATTTCTTAGAAATATTATGTTTTACCTTTAAAGATCTTACAAAATTTATATTCTTCTCCCTCATCTGACTTTGTTATAATATAAAGACAGTCTTTTCAATTACTTATTATGGACCCAAATTCATGCTCCAAGAAGGATTAATGCCATGTTAATTCTGAGGCTTCACATAGTCTGTGCAAACTCTTTCCTCTAGCCAGAGAAACACGGTGATAAAATGGTATAATCATATGACATGCAAAGTGCTGATGCGAAATGAAAAGGGCAGAAATATGATTGGGATATTAATTCAAGAGAGAAATAAGAAAATAGGACTGTTTGAATAGGTTTAGCAGGATGGTTTAGTTTTTCCTGAAAATATGTGTGATGTTATCTCACCTCACCTTGACTTTCACCCCAACTGCTCTCATTCAGGTGCAATCAAGTGTTTAGTTTCCACACACACACACACACACACACACACACACACACACACACACACACTCAGAGGGCTACAAAATATCCAANTTAAGAATTTTCATTATTTCTTGGTTCAATTTTGGCAATTAATGTTTACCCGGGTAATTATCCTATTTTTGTAAGATTTTGACACTAATATAGCATACTCATAACTAAACAGTGTTATCTCCTCTGATTCTTTTGTTACATATTCTGACTAGATTTGTCAGGAGCTTTTGTTGTTACATTTTTTTCTGTAATGAATAAGCTCTTAGAACTATTGAATCTAATATGCTTTAATATATTGATTTCCTGCTCTCATCTTTATTTCTTTTCAATTTACTTTCGTTAGACTTGTTTTATATGTTTTCTTCTTGTGTGTGTTCCATGTTTAGTTCATTTATTTTCAATCTGTTAAAAAACAAAATTCAACAGAGTAAATTTGAAAAGCTAATTGATTGTATTGAATAATTCATTAATCAGGCAGCATCCCATCTAGCTATGAAAAAAGAGCTTTGGGAAGCATGTACAATGTGGAAAACAGAAATGAGTGGGTCAAGAAAGTTATTAGCCAAAAAAAAAGAAAAGGTTATTTTAGACCAGGTCACCTTCCTTTGAGGGGAAGGGCAGGAGTCTATCATGCAGATTTCCTAGTGCTGATCAGGAAATAGGAAATTCCAGGTTGACTGGTTAAAGGTAACATTCTTGGGAGAGTTTGAAATTGTAATGAAGTCTTGGTTTGCTGTTTTGAGAACAAGTGGCTCCATTTGGGGCTTCTTGGGTTTTTTTGTTTTGTTTTATTAATAGTGCTTTAAAAATGAAAACATATGTGCCTTTAAATGGGCCCAGAGTAGAATTTATATTTGTATTCCTAAATTTGTAAATTAAATGTCCTCATTTTCTTTATTTTCTAAATAATTTGTAATTGTGGATTTCATTCCTCTTTGACCAACTGCAGTTAACCCTTGATCAACATAGGTTTGAACTACATGATCCACTATACACAACTTTTTTTCAATAATTATCATTGGCCCTTCATGTTTGTAGGGTTTTTCATCC
Organism: Hipposideros armiger; assembly: GCF_001890085.2. Taxonomy (NCBI): domain Eukaryota; kingdom Metazoa; phylum Chordata; class Mammalia; order Chiroptera; family Hipposideridae; genus Hipposideros; species Hipposideros armiger. Next base: position 3,891,118 of record NW_017731426.1, on the reverse strand, counting down.
TTGGATTCACCCAACCAGGGAAAGAAAACAGTATTTTCTATCCATGAAAATAATATTTTCTATCTGTGATAGGAAATCTGAGGATGCAGAGGGCTGACTGCATGTATTATTCTATGCAATTTTATATAAGGGACTTGAACATTTGAGGATTTTGAGGTATGACCTTGGGTTCCTGGAACCAATCCCTCTCAGATACCAACGGCTGGCTGTAGTTAAATTTTTGGAAAGTCAAAAGTTATACATGGATTTTTGACTGTGTAGGAGGTCGGCACCCATAACCTGTACATTGTTCAAGGGTGAACTGTAATTATTTAGGTGCAGTATCTTCAATTTTTAGGAGATTCAATTTGTTATTTTTATTACTTTAAACCTCTATAAGAGAGTGTATTCTCTTTTTGGACTAAACAAAGTAATCTTTATTAAACTATTATCAACCACATTATTCTAATTCCCTACATCATTTTATTTTTTTGTCCCTCCCTTTGACATGGTTTTTCCTATGAATTCAACTTTGCTTAAAATT
>NW_017731426.1:3878986-3886810 GCF_001890085.2 Hipposideros armiger | reverse complement strand
AGCCAGACATAGAGAGAAACAGTGAAACTGCTCCTAAATACCAGATGGAGGCATCATGTCAATATACCAATAAAACCATAAATTTCTATTGTAATGGAACACAAATTAATAAAATGGGGCAGTAGAAGTTACAAAACAGCTTTAAACTCAATACCGCATTTTATTTATAGGTCCAAGACTATAATGGACACAAGCTAATTTTCATGGTTGATCCATAATAATAGTCATTGAGAAGTTAAATGACAGAGGAGAAACAGCTTTAAATGGGAAGTGGCACAATTAATCACAGCTGTCATACTCATGCACTTGCTGACTATCAACCTTGAACAGAGCGTTTAATTCAAATCCCATTTCCAAGTATGCACTGTCAAGGGAGAGGCCAAGAACCGTTTTCTAGTTCAGGAGGCAACCCACAGCCCATGTGCCAAAGATGGCACTGACAATCAGGCCCATCAGCACATAGACGGATTGTGCTCATCCCTCACCCCTCTTCACAACCCACTGTAGGCGCTGCTCCGATAAAAAAGCAAGAAAATGCCAAAAACCTTGGCACCTGGCTGTTAAAAGATGATCAATTTCTGTTCTCATAGTGTATAACATTTTTTGGAAATATTCTGCCCATTCAGAACTGCAATTGAATTTAAGTTCTCTCGGTGAAGAGAGATTTTTGCCTTTTAAACTATCTTTTAAACATTCTATAATCCTATATATCTACAATATATTTGTCAATACTAAGATCCCATTGCTGTTTTAAAAGTATTACATAAAAATAAGTGTTGCATATATAATACATTATATTTCATATAATGTATTAAATAATATTTCAAAATTCACGGAAGAAAAATTGAGTGTGTGTAGAAATAGAGACAGATATAGATGGATATACATATACTCACACATATAAATAGATATATATTTGGATATGGAAAGAGAAAAGGGTTATAGCAAAGATCCAAAACAAAAGTCAAACTTAGGAGCAAAGTAAAAACAATTACCTTGAATCTTAAATAGTTTTATATAGCCTCATGAATAGTTTTATACATAGCAGTTCCACATCAGAAGGACATAGGGATAACTTATTTAGAAGTATTCAGCTGAAGGTATTATTCCTCAGTTGAAAAGATTATCTTCATGTCAACCAAAGATTGCAAGTAATTTGACCAATAAGGCCTTTGGTATTATAATAAGGTAACACTGGATTTATTTAAGTTGTCAAAATAATATCTGACAGGGCCGGCCAAGTGGCTCAGTTGGTTAAGAGTTAGCTTAAGAGCACAAGCTCTTAGCAACAGGGCTGCTAGTTTGATTCCCACTTGGGCCAGTGACGCTGCGCCTGAGCTGAGCTGCCACTGAACTGCCAACAGGTGGCAGGATGGCTCAGCTGGTGAGAGCACATGCTCCTAACAAAGACTGCCTGTTCGATGGTGGTCTATGCCCGCCCACAACTAAGACTGAACTCTGCACCTTGAGCTGAGCTGCTACCCGGATGGTTCAGTGGATAGAGCATGCGCTGTTAACAACAAGGCTGCCGGTTCAACTCCCACATAGGATGGTGGCTACGCCTACCCACAATGAAAATTGAACACAGCACCTTGAGCTTGGAGGCCATGAGCTGCCGACGGGAAGCCAGATGGTGACTAGCGCCCTCCACAACGAAGATTGAAGAACAACAACTTGGCTGGTCCTCCTCCCCAATTCCCCAACACTGTTCCCCTTCCCTATTTCCCCAATTTAAAATAATAATGATAATAATAATAATAATAATAATAATAATATCTGGCATCTACACATAGTATCTCACTAACCTTACAATTAGCATACGCAACAGACCGCCTGGTCATGGCAAGTATTTTTCATTCATTCAATGTATATTTACTAAACAATCCCTACAAGCCAGGCACTGTTCTAGACACTAGAAATATAAAAATGAATAAGACAAACATGGGTTGCTACAAATTAATAGGATAATCAAGGTTACTTTTACAGCCAACTTCTTCTGACACCTATATCATGTTATGCAAATTGTTTTTCTGACCTTCAAAATATTTGGGGTGCTTTGCTTGTCATTTTACTGTTATTTACAGAATTAAATGAATTTGGACAATGAGCTTCAGATGAGCTTTTGGCTTTGTAGATGTTATTGAAGCGAGTAAAGTTCTATGAAATGTGGAATGATAAAATATTCACAGAAACTTACAACTCTGCAGTTGAATAACAATTACATTTGTTCCAAACAGGCAATTGGTTTCCAAACACATTAAACAGAGGCAATTTAGAAAGCTTCTTCTTCTTCTTCTTGGCATCATTAACACTGTTGAACGTCCTGGGATTCTGGAGTATTTCACAAAGGTAAGTATGTGTGTGGTGGGAGAAACAATTCCTGAGTTCATGAAATATTGATCTCAGAACCATCACGGAGACAGTGGGAATCTGGTATGCCATGACTGGACAAATTAGCATATTAGAGACATTTAACAGATTATTCAGAGCAAGAAATTTCAATTTAGGTTTCACTTTTTTCATAGATCCTTATAATAGAGCAGTGCTTTACTTGATTCTAAAACATGTTCTAAAGGAAGATTTTTTTCTTCTCCGTTATGTAGTACCATTTTAGAATTAGAAATAACCATATTGGTAATAAGAATGAATGAATCATTATCATTAAAAGCAAATATCATTAAACAAATAGCTAGAAATCTAATGATGCTTAAGATTTGGATTCCATTCAGGCCTTTAAATCAGCAGTGACCATTTCAAGGTCAATAACAAACTGGGCAAAATCATTTAGCCAGTCACTTGAGACCATTCAGAACATATTTCATCTACCATTCATGCATTGCAGTGCACCTCTCTCTCTCACGGACATATATGTAGATAGCTGTGTGCTTTTCAGCAAACTGTGTGACCTCTCTGAGCCTCTGTTTTCACACACATAAAAATAAAGACAATAATACTAACCTCTTGTGGGCTTCAGGGAGATGAATTTTGATACATGGACAAGCATACTATCTACCACATAGAGGGAATGACGCAGATCTTCATTTTCCTCACTTCCCTCCATTCATTTATCAATTTAGCCATATTTATCACATCCATGGCCACTTCTCCCTTGCCTAAATCATTCTTTTATTCAGCTAATAAATTTCTTTTGGAACATCAGTCATGTGATAGTACTGTCGTCATCGAGAAGGATATAAACTCAGTAAGTCAATAACGTATACCCTGTTTCCCTGAAAATAAGATCTAGCTGGAAAATAAGCCTTAGCATGATTTTAGGTGCCAAAATATGGCACCTTGACATACTGAATATTTTAATCTGAAGGAGTTTGTGGAAAAGGCACCTTTCTCCCTGAAACAGGTCATAAAACCCTCATGTGAGGGGTGCGTGCCCTCCACATCCCGGAGGAATCATGCTAGGGCTTCTTCTCCGGCTAGGTCTTATTTTAAGGGAAACATGGTAGTGACACTTATGCTTCTGCTCTCATAAAGCTTATGACCTAGTTTAAGAGAGAGGCAGAATTAATGACAAAATCAAAAGTCTTAATTGTTATCTGAATTTTAAAATTTCTTACCTTCTAAAGTGTGTAAGTTATCGAATTGACCCTCCACAATGTATAATTTCCCTGAAATGTTTATCTCATCCTTAAATTGACAACCAAATTAGAAAATCAGAGCCTTGCAGAAGGATCCAACAAGTATATCCTCAGCTTTGTAGCAAAACAGAGTCGACAACAAAAACTGAGGCCAAAGGCAAGGCCTCTTTCCCCTTTATCCATCGCCTCCAAACATATAGGTGGTGCCCTTCTGCCAATACTCACAAATCTGTACTGTTTCTCAAGCTTCAATGTTTTTCCCACGGTAAGATTTGACCCTGTCTTTCATGAAGTAGTTTAAAAGGCAATCTCTAGAGTCAGCCCAATTGGATTCAGTTTCACAAGGTAGCAAGCTGTCTAACCTTGCTAAGCCTCACTTTCTTCATTTGTAAAATGAAAACAGTAAGAATAGTAATTGTGCCACAAAGTTGTTGTTAGGATGAGTAAATGCTCAAAAATGTTAGCAATAATAATAATAATGGCCTCAGGCTTTGCTTTATGCTCCCTCCTTTCTCCTTTTCTTCTTCTTCTAGACTCAGGCTGCAGTGTGGCCAAGATGACTATGGCTGTGAGCTGAGTTCAGTAGAACTGGCACTGGAAACAGAATCTATTAGCTCAGGGATTTGTTCACTCCTTTATTCATCCGTCCAGTCATTCAACCAACATACTAAGCATTGTCCCAGGCACTAGAAAATAGAATTGAAGAGCAAAGCACAGTCTACATGGAGCTAGCATCTAGTGCTCAAATTAAAATATTTAAGGGTGATTTTTTCTCAGTGATAGTCAAGCATGTGTGTTACTACAGAGAAATGGGAGGTGGTAGTGTGGCATGCAGAGAAGGAGGCAAGAATAAAAATATACAAAGCACCAGAGATTGGAGAAACCAAAGATGAGACAGGACTAAGTACTAATAATATAGGATTTATTTAGAAATAAACCTGATTTGTAGTAAATCTCCATCTCCTGTAAACTCTTTTCTCTTTTTCTGTTTACTTTTTGAGGAGAGAGAGAGAGAGAGAGAGAGAGAGAGAGAATAAAACAAGCAGGAAGGAAACAAATTAATTTTCCATGTGCTCAGCACTTCTGTGTGTTAGGTGGCATGGTGGACACACACAAACAACCTCATTTAAGCTCTACCCCCTCCCTGTTACATAGATCTTATCACTGTACTGAAGAAAACTAAAGTAAGAATTTAGGTAACTACATAGAGTGAGTTCACACAACTAAGATTCAGACCCAAGTGTGTTTGTCTCTAATTCCCATACACTTTCTCCTAAACGCGGCTGCTTCGAATTGCCACAGAGGAGCCCTCTCCCTGCTGCTCTCTGACTGCTTCTAACTCTGGTCGGGAGGGAGGAACCCAGACTCCTCAGTTAAAGTCACTATACCCACCCACCATCACCTACCTGTTCATCAGCCACTCCACAAGAAAAGAACCAATGTCACATATCAGAAGAAAGAAGAATCTGGGAAATGCACTCTGCAGAGATTAAGTAGCTAGGACCAACTACATTAGAGCAAAGGCACTCACTGCCTTGGGTGTCTTTTGACCACAGGGATGGGACAGGCCAAGCCAGAAGAGTTAAGCAGGAAGCTGTGTCGAATTAAGGCAGGAGGATCCGTGTCTGCAGTGAGGAGTAGATGACCCTGATTTATTTCTATACTGATTGCTACTGTCAAACACTAACGAACAATAAGTAGGAAAAGAAATAGGAGAAAATACCAGTGTCCCAGGGACAGTATTTTTGAAACATATTACTTATGAGTCAGGTAGTGTTTGATGGCAATACACATCCAACCACAATCCAGTTTTCACCCAATCCAAAGGTGTTCAGAGCCAGGCAACAGTGGCAAATCTACCAAGAACAGGGCAGTCCCAAGTTATTCTTGTCCCCAAGATTTTGAGGACAGTGGATTAACTATGAAACGGCATCCTCACCAACATACAGGTGGCATTTGGTCTGTGTTAGCACTGGAGGGCACCCCTATCACCAAGTTTATATTAGAGTGATGTAATCCTGGTAGAAGTCCTAGAACCAAACTTACCCTGTCAGGGTTACTGGGCTGTCATGTAACTGAGTAGAGGTAGAAATGATCCATGAACGTCAGGCCAGACTTACCTTTCCTTCGCACAAACAAAACAAAACAAAACAAAACAGCCCCCTGACTCTGTATTTAGAGTACTCAATCCAACCTGAGGCTCTGCAGGTTGTGGGTGAAGAAAGTAGACAGAAGAAATGTCTTTTTCTTGCTGAAAAATATTAGATAAAATCTCTAGAGTGCTTAATATAAATACATATACCATATTGGATGCTAAAATAAAACGGCATTGTGGATGTTTCTGGGGGGAGGTGGCAAAAGGGTGTCTGTTTTTATAACAACCTACTGTCCCTCCCATGTTGTAAAACACATCTTATAAAGTTGATATCTATCACTGCACTTATTTTGTCAACGACACCAGTAATCTTTTGGGCACAACCTGTATCAATTATTCAAAGTGACATAAGTCAGAGACCAATGACCAGTTATTCATGTACATTCTTCTCTTACAGTTATTTTTTAGCAATATATTGAGAAGGAAAAGAAGGTAAAATTAGATTTGGAAACCTTCGCATGTCAACAGTAGATGTCTGACCCCAGAGACTTATATGTATTTGATCAAATTGAACTTATAACCCACAGTCATTTGCTCACTCAGCAAATCTATATTGGACATCAGCTGTGTGCGAGGCACTGGTCAAGGCACTAGGACTACAGCAGTGAAGAAAGCAGTCTGAAACTGCTACCCTCTTGGAGCTCACTCAAAAGTGTTTAAGAAAATAGTTTGTCTTCAGAGGCAGCACGCCATAGAGGGAGAAGGCCAGGGTTCTGAGTAGTAAGAGATTCTGATTCCAAACCCAGCCTCTGCCAACTAGTTACTACTCATTATGAACTCTAAGCAAGTTATCTGACCTCTCAGAGCTTCAGTAAAATGGGGATGAGCCCATCCTTCCAAGACTGTAGTGACAATTCAGTTTGTTGCGGTAAGTCTAGCGCTCTAGCATGGTGCCTGCCACTTAGAAGACACTCAGGAAAAACCGTAGGTTCTTGGGTTCGAGTGGAGGGTACACATCTAGAAATATTTCCATGGATTTCTTCTTCGACAATGTTGTTTTCCACATAGTCTCAGCACCAAGTTTACAAATCCCCAGTGTGTCTGATAAACGTTTCATGAGTCTTAGCCGTCATGAAATCTGTCAAGTTGATAGGGTTTCCAGACTTCCGTCTCGCTGTCAGACTCATTGCAGGTTGTAAAAGAGCGCCATCTAAAGGCCCTAAGGAGATACCTTAATATGCACTAAAACTCCTTTTGTCCTGTTATAAACGCTGTTCCGGTGAGCAGTGCTCTTAAATAATCATCACTGTTGTGCCAGTATCTATGGGCCCATAATAAAAGGTAGACGAGCACAGGAGGAAAGCAAATGATTTATCAATTCATCTACATCTGGTCCTAAAAGAAGCTTTCTTTCTTTCTTTTTTAGATATTGTAATCTAAATCATTTTAATGCCCAGAACATCAGTGGAAGTAATCTTGAAGAAACACTTCTCCTCCATGAGAAGTCTCTGAAATTTTATGGCAGTACGCAGGAATTTTCTTCAAGTATTGATTTTGGGAAGACAGCCCTATGAAACTATATTTGATTCCGCCTGTCTTATGAGCAAAGTATTCATTGTTTTCTCCAGCTGAACACTTTATGCATTTTAGTTTGAGCTAATATGTATGGGAGTGGCTTTATGAATACTACCTATGTACATTATTTACAAAGACTAATTCTGAGTCCTCTAGTCAACTATTATGCTTTTGCATTAATGTTATATATTAGAATTAATACCTTAGAATTAATAAAGTAATTTCAAAGTCTAGGTGATTACTCTGTGATAGCAAAGTGACAGTTTCCTATATATCACAATATTTTACAACTTTTTACAATGGTTTGGCAACATATATGATATTTTTTGAAGTTTTAATGTGCCATTAGAATAAAAATAACAGTGTGTTATATTCTTTCTGTTAATATTATTTACTGAGCACTTCTTATATGCCAGGCATTGTGATCATATACTATGTCTGAACAAATAATAAATCTACATAGGATTTTACTGTATTTGATCTTGACATTACATTTTCAAAATATGAACTAAGGAAATTTTCTCAGAATTGAAAAGCAATGCTACCAAAATAGAGGAACTT
>NW_017731426.1:3873433-3874461 GCF_001890085.2 Hipposideros armiger | reverse complement strand
CCATGAGGAAGTAACACAAGCAAAACAGCAATGTGTGAAATAGCACAGCTTATTCTGAGAACTGTAAGTCATTTGGACTTCTGACTGGAGCACAAAATTCAAAGTCAGAATAATGTAACAGATTTGTGTTTCAAAAAGAACACTCAGTCAAAAAACTAAATGATAAATTGGTAGGGACTATATAAGAGTTATCCCAGGCTGGTGACCAGTGAATATTGATAAAAGGTAATGAGGTTTGAGATTAAGGTGGCAGTACTGAGGATGGGGAAAAGAAGAAGAACTTAAGAGACTCAAAGACTAATAAGAAGAAACCATTTATTGAATTTCCATTGTGCATTTAATCATCTTGTGTAATTGTCACAATAACTCTATGACCTTGGAATTATTATCTTTATTTTTTTATACAAGGAAACTGAGACATAGAGAAGTCAAGCTACTTGCCCATTTTCCCACAATTAGAACTATGATTCACAGAGTCCAGCACTGAAGCCCACACATTGAATTACTAAGCTATACTGATTGGATGTGGTGGTGACAAAGGAAAAGAGGTCAGGATTATCACCAGGTTTCTGACTTAAGCAACTAAGTGGCTATTAATGGCACTTAACTAAATAAAGAGTTTTCTAAATTCATGTGGCCACACACTCTTTTACTCAGAGAACGCTTCTCAGCGCTGGTCTTCTTTGCTATCCATTGGAAATGCTGGTAGGGTGGAATATGTAGGCTTTGAAATCAGACAGGACTGGATTTTAATTAAATCTCCACTGGGTAGTAGCTGGGCAGCCATGTTATTTAATCTCTCTGAGCCTTAGTTTCTATGTCTACAAAATAGAGTAAGAACATAATCTTCACAGTACTTTGTACATCAACATATATAACACATGTAGCAAAGACCCTCAGACACAAAGATGGTCACTACAAATTAGTCACATTCTATTTTTTTCCTCCTCTTCAATCAGCCAATATTTATTGAATATCTTCTATATTCCCAAACCATTCACAGATACATATTAATTAATATTATATTC
>NW_017731426.1:3865587-3871598 GCF_001890085.2 Hipposideros armiger | reverse complement strand
TGGATCAGGCAGAATTTAACGATATGGGTTCACTAAGCCAAGATTCTGCGTTTACTGTTGCAGCTCGGAGTTAGAAAGAGCTCTCTAACAGTTTGTTCAGCTGGTTGGCTAAAAGGTGGACCAAAGGGTGGCCGACAGTGAGCAAACTGGAAAAGCCCAACCTGCCTTGGTTTAATGGATAGGGAGGGATTCAAAGGCTTAAAGAGATTGGAATGTTAGTCTGGATTTATCATTTAAGATCTACTCACCCACACTGGGCGGGTCTAAAAGACATACCTTTCACCAATGCTATAAGAAGTAAGTTTGTGAGGAAGCCTCAGCATCCTTGAAGGACTTTGTAATTACTCTTCTGTGCAGGCCAGAGCTTACAGTGGGACTGCAGTCACCGAATTGGGAAACCTAAATGCAATGGGAGTGATTGGATCCCAGGGTGGCAGAGGCAGCATTCAACCACCAAAGGCAGAGTGAGTGTGGTTACCATAATGGACAGCAGGGTCAAAGCAGCAATCAGAATATCCTGACTCATGCAGTCCTATGGCTCTGGCTAGTTGATCATGGTGTTCCTAGATGTGAAATGCTAGAATCTTACTTGAGCCATATAAGCAGAAAAGTTCTAGGTCAAGAAATAAAAGCCTAACCTGAATCATAAGAACAGAGTCACAGCCCTTCAATCAATTCCCAGGCTTGAGCCAGCTTACAAATCCAGAGTCATTTGGAATAAGGGAAGTCATTTTGAGAAAGGATCTCAGTACACTATAGAAATGTTAGACTGTTAATTTTCCTCCCAGCCTTCTCCAAAAAGGACTTACTGCCTTTACCAGAGTACCTGTACAGTGAGGAAATGAAATAATCAGACCATCTGGGGACTACAGGATACTGGCTCTGAACTGACACTGATTCCAGGAGACCAAAAACATGACTGGCCCACAAATAAGAGTGGGGATTTATGGAGGCAAGGTGATCAATGAAGCATTAACTCAGGTCTATCTGACAGTGGATCCAATGGGTCCCCAAACCCATCCTCCGGTTATTTTCCCAGTTCCAGAATGCATAATTAGAACAGACATACTTAGCAATTCCCTGACCTATAAAGGTTATTATGGTGGGCTAGACAAAATGGAAGCCACTAGAACTGTCTCTACATAGGGAAATAATAAAACCAAAAGCAATACTACACTCCTGAAGGTATTGCAGAAATTAGTGCCACCACCAAGGACTTGAAAGACGCAGGTGTGGTTATTCCCACCACATCTCCATTAAGCTCTCCTATTTGGCCTGTGCAAAAGACAGATATCAATACAATAAAAACAAAACAAAACAAAACAAAAACACACAAACAACAACAACAACAAAAACAAAGCACAAAGGAAAATCGCAAGAGAAGAAAACAGAGACAAAAGAATACAAGACAAAATTATAATAATAAATCCTTCCCAATCAAAAATTACTTTAAGGGCTGGCCAAGTGGCGTGATGGTTAAGAACTGGCTTGGGATTCCAGAGGGCCCCGGTTTGGATCCCACATATGAGGGCCAGTGACACTGCCCTCCACAGCTCAGATGCTGAATAACAGCTCAACCTGGAGCTGGGCTGCCGTGAGTCGCCGGCAATAGCATAGGCTGCAGCCCCTGTGGCAGTGGGTTGCCATGGGCTACTGTGTGTGGCCAGCAGCCAGAGTGAGTGGCCAGCAGCCGCAGTGAGCGGCCGTCCAGAAGCCAGCGACTGATCTGCCTCACCCGGGAAGAGCGNATCAAGAAACCTTTAAACGCCTCACCTCAGTACAAGTGAGAAGCTCTAACAGTCTGTCTCACCACTAGAAAAAGGGTCTGTCTTATATTGTTGTTTTTTTCCCCAAAAAACAATGTGCCTTCCTCTCCTTATTTCTACAGCATAATAGAAAACGCTTCTCATTATGCTTTCACTCGTCCTTAGAGATGAAGAGATCTACGGAATTATAAAGTTGACCCAAAGCAAACACGGAAAGAGCTTAGAATTCTCACACTGAGGTTGACACTCGTGATTAGCTAAATTGCAGTAACTACACACGCTTCCATTCGGAACAGGATGCATTCACACAGCAGTTTCTTCTCTAGTGCCTAGCAACATTATCATTGAGCACCTGGAATAGTTTAGGCATTAAGTGTAATTGGTTTTGCTTTACATAAATCCGTAGCTTTGTAAATAAGCGGAGCATTTCAGCTTCTATATAACACCAATTAACTTAAAGGGATGTGATGTTTGCAGAAGCCTGCTGGGTCTGCACTGCACTTCTCCAGTATTAGGCTTAATGGCGGGCAAAGTTCTGCGTTCCCGCAGTGCTCCATTTACTCCCAGTCACTTGGTGCCAAGGGCCTGTACCCAGCCACTCATTTGCTCCATTTTTCAGTTGTGAAAGATGGGGAAAATGAAGTCTTCCCTAATAAGTACCTTCTGTGCTCTATTTCTGTCCATGATGGAGACCTGAAAGCCAAGGTGTGTGAGAATATTCTCTGTGGCCCTCAGAGCCCAGGTCTGACCCCATCTGATCCTCTCTACAACTGACAGGGACATCTATTTTCTCTTTTTTCCTTATAACATTTCAATCCAATGCAGCCAAAAGTCGCTACATTGAACCTGTGTACAAAATTTAAAAAACCATATTCTTCTTATATGAATTTGCTAGTAAAAATGTTTCCATCAGAGTGATGTTTTTCATAGCACTCAGAAATCTGCTCCTAGAAGTTGGTAAATTTGTCCAAGCTCTTGGATATTTCCCCTTATCTCTCTACTTGGCTTAATCCCTTATCTCTCATCTCCCCTTTAGGTAATCTTGATTTATAGCATTCTTTCGCTCTGGCCAACCTCTAATTCTCTTGGTTTCTGAAAGTGTTTTTATCGACTATCAGATTAACAGCATCACCAAAAAAACAGCTCATGATTCCAAAAAGTTTCCTGTTAATATTGTGTGATTTAACATTGAAGGAGAGAAAATCACCTGCTCTGAACATTATCAGGGCTCCTTATTTTATGAGAACAGAGCTTCGGTGTTAGTACCCCAGCCAGTCCAGCAATGAGCATATGCCATCTCCACTGTGACAGAAGCCAGAGTACAACGACAGGTCACCGGCTTAGGAGGAAAGCCCTCAAATAAAACTAACAGCCAGGCAATGACAGGTGCTGCTAAAACTCAGGTCTGCATGTAGAGAGCAGGGAAATTAGAGGAACCACTAATAATAACCACTCGTGTCTATGTCACCTTTCACAGTTTACAAGTTGCTGTCACACATATCATCACATTTGATTAGCACCACTCCTCTGGGAGGTAGGCACCGTTTGGCATGCACATTCTGTACATGAGAAGATTGCAGCTCCAAGACATTGCATGATGTATCAAGAGTCACAGAGACAGTAGATGTCACAGACAGGACTTGAACCTTGGTCTGTCTCTAAAGTGCCAGCTCCTTCTACAAAAATCACTCAGAATGTCACTAACACTGGGTCATCCCCAGCCACTTAGGCAAAACACTCTCTACATCATCCAAAAGGGAACAAGAATGAGAGGGAAGCCCATTTGGGGCCACAGACCCTGACAAATGGGTAACAAGAAACAAGCATTTTTCTAATATCGCTTCCCCTCAATCAGTTTCCCCTGTGAGGCGATGCACTGTCCTCCTGTGGGCCTCAGACTGTCAGAAACAGCACCCAGAATGACCACAGCCCGAGCTGGACGAGGAACATCTTGGGCTCAAAAACATTTTCTTCTTTTTTTCATCAAATACCTTGGATGTGCTACGGTCAATTCCAAACTGCTTTGAAAAAGAATAATCTGAGGAAAATAAATTGACCTTCCAAAATATTATTAATAATTGTGAAGAGTCCTATAGTGCTTGCTAAGGGCAAGACACTGTTCTAAGTGTTTTTGGGTATATTAGCTCATTTAATCATCACAATAATCCTATGAGCTAGGTACAACTGTTAACCCCATTTTAAAGGTAAAAAACATGAAGCAGAGAGGACTTAATAACTTTCCAAAGGTTACACAGGCACTATGGACAGAGTAAAGATTTGGGCCCAGGTAGTCTGGCTACAAAATCCAGGCTAGCCCTCTCTATATAACTACCTCTCAGTGTAACTGCTGTCTACAATAGACTTTTATATATTCTCAGGGGCTTCCATGGAAGACAATACCTTAGCCCATCAGATTTCACTCTGTTTCTGTCCCAGCACACCAGAATATGACTCCTTCCATCAGTAATTGCTGGATTGAAATAACAGCAATTCTTAATGTCCCCAGGTTGTGCCCCCTCCCTTGCCTTTTGTGAATAATTACTGTTTCCTGCTTAAACCCAAAGGTATGGCTCAAAAGGCAGAATTTCAGGCTCTGTGGCAATGAGTATATCTATCTAAGAATTGTTGTATGGGTACTTTCCCAGTGCTCTTTAAATTACAACATAAGCCATCTTTTCCTCAAATAAAAACAGTCATCATTATTAGATCAAGATGGGAACCAGAGGTAACTGGGCTCTCGGCTTCCTTATCATCTACACAGAAATTCCCTAGAATTCCTCCAGGCTTCCTGTTCTCCAGTGGGTGTAAAAGTGTCAAAGATAAAAGATAATCAAGGATAGTGATGACATGACTCAGTAGCCCTCTCTTTCTCTTTCTTTCTCTCTCTCTTACTCCCCCCTCCACCCCCCACTCCCTGGCTGTTGTCCCACTAAGATTGTCTAGAATGGACGCTATTTGACAGCCAAGATCACGTCCCAAGGTGATACACTGTCACTAGTCCACTCAGAGACCTTACTAACTATTAAATAATAATAGCACCCAAACCCTAATCTATCATCCATCTTAGACAGCTTTGAATCCATTTACTGGCTGGGAATCAGGTTGCTTCTTAAGCCTGCTAAACCACAAGTGACCAAATCTCATATAAATACAGTAATGAGTCAATAGCCTATGACAAGTGTCTATTACCATGGTAGCAGCAAGTCAGGAGCACATTTAATGACATTTATGCAAAGAGCAAGGCAATGGTTCTATCAGGGAGAAAAGATGGAGAAAAATGGAATCAGTGGGAGGCAGAAATTTGGCAAAAATCAGGGGGAAGACACCATAACATCAAAGATATTACTAAAAAAACATACATGTCTTCATCCTGGACAGTTTTCATTTTCGCAAAGCAATCTCTTGAAGCAAAATGATAAACAGAGAGGATATGCTAAATTTTAAAAATAAGAGAAAGGGCTATCAGAAATACCAAAGAGAAAGTGTGAGCTTCCAAAGTGAGAGTAGTGAGAGACCATCTGGAAACACTGACTTCCCATTTTGGCATAATGCATTGCACACAGTAGGTGCCTCGATTCATATGAACAGATTATAACCCCTTTGAGCATGTCAGAATGTTTTTTACCGCTTTTCCAAGCTTCTCTTACACGAGTTCAACCTTTCTGACCTGTCTCCATGGTGTCTCCAGGAATGCAGACTTTTGCTTCTCGTGCAGCTTGTGCAATTCTGCCACATTTCATGGCCACCAACCATGCCTGAAAGAGAGGAACAAGCAAGATGGACAAGTGTGGCAGTGAATGAACCATTTTCCTGCAATTAGAAGTTCACGGAGAATAAATTATCCTCTAGTTCAAGCTGTCCAGCAGTAATTCTCATTAATAATAACACTTCAACAACCATCGGCTTCCACAACCACAGTGAGTGCTAGAAACTTTATCATTACTCTTGAAGCAGGAGTCACGTCCCAGACGGCTAGCTCAGATCGCCATATGCAGCACAGAGAGGGCTTCCATGACAAAGAAGCTTCAATGCATAACCATCCATGAAGTTCACTGGCTAAATGAACAGGTGGAAACAAAAACCAAGGCCTTTTCTCCTTCCAGCTTTGTCTTCTCATTTATGCTAAATTGTAAATGATTTTCCACATTAATAATGAGCTAAGTCTATCTTCAAAGGATAGCTTCCTCTCTTCTTGCCTCATTGAGGACATCGCTTATACTACAGCATCCTTATTTTCTACACATG
>NW_017731426.1:3862427-3863572 GCF_001890085.2 Hipposideros armiger | reverse complement strand
GGATTCATTCCCTTCCTACTGCCTACTGAACTGGGACATTGGCCTCCTACCCTCAGACTGAGATTGATACCATTGCCCTCTGGGTTCTCAGGACTTTGAACGTGGACTAGAATTACACCACTGGCATTCCTGAGTCTCCAACTTGTAGACAACAGGTCATTGGGCTTCTCAGCCTCCATAATTATGGGAGCCAATTCTGCAAAATAAGTCTTACCTTAGTGGTTCTATTTCTCAGGAGAACCTTGGCTAATACAGATTTTGGTACTCAGGGTGATTCTGGAGGAACAGAATGTTAAGGCTAAGTTTTCTGAATTTGTGCTGGAGTTCCTGGGATTGGATCTCTAGTCTGATTAGATTTAAAGATGTTAATGAGTTGGTTTCCAGTAGTAAAGAGAGGGCTGATAGCCCGTGGCATGATCCGGCAATAGAGATTCACAAAACATCTGCACTAGATATGCCTAATCAACCACATATAGGAATCAAGAAGCTGAGTAACCCTGTCTATGGTACTTTAGCATACTTTTGAAACACTAATAAATATAATGACACTAACTGGCTGTTCCTAATGTTGCTGGACACAGTGTTGCAAGAAAAAAATGAGCTCAGGCATTTGATTTCCCAGGTTAAGCACCACATAAATGACTTCAGGGTTTCAATGTGTGCCCTGAAGGAGGACCCTATATTCTGCAGCTACAGAGCCGAAATTGTTGAAAATCAAATGAGCCATCCTGTGACTGGTTGTTGTACAATGCAAGTTGAACTCCTAGCTTCATGTATCTACTATTAAAGTGAGGGCTTTGACTGGGAAAGAATGAAATCCTGTAAATTGGGATAGGGATGTGTGGGAAACTGGGGACAGTGAGACTCCAAATTCTGAATCTTTGCCAGAGGGAGAGATTCCCCTATATGCTTCCTCCCACCCCGTCCCCCAGTGGAATCAGCCTCTCCCCCCATAATAGTATCTGCCTCTCCACCTAGGTTTGGGGAGTCACCCTGCACTGCCTGAGGAAACTGCTATGGCCTCCTTTGAGGCAGTTGCCATACAAGACAATGCTGAGTATCCCCGGGACCCACCCCAACAACCCCTCTTTGCTTTTAGACCTTCGCTTCTAGTCCCAACAGACCTCTACAGGTGAGGTACAACA
>NW_017731426.1:3821577-3860547 GCF_001890085.2 Hipposideros armiger | reverse complement strand
CAGCAGCCGCAGTGAGCGGCCGTCCAGAAGCCAGCGACTGATCTGCCTCACCCGGGAAGAGCGCAATGATGGTGCCAAATTGGGCCAGTGAGGCAAGGTCTTCCACAACTAGCCTGAAGAACAAAATGACAGCAACTTGTCTGTTCCCTTCCCCAATTCCCCACCGCTGTTCCCATCCCCCCAATTCCCCAATAAAAATCTTTAAAAAAATTATTTAAATGTAATTGAATTAAATTTCCCAAATCAAAAGACAGAGTGGCTGAATGGATAAAAAAAAATTCAACTATAGGCTGTCTATAAGAAACTCGCTGTAGGTTTAAGGACACACAAAGACTGAAAGTGAAGGGTTGAGAAAACATATTCCATTCAAATAGTAACCGAAATAGAGCAGGGGTGTCAAATCAGACAAAATAGGCTGTAAGTCAAAAACTGTCACAAAAGACAAAGTAGGACATTACATAAAGATAAAAAGGTAGATTCAACAGGAAGATATAACAATTATATATGTACTCAACATCAGACCACATAAATATAGAAAGTAAACATTAAAAGAACTGAAGGAAGAAACAGACAGCAATACAATAATAGTACAATACTTTAATACTCTACTTCCAATAATGCACAGAACATCCAAACAGAAGATCGATTAAAAAATAATTTGAATAACACTATAGAACAAATGGACCAATATAGAACATTACACTCAACAGCATCATCAAAATACACTTTTTTCTCAAGCCCACATGGAACTTTTTCAAGGATAGCTCACACATTAGGTCAAAAACTAGTCTCAACAAATTTAAGAAGATTGAAATTATGCCACATATCTTTCCGATCCCAGTAGAATTAAACTAGATATCAAATGCTGAAGGAAAATTCACAAATGTATAAAAATTAAACAATGCACTCTGCAACAATGATTGGGTCAAAGAAAAAAACAGCAACAACAAAAGAGAAAATTAGAAAATACCTTGAGACAAATAAAAGTGAAAACAAAACATACCAAAATGATTGGAATGCAGCAAAAGCAGTACTAAGAGGGAATTTGTAGCAATAAATGCCTACATGAAAAAAAGAAGAAAGTCTTCAAATAAATGCTTTAACTTTACCTCTCAAGGAGGTAGAAAAAACCGAATAAACTAAGCTCAAAATTAGAAGAAGAAAGGAAATAAAGATGAGAGCAGAAGCAAGTGAAATGGAAGATGGGAAACAATAGAGAAAAAAAATCAACGAAAGTAAGACTTAGTTTCTTGAAAATATAAACAAAAGTGACACACCTTTAGTTAGACTAAGCTAAAAAGAGAGAAAACTCAAATAAACAAAATCAGACATGAAAAGAGAAATTACAACTGATGCCACAGAAATAAAAAGGATCATAAGAGACTGCTATATACAACTGTAAGCCAAAAAACTGGATAACCTATAAGAAATATACAACCAACCAAGACTAAGTCATGCAGAAATGGGAAGTCTAAAGAAACCGATAACTAGTGTGGAGGTTGAATCAGTAATCAAAAACATCCCAACAAAGAGAAGCTCAGGACAAGATGGCTTTACTGGCGAATTTCACCAAATATTTAAGGAAAAATTAGCGCCAGTGCTTCTCAAACTCTTTCAAATACTTAAAGAGGAGAAAATATCAAACTCATTTCATGAGGCTGACATTACTTTGCCAACAAAGCCAGACAAAGGCATCTTAAGCAAAGAAAATTACAGGCCAATATTCCTGATAAATATCATGCAAAAATCCTCAACAAAATAATAGCAAACCAAATCCAACAGCACATTAAAAGGATTACCAAAACCAAGTGGGATTTATCCCTGGGATGCAAGTATAGTTCAACATATGAAAATGAATTAATTTGATACACCACATTAACAGAATAAAGACCAACAATCACATGATTATCTCAATAGATGCAGAAAAGGTATTTGACAAAATTTAACACCGTTTCATGATAAAAATTCTCAACGAATTAGGAATAGAAAGAAATTACCTCAACACAATAAAGGTCACATATGAAAGGCCCACAGCTAACATCAATTCAATGGTGAAAACCTGAAAGCTTTTCCTCTAAGAGCAAGAGCAAGGCAAAGGTAAAGAGATCCAAGATGGCAGGGTAGATAAACACTGTACCTGCTTCCTTCCATGAACACATTAAAATTACAACTAAACTATAGAACAATCAACCTAGAGAACCATCTGAAGTCTAGCTGAACAGTTTTTGTTTGTTTGTTTGTTTGTTTGTTTGTTTTAATTGGGGAATTCGGGGGATGGGAACAGTGCTGGGGAATTGGGGGAAGGGGAACAGACAAGTTGCTGTTGTTTTTGTTCTTCAATCTAGTTGTGGAGGATGTTGCTTCACTGGCCCAAGTTGGCACCATCATTGCGCTCTTCCCAGGTGAGGCAGATCAGTCGCCGGCTTCTGGACAGCTGCTCACTGCAGCTGCTGGCCGCTCACGCTGGCTGCTGGCTACACACGGTAGCCCATGGCAACCCACTGCCGAGGGACTGCAGCCTACGCCGTCGCCTGCGACTCACGGCTGCCCAGCTCCAGGTTGAGCTGTTATTCAGCATCTGAGCTGTGGAGGGCAGTGTCACTGGCCCTCATATGTGGGATTCGAACCGGGGCCCTCTGGCATCCCAAGCGAGCTCTCAACCATCGCGCCACTCGGCCGACCCTGAACAGTTTTTATAACTAAGGTTATAAAGGAGAAGCCACGTCGAAACTGGTAGGAGAGGTGGAGACACAAAAAGGGGTGGCCCCAAACCTTGTGTGGTGGTTGAGAATGAGGAAGGATATCTCAGCAGTGAAGGTTCCCTCCAGAGGAGCAAGTGATCCCAGCCCCAGACCAGGCTCCCCAGACCAGAGCACTGGTGCCAGGAAGAGGAGCCCCCACAACATCTGGCTGTGAACAACAGTGGGGTTTCCTATCATCTGAGTTGGACAGAAGGTTGCAGGAAACCCAGACAACATCTTAAGGGAACTGCTCACAGAGTCACTCACTTGCAGGCACTCCCCCTGGGCTCTGGCGATGGGACAGTGACTCGGGGGATGTCAGAGTCATATGGGGGGCAGACTGAAATATGTGACTTCAGGGTGAGGGCTGGAGGACAGTCGCAATTTTCCCTGTGAGGGGGCCTCCTTCCATGCAGTTGGCAAGGGGGCACTGTCGTTTGTGTGTTGAGCCCTCCCCCACGTGGCCAAATCTGAATCTGATTGATCTGGTGAGCTCTGCTGCTCCACCCTGCTGACTCACTGGAAACCTGCCCTGCTATCCCTCAACAGCCAGTACACCCACATTGTACTCTTTCTTGGAAAACTATTGGAGTCCACAAGCCCCAGGCATGTGGCAACTGTGCCCTGAGACTTGCTGAGTAGCTCCAGGCTCAGCACATGCACCAAACCAGAATCTACATTAACCTGGTGACCACAACTCTTCCCACTCTAGTGACTCCCCAGACCCTGCCTCACCCAACATGCATACCGCACGAGGTTTTATCAGCAGCTGAAACTTAAGAGAGCAGGCAGGTGGCAGCAGGCCTCAGAGTGTCCTGGCTTTTTGTGGAGCTACCCCAGACCCAGTACTGCTACAACATGGATGGAACTTGAGGACATTATTCTAAGTGAAATAAGCCAGAAACAGAAAGACAAATACTGTATGATTCCACTTATATGAGGTATCTAAAATAATCAAACTCATAGAATCAAAGAATGAAATGGTGGCTACCAGGGGCTGAGGAAAGGGGAAATGGGGAGTTACTAATCAGCATAAAGTTTCAGTTAAACAAAATGAATAAGCTCTAGAGATCTGCTGTACAACATTGCACCTATAGTTAACAATAATGTATCGTGTGCTTAAAAATGTGTTGCGGGTAGATCTCATGTTACCACAGCAAAATAAAAAATTTTTAAAACAAAGTTAAAAATCATATCAATCAATTGCAATATTTGGACTTATTTAGATCCTGATTCAATAAACAAAAGTAAAAATATATGGAGCAAATTTGGGCACTGATAATGTTTGATTATATTTAAAAATTATTGTTAATTTTTAGGTATAATGATATGGTGGTTATGTTTTCTAAAAGATTCCTTATCTTTTGGATTCACATAGAAATGCTGATGGAAATAATGCTGTGATGTCTAGTATTTGCTTCAAGATAATTTAGGATGATGAAAAGTGTTGAGAGTTTAGATCAATCAAATTTTGCTATGAGTTGATAACTGTTGATTCAGGATTGAGTGCACAGGAGTTCATTAATCCATCTTCACTACTTTTGCGTATATGTATTTAAAACATTCCATACTAAAAACTTTTGTTTAAAGTGTGCTTATGGTAAATGCTGTTGGTATGTCAGAGACATATGCAATTAGGTGCTTCATAGATGATTCTTAATAATCCAGTTTTTTCATTTAATGTTTGGAAGATCCACTGCAAAACAAAGAAAAAGGAAATTTAAAAAAAAACCATATTGAATGTATATGTTTGCCCCAGTGAAAGAAGTTTCAGATTTCAAAACTATAGTTAAATAATCTATCCCAAATATAAAGGACTAACATCTTCTAACTCCCACCCTTCCTATTGGCTGACTGTCTTGTTGTGATGAATTCAAGTTAGTAAAGAGCAAATATTGCATGTACATGATAAATTTTTGTCTTGACTCTGAGGATATACAATAACTCTTCATCATTGGTATGTGATAAAAGGAAGGCTTATGCCCAGAGGAAATATCAAACTACTGATATCTTCCTTAGATATCATTCCTCATCCCTAAAAATATTTAGCACCCATGTACAGTTGAATTGGATATGGATGAGGTTGAACAAGTGGAAATAAGCCTTCTTTCTTATTGCCACGTGCCAATCATAAGTAGAATTACTTCTGTGCAAATCTAGTTAACTAGGTTAAAGACATGAGGGCTAGAAATGTAATGCGGAAAACAAAGAAAAAAGGAAAGGAAGGAGGGAGGACAAAGGGAAGGGAGGAAGGGAAGAAAGAAGGAAGAGAAAAACTGACCCTTCTCAGCAGAATGCAAAATATTTCAATTTCGTAAGTTTGGTGCAGCTGTTCTCATAAACCCATGAAGAGTGGAGCCAATTGTCCATTAAAGATTTACCAGCCATTCCTAATCTTCACTGTGCAAAGTGTCCATTGGAGATTTCCCTGTACTAGTTGGTGAGGATTACTTTTCCTTTCAAAGTCATTTATGGTCACTGAGGAATCTGAACTGTAAGAAATGGATTGTTGGTTATATAACCAGAAATTTACATACAATTACAGACTTCATCAGATCTCAAGTTGTCCCAAAGCACTCTAATAGAACCTTAAATGTGTGCAAAAATAAACTTTTTTGACCAACTATCTGAAAAGTTAGATAAATTACATCCTAAACCCAGATCACCTCTCTAAGTTTGGGCTGTACAAGGGATGTTTACTTGGGAATAGTAACCTTTGCTCTTAAGTCACCATCTCCAGATTTGCAAAGATGCAGCCAGGACTAGGAGTATACTCCCTCCCAGTCTTCTGAGATAACTGAACTAGCAAAATCATGGCTTTATTCACCAGTGACCCTCTGAAATGTCAAAAGAGCCTGATTCAAATAGTTCAATTATCCATGTTCACATTATTTCAAAGATATGTATTGACCGCTGATATACCAAGCACAATACCTACCAATACAAAGGCGATGAATACAGGAAAGACTGCTCATGGGACACACAATCCAGTGAAGAATCAAAGGGAAGGTCTCATCTAACCTCTAAAAGATGAGTATAATGTAACCAAACAAGGTGGGACGTTAGCAGCCTCCTCAAGTAAATACATGGATACAGGAAGTCCTTGGACATCTAAAATTATTCTTGTGAGGTCTCTTAGAAGGGGCCTCATCCTCTTGTTTCTACTTTCATTTGAGGATTAGTTTCAAAGACAGTGGAGAAAAGAGCTGAATCCTTAAATAATCTGGGGACTCCAAAAGGAGAGAAAACAGACTCCCTACTTCCGTTCTGGAACTCTAGGAAATAGCATGCACATTCAGTTCAGCCAATCAACAAATATTCATAGAGATCCTTGTGTCCTAGGCATATCTTTATAGACCTTTTCTTTTATGCTACTAAAGCAAGGCAGCAGTAGAGTCAAATAGCTTTATGAAATGTCTGGGGCAAAGGTCCCAAGATCTCTCCAAGTCTCCAACACTTCAAAAGCTGTGGGAGATACACTGACCCTTTCCTTGTTCTCAACTTTCAGGTTTACAGAAGTTATCTCCAAAAGAGAGAGGAGAATGAAAAATAAGAGGGAGAGAACAAATGCCCCAGTGGGCCCTGCCTGCATGATGAGGGACACACAAGCAGGAAGTATCATGGAGGACCAAATGTGTGAACTGCCTATCTCAGGAGAGACCAGTGCGGGATGAGCAAAAACCATGGAGTAAAGACTATCTCTTCGCTATTGCTGTGAAGCTTACAGCTTAGATTAGTTCCAGGAAAAAAGAGAAATTATGACTTGATGGAGTTTAAACCAGAACTAGAGGAAACTCAGAATTGACTTAGAGTTGTTGTTTATAAGAAAAGGGTAACGGTGTCTTTGAATGTATATAAAATGAAGTTATATTTTTTACACAACCATGATATTTGAAAATGCTGCAATCTGTACACAAGCTTTGTGTGTGTGTGTGTGTGTGTGTGTGTGTGTATGTTTACAAACATAACCAAATGTACTTGAATATTAGACCTTTCAGAATAGCTACCTTGGGAGGTTCTATTTATGGTGTTGTCATTGTTCAAACTCTTTCTTAAGCCTTCAGCATCATTGTACAAACCATACAAGAAAATCAATTCCATTAGTTTGTATTGATTCTTCATGTTTAATTACCAATTGTAAAAGAAAGAAAGTGGGGAAAAAAAGAAAAAAAAATGATTCACTTAAATCGTGGCTTTATTCATCAAACGCGGCACCTGCAGGCTTCTGGCCGTTTCCAAAATTAAACAAATACGTGTTTATTAGTTCTGAATATATTCAAAGAATAGAGGCAATCCCAAAGATGTTTGAAGCAATGGCTATTGTTTTGTAATACATGTATTGTCAAGGTGACTATTTTGAATGAAAGTATTCATTTGGATATATTAGTATTTTTGTGAAAAAAAAAAAAAAGAACCAATCCCAAAAACAGCCACATTACTTTATAGTTATGGGTATTTAGGCAGTGACAAACATCTCAACTTTGACTGAACTGTCATATTTTCCCTTGAAATTGCATGCTCTCTGTCACTGTCTTGGTCTGCAGAATGCCTTATATTTCTCCACACCTTAGAAAGAGCTTTTTCAAGGAAGCCGCAGTGTAAGTGCTATCAGGTAAAAAGAGGAGAGCTTGAGGGAGTCTGGGTCATGCAGCCTGCACCTGTCTCTCATACAAGGATCTTTGCATTTTTACAAGCATTACTCTTAATCTCATTTTTCATTCCCATCTTGCAACTTTATGTCTTCATATTGATCTTAGTTCCGCTGCTTAGAGAAATGCTGAGAACATTCAATAAATAAAAAATATCCATCCTCCCTGTACGTGATTCCTCTTTAGAAAATTGTGCAAGTAAAATAGTGTTTTTCTGCTCCGTATTAGTTCTTGAGACCAAAGCCTATGCCGTGCATGTGGAATTGACTCCAGGGATGGGTAGAGGGTGTTCTAAATTTCAAATCTCAGTCCTGGTTCTGAAGCCCAATATTGCCTTAGAGAAGTTGCCTTCTATAATTATTGATTACCTTGCACATACTGTAATTGAAGTCACATCTACAAAGATCTCAGTTTAGATTGTAGCATTTGCGATTTTTCCTGAATAAGAAATGCATTTATTTGCATTACTTCTATAAAAGAAGTTGTTTAAAAATGAGAAAACATTCCTCTATAGCACATATTTTACTAGTTTGAATTTTGCTAGGCATCTTGGTATATCGGTAGAGATTTCATTTGAAAGATCTTTTGTTTAAAAATTTTTGCAAAGACCACCTGAGAGGTGAGTTTTTTATCAGAAAGGTGAGCCAATTCAGGGATCAAAATTATTCCCTTCATCTCTGTGCTATGGACAATTGAGGTAAATACCATTGAGTAGGGTGGAAAGAACCCTAACCTAGGCATTAGGAGATGTAGGTTCTAGTATTTGCTTCCCAGGCTATCTGGATTTCACTTCCCCAAACTCTCTTTCTATTTTCTGTGCCAATGAAGGGGCTGAACAGTTACCTGATCTCCACTGCCACTGATATTTCTGGAGCTTCATGCACAAAGTGTGAAACTATACTTTCCTAAGCACCTGGTTGCACATCGTGGCAACTTTAACTGTCTCTCTTCCCTCATTTCCAGGTCTCTTGAGAGCATGAAAAATATTGTGTCATGGACATCAGAATGCTGATGAGTAGGCACTGAGAGGCTGCACTGGGGAAGCAGTTTCAATTAGGCTCAAGTTCTAGTGATGAAAAACAAACAAAAAAACCAACCTAACTTGATGTGAGGAGGAAACAGCTATTTTGAATTGCTGCCTAGGCATTTTACAGTATGACAATTCTACTCACACCCAGAATCTGGACACGTAGATAAAAACATTAGTCTAGGATTTCCCCTCACAAGTTCTCACTTTGGTTTTCCCAGGGCACTTTTAAAAATAATCCTTAGAGTTGGGCCCAAGAAAAGTTAGTGACCTCTACCCCAACCGCCTTGTAAGTAATGGGTTCTTGCTAGCCTGCTCTCTATCTCCTGCTTAGTCATGACCTGGGATGAAGGACTGCCCTTCCCCAGGTTCACTGCACCCCAACCCCGCCCCGTGCCACCTTGTTTCTGTGACCTTTAATAAATCTTGTGATTTTACTCTCTTTGAGTGAGTGTGCTGAAACTGTGCTTTCAATCAAAATGACCCGGGGGTTGTCACTTCCCCAAAGTGGGAGCTCAGATGCTAGGGTAGCTACTGGCCAACTCCATGTGGGCAGCTTGTGTCTCCTCATCCAAGCAGTTCATAACCTGCACATTCTCAGTGTAATGCACCAGCTACAGGCCCCCTAACACACTTCATATAAAGAAAAAGGGACTGTATTGGCTCATGCCATTGCAAAGTCTAGTTATGGACTGAATTGTATTGCCTCAAAATTCCACAAAATTTGTGTAAGCCCTAACCCCCAAGTAGCTCAGAATGTGATGCCATGTGGAGATGGGGCCTTTCGGGAGATGACGAAGGGTAAATGAGGTCCTACGGTGGGTCCTAATCCACTCTGACTGGTGTCTTTATAAGGAGAGGAAATGTGGACACACAGAAGACCAGGGGTGTGCATGCACTGAGACATGGCCATGTGATGAGGCAGCAAGGGGACAGCCATCTACAAGCCAAGGAGAGAGGCCTTAGAGGAAACCAACTCTAACAGCACCTTGATCTTGGACTTTCATCCACCATCACTGTGAGAAAACAAATTTCTGTTGTTTAAGTCACCCAGTCTGGTGTTTTGTTATAACAGCCCTAGCAAACTAATACAAGTCCCTTGCAGGACTGAATACATAATTTGCAGAACCCAGAGAAAAATGAAAATGTGGTGCCCCTGCTTCAAAATAAAGGAAAAAAAAAACAACTGCCACTAAGAGTACTAAAACATTAGGCTTCTTTCCTCCTTCTCTAGCCTTCCTCTGACTTGTCATGGTGGTTTTGTTGTTTGGGTTTTTGGGGTGTTTTATTTTTGTTTGGTTTTGGTTTGTTTGTTTGTTTTGCTATTTAAATGAGTCTAAGAAAATGCAAATTTTAAATGTTAAATTATTACCATGAATTTTGCCATTTTCATCTCTATATTATGCAATGCCAGTTTTAAATACAAATGTGAGAACGTTTACCTCACCTGCAGGATCACCGAAATTGCACAATTCATATTTTGTAGCCTGCACATGCATATGTATGTCATTCTTACCAGAACAATGGAAACACTGCAGAAACTCACTCAACTGTTTTTATTTCACTTCTTGATGCACACATACTCTACCCACACGCAATACTCCAGATGTATTGATGAATGTGGAAGGACTGAAGGGAAAAGGAATGGAAGGTTGTCCTTTCCCTTTTCTTCTATGTCACAGTCTTCAGTATAAATGGTTGACTAATACAGGGAAGTTACACACAAGTAAGAGAGGATCTGACTGGGTGCTCTGGTCATTTGTGTTTCTTAGAATGTCACTGACTTCTTTCTGCATTCAAAGCAAGTTCTGGTTCAAAGGGAAAGCAAGGCCTCTCAGGACTGTGAGCACCCCCGCTCGCTCAGTCGTAAACATGACAGCTAACCTTGTACTCGCTTTGAGTCTCACTGAACCTCTACACATTCTGGAGTACACTGAAATTCTGTGCTTCTGGTTCATCATGAATGCTATATGCATTCAAGGAGGTAGCAAGGAATGGCACACACATATCACATGTACTCCTCTGTTCACAAGCATGCTTTGTTGTCCCACTGAACTTCACTTACAAAACAGAAGTTCTAAACTAAAATGTATTAAGATTTTCAAGACAGCAACAGCTGAGCATTAAACCAAGTACAGGGTTTAATGTTTAATGTTTAAGCAGGACATAAAACCATGAAACCAGTCTTGGTCCCTTGATACGATGTTATGGAAAGCTCATAATAGCATCAGAACTCAATGTGTCTTTTCCCATTATCTGTCTCTACTCACCTCTATATTCTAGGATATTCCATTTTGGATGCTTCTTTTAGCATTGTCCTTGCATTCTTACCATTACCATCACAAATTTACCATCAAATTATCCTGGACCCCAAAATATCATTTCTATTTCTATCTTTTATGCAGGAACTGCCTTCAAACACTGCAGTCCCACCACTGCAACTGTTTTAGCTCTGTTCTGTTCAGACTTCCCATGAGATTTCACTTCTGACTAAGTAATTTTCAGCTTGGAGATAGGGTGGGGGTGGTCTGAGAGAAACTTGGGGTTGGGGGCAGTTGGCTATTAAAAGTAGAAGAGGGAGAGTGAAAACAGGGAGTCATGTTTCCAGTTACACACCATGTTTGTCCAACTTACCCCTGGACCTGGAATCATCGGAGCATCTGCCCTACTCAAAGCCTCACCCTTGGTGGCCTCACAGGTTCTCATGGAAGAGCCTTCTCCACCCCATGCGGAGTACACATCATTGTGTCCCACCTCGCCCCCCCCCACACACACACACACATACATACTCCCTAAAAAGCCACTCAAGAGGATCTCGCTGGCACAGCCAGAGCACGTACCACAGTGAAGCCAACCGCTGTAAGAGCCCTGCTTCCCAGCATGCGCAAGACCGCTGCACCCAGGGAACACCATTGCCAGTTACCCTTGTTGGAGCCTCCAGGTGTCTTGACAGCTCCTGACATTATTACTCTGTTAGAGCCTCACAGTCCATATTCTGAAGGCCTCAGTTTGCTGAAGCCATGCTTTTCTTCCCTGCCAAAGAGTTTGCCCATTTTATGCTCTGTCCTGTTACACAAACACCAAAAACGGAGGAGCCAGGTACTTTTAGGTCTTGTGGAGATGTCAGTGGAAAAAGGCAAATAGAAATAATAGACACCATTATGCATTCAAAACCCTTTCAACTACCAAGGCTAGTAGTTAGAGCAAGCTTGGGTGCCTAGAACTCTCTTCTCCAAGAATTCCTTCCTTGGACAGAGAATACACATAGTTGGCAGGTCTATCGTACAAATAGGCTCCTCGTGAGTGATCTCACTGGCTTGATTTTGCCAAAAGGAGATGTGTCCAACTGTCTCCAGTGACAGCAGCTTAGGCTCAAGGTTGGAACTCACTGGCAGTAATTTAATTCTGATGATGAATTTGGCCAGGAGAAGTCCTGAGCTTGAGATCTTGTTCAGAGCTGGGAGTTACAGGGATATAAATTGCAGAAATGTTACACTATTTCTCATAGAAATTTCTGTCATAAAAAGTTTTTGGGATTAAATTTGTGTTCTTGAAACATCATAGAGTCTAGTTTTACAGAAACTTAGCTCTGAATGGGAACTCAAATGTCATCTAGTACAATCCCTTCTTGGCATATGAAGAAATTTTTTTTCAGCTAGTGACTGGCAAAGCTGGAACTTGAGTCCAGACAATTCTGTCTTATTTCTCTTCATGAAAAAAATCACAAGAACAACAGACAGAGGTTCTTGATGCTCTCAATGCTCTGGCATCTGCCACATTTGTCCTGGAGGATGGAAAACTTGCCCTCATACAATCCAGACCACTTCTTCTTCTGTACTCTCATGAGAAATATTAGAGAGAAACTGTCAAAATCCTGAAAACTTTGATTGGCATCTATTCCCTAGGTCTATATGACAAAGCCAAAGTCTTATATCTCATTTTCTATAGCAAGTACCCTGACTCTTCCAGTTTCTTTATTGATTTTTTTTCCTCATCTGTGATTCATCTAAAAGGAATGTTCTCATCTAAATGACTTTCTCATACTCACTCTATTTCCTGAAAACTAAGATATAACTCTAGAAAGCTAATGAAGTCACATCTCTTTAAATTTCACAGTTCTTTCTTGATGTTGACCTCACTTTAAAATGTAGTTCTCCAGAGGTATGGAAGAGTTTTCACAGAACAGAAAACAATAAAAGTTTAGGTCATTTTAATAATGGAAAAACTGAAGAAAAGTTAAATAGGAGTCACACAAAGACACTCTAGGGACATGTTGGGGACACATGTGATCTTGTCCCTAGGCTACTAAACAGAACCTATATATTATTCAAAGAATAATCCTGGAGACCCTTTGATCTCTATCTATAATTAAGTAGAGTTCAGATTCTCTTTGAGAGAAGTGTGTGTGTGTGTGTGTGTGTGTGTGTGTGTGTGTGTCTGTGTGTCTGTGTGTTTGGTTCATGGCATTTGGCCCAAATTAATATTTTCTTGATTGTTTATAACAAATGTAATGCTTCTTGAAAACTAATTTAATAATCTCATTCAATTCTGCCTCCCTCTTTTTCATTCATGTGACAAAATGAGGACCTGCAAGACTAGTCCCCTAGGTCACCACAACGAGTGATTTAGTCGGCAGCCTTTCTACCAAAGCTGCCTCTTTGGCTCTCAATTAGTGCTACTTATTATAAGGATTCCATTACCCAAGTGAGGAAATATCTCCCCTGATAAAGTCTATGCTATAGAAAAAGTAATTTAAATCTGTCTGCTTATGAATCAAACATTCAAATTTTAAGTGAGCCTAACTAATAATATCTGACCTATGAGTGGGGTAAGTGGTAAAATTCAACATGACAGAAGTGTACTCCATAGCACCAAGCCTTGAAGACCCAAAGAGGTGTTGGTAGGAATATCTCTATACATAAACAAAGATTAATTCTGGCATAGCACTGACAGGAAGCCCCTGCAATGTTAAAGGAACAGCCCAGGAGGAAAGGAGTGCTGTCTCCCTTGGCCCCAGCTCGGCCACCCCTCACTTAGTGCCCATCTTCACCAGAGTTGCCTCTAGTCTCCAGCTGGGCTTCTATTGTCATTACCTCCAGGGCAGGGTTTCTCACCTTCAACACTACTGGCATTTTGGACTGGATAATTCTTTGTTGTAAGTGGCTATCCTCTGCACTGTAGGTTATTTTGCAGCACCCCTGGCCTCTACCCACTAGATTCCAGTAGCACCCACTAGCTGTGACAACCAAAAATATTTCAAGATACTGCCAAATGCCCCCAGAAAAGGAGGGAACAAAGCTACCCTTGGTTGAAAACCCCACATCTAGGTCATAGAAAGTGGGGTCAGGAAGAGGCCATAAGTATGCTAGCTCTCAGAGGATGGCTGTTAACCTTTTGGGTGGCTCAGTGCTGTCACAGAATTCAGTTGGGAAAATTTTTTTACCTGGTATCCACAAATGCACTTAATATCTATAGGCAAAATTTTACTGCAGAGACACCCTCAAGCCTCAGAATTAATGTTCTAGGGCATTAATTCTTTTATATCAACATGGGAATGTTTCCTACAGGACTTTCCCAAGAAGCAAAGCAAAATCGAAATTAAAAAAAATACTGAAAACGTTCAAATACATACAAGTTTACAAGACAGAGCTCTCTTAAAATGATTGAAGTCTAGTCACAAAATAGCATGGCACAATTTAAGGACTCACAAACTCTATATTTTTTTTATTCTGAATAACTTCATTCCATTGCTTCATTTTCTAGCTCCACCTGCATCCCCTTTCTTTCCAGAAAAGCACTGAATTGGATGAGTAGTAATACCTAACTTTTATCTATCACTAAAGACCAGGCACTCTTCTGAGCACTTTTTCTCATATTCACTCATGTCACCCTCACAATAACTATGGGATAAGTACTATTATAATTCCTATTTTACAGTTGAGGGTACACAGGTATTTTGAGGTTAAGTAGCTTTCCCAAAGTCACACAGCTAATAAATGGCAGAACCGAGAGTCAAACCTAGACAGGTTGATCCCAGAGTACGTGTTCTTGGCCCCTCTGCCCTCCAAACTATGTGTGGCCCACAGTCCTAAGTGGACAATGGGTGATATGTATCTAACTAAAGCCTTCAGACATGTATGATAGCAGTCAATACTATAGACATCTAGCCAACTTCATTTGTTCCCTGTCTCCTTTTCCCCCTCAGGTTCCCAGGCTCTATTGCTTCTCTTCCTTTAAGGGGAAAGTAAACCTTTGTTTCCTCATGGCATCCCGACTAGTCTCTAGAGAATTCAAATGATTCAGGCATCATTTTCAATTGTTTCTCAAAGTTGGACCCAGGAACCATCTGAGGATGAATCACCAGCAATGCTTATTAAAAATGCAGATTGGGTCCTACCATAGACCCTCTGAATTAAAATCTCTGAGGGAGACATCCATGACTGTGCTCTACATAAGCACCTTAGGGTCCTGATACACACAAAACTTTGAGCTCAATGTAGACTTCTGTGATTGGTTACCTCAGCTAGTTAGAGCTAATTAGGTTACAGTTTAATTCTCAGACAGAAGGGTCAACCTTGCTTGGCATTTCTACTCCTACCTTTCCCTTACTTATTCAGTGGTCTTCCAAATGACAAAGAGCTAGACAACAGGGGGATGTAGGGAAACAGTCTGTATAGATAAAGTCAAGCTTATTACCAAAACTGGAAAACTAATAGCAAGGGCATATTTTTTATTCATGATGGACAATTATTTGTTTCCATTGGCATTTCTTGAATGAGTAAACATGCATAACATAATCAAGACATAGTACTAGTTTCCAAAAAAGGAAACCACCAGCAGGACTACCGCAGTTCTTGGTTAACTCATGTCTGTGTCTTAGGTCCAAAGATCTTCAAGGCAGCAGAGCCCATAATATGCTGTATGCAGCATCACGCATGGTTACATTGTGGGTGGACTCTTTTTACAAAATATGGTGAATAAAAGCTCTCAATGGGCTAGCCAAAGCCAATTTACAAGAGTCGTGTCTCATCCATGAACCCTTATGATTTCTTCATTCATTCAATTCCTGAACTACCAAACCTCTCACCAGTTTAGAATCACTCTCAACCAAATCAAAGCTAAGAAAAGCCTTTGACTCTCACCCGCATTTAGATCACACGGTATGTCTGAATCTGAATTAACTTCTACTTAAGCTGCCAATGACAGATTTTTTTTTTTCTAAACTGTATAGAAACATTGGTGCGATTGTAGAGAATGCATAACCCAAAAAAGGAGCTGGCTTCCTCCTCTGAGGAATCTTAATTAGTAGCCTAGTAGCCAATGCGTGGAAGTAAGCACGAGCACTCTCCCAGCAGGAACAGTGTGTGGGGCCTGCTCCTCAGTTACAAGCAAGTTTTTTATGGTTTTCCCTAAGTGAAAACAAGTCTGGTGGTAGAATGGAATTAGAGAAACAAGACTTCATTTGGGAGCCTGATCGAAACTATCCAAAGAGGAAAATTTCTCAGTTTTCCACATCCTCTGTTTCAGACAATGGTTTCAGAACAAACGACATCCATTCTACTGCACTTTGCCCTCCGAATTTGACTTCCACACAGCCGTGTGATTGATGATACACAAGCGCTTTCCCTCAACTTTACACAGCGCTCTGTGCTTCCGCTTCTCATCAGTAAAGAAGCTCATTTAATTCGCACTCCCCTTCCTTTTTTATAAAACCCGAAGAATGAACTGTCTGCAGCACTTTACTTTTAAGAGGGTTCCACCTTCCAAGGCTTTTTTCTTTTTCTTTTTTTTTTTTTTAGGTGAAACATTCAGTAGCTGTGCATAATTCTCCCTCCAGGACCATCTCCCTCCCTCCGAACCAAAGGAAGAGCTGATGTAGTTAAATATATTTTCATTAACTCTGAGTATATCATAAAATATATTGTAAGTAAAACTAAATCTTTCTATTTTCCATTTTAACTAGACCAGAGATTTTTTAAGATATAAAATCCTTTTTTAATTGCCTCCCAAATTCCTAATATATTTGACATTTATTCTGTAACCACTATGTTCTAGGCTCTTTGATATATATAAAATATTACTTCAGCTTCTCGACAAATCTGAGGACAGTGCTGTTATCCTTATTTTACAAGCAAGGGCCCGAGGTTCAGAGACGCAAAGTTATGCTTGTCCAGTGCCACAGAGCAAGTACGTAACAGAACTAAGATTCAAATCCTGGCCTCCTAACTCTAAGTCCAGTATTCACTCAATTGTACTATAGCTATTACCTGGGTAGGTACCACTGCTGAGAATAA
Source organism: Hipposideros armiger (assembly GCF_001890085.2). Classification (NCBI taxonomy): domain Eukaryota; kingdom Metazoa; phylum Chordata; class Mammalia; order Chiroptera; family Hipposideridae; genus Hipposideros; species Hipposideros armiger. The sequence continues at coordinate 3,843,836 of NW_017731426.1, read as the reverse complement.
ATGAGTGGTCAAAATGCAGAGCTTTTACCATGCTAAAGAATCTCATATACCTTGGACCCTTCACTCCCATGAAGGAGTTTTTCATGTATTTTGCCAGGTTGGTATGCTCCCATGTTTTCATTCTTCCCAACTCATACTTGTTTCACCTGCAGGAATTATAATAGCCATATCTTCAGACGAACTTCTTCTTTAGAAAAACTAATAATTGGAGAGGATTATGGAACTAAATATGCAATGACACAGAGTGGCATGACCCAAAGTTCTGTCCACTGAACTCAGTATCTAAGTCACCCATTTCGATTCCATCTTGCAGTTGCCAGGGGCAGGCAACGCTGCTAAGCACACCAGCACTTATACAGGGTCTTTCTAAAGGTTCCCTGTAAAATGCATTGTTTTTATCACTGCCAGTTAAGTGATGCCTCAGCAGCATTTGAGGAAGAGTGGGGACATCCAGTGGCCACGTAGGTTGATAACAACTTAAAATATCACTACTACGATATGTTATGATTTCATATAAACTCTTCTGTTGCAAAGGTCTTAAGATATTTTTGGTTTTGATAATTTTTAATATTATTGGAAATGGGGTGCTTTGGTAGCCATCATATTTGTATTTAGTGTTCAGTTGGCAAGTATAGCTTTCCCCAAAATCATATTTTTGTATAACTGGGTCACACATAGTCCACTGCTCAAAACTGTCTACTGCATTAAATCAAAGTACATGATGATATTAACTTCTTAAAAAAAAACTCAACATAACAAACTATTTGACTTTGTCCATTTATACTGATAACCTTCTGGCCTCAGGGTGTACATAGCATAACAATGTTGAAGGAGTCATCATTTTAACAGTATGAAGAAAAACGAAAAAGTTTGAGAGGTCAAGAGGTCTCATTGACCAGCTAGTACAATTTGGGAACTGAAATCTTTCAGTGAGGAAAGACCACATTCACCTTGAATACAAAGCTCATGTAGACAGTTCATCACCTAATGATCCCTCTAAAATATATTTCCTTTTTGAGGTCAGCCATCTCTGTTTTGTAGTAACACAATGTTATATGTTAAAATTGCTTTGGGAAGACTGAGGATCAAGAGGCCAGCGTTCCAGCTCTGACTCAACCACTGGTTAACCATCTGACCCCACATTAGTCAGTGCACATTTCGAACTTGGCTTTCTCATCTGTAAAATGAGTAGCTTAGATGGCCTCTACGGGTCTGCCATGACGCAGCATTCCGTCATCCCATTTCCTTGTTTGTAATTAATCTATTTGTCTAGTATTATGACTGTACAAAACCATCTGACATCTTGATGTCTTTGTAGAAGATTCTCTCCCTCTAAATGAAAGAACCGCAGAAGTTTCATTACCAGAAAGAACCTCTGTACTTAGAAAATTATATTCCAACATTTAGGCTAGATGATGTACAGCACAGAAATGGATTTATGGTGTATCCCCCTCTAAACTCCCAAAGTACTTTATTATGCCTCCTATCTTCTGTGACATGCAGCCGAACGGGAGGATGAAATGAGAACTCAGGAATCCTGTGTCCTCACTCTCTGCTCTAAACAATAATTACAATGATTTCTGAAAAAAGAAAGAAAAAGAAAATGAGCAGTGCAGGTGCCCACGCCATGGCTCTCAACAGTTTGCCATAAAATGCATTTGAAGATCTTTCTTCTTCCTTTCTTGCCAACACAGGACTAGGAGACAGATCAGCAACGAGGGATATCACAGGAATTTACTTTCTCTGTCTTAAGAAGAGCCATTCTGCTTCGTGCCTGAAGTTTAACTTGATTATGCATTCATTAAAGACGAGTGATGGTGATGATTAAACAAAAACATCTTTAAAATGCAGAGTTCATTTCAGTCCATTTGGTTTTGTTACACACAAATTGGATTTGCATTGCATCCTGCACAGCAGGTACTCCACTTGAAATCAAAGACAGATGCTTTTATGGGATTAAAAAGAAAACCGAGGGTTGGGGGGAGGGCTAGAGATTGAGATATTTTGCATTTCGGTAATAATGGCTCCAAAATGAAATAGTGATCATATTGCTGCTTTATCCATATAAGTGTTTGGGCTATAATTAAAAGGAAACAAGAACCCCCATCATAACTTGAACCGTTGTCAAAGAAGAACATTTAATTTGCAGGGGGAAAAATGATTTTTCCCATAAATGTCTAATAATACCTTAGCATATTTGAAATTTAATCATAAGTGGCTTAGAATTAAACCATTTGAATTATTGCTGAAACATTTCAAGTGGTGACATTATATGCTTTGTTTGAAATTAGCCATTAATTCAAAAGTCTTCTCTGGAGCTGCTGTGAGGGTTTAACTCCTTGTCTGTAAACAGACGTCCCTGGTTCTCACACTATGTAATTAATCTTAGAACACTCACATTGCTGGCTATTTTACTCTGATATCCTTGGTTAAATTACTCTGGACACTATAATTTTATAATTGATATTGTCTGCTGTTTTAAAATTTTTATATATTTGTCAGCTTATTGGACATCTGCTGGGAACCTTAAGTAAAAATAAAGTCAGACAGAGCCCTAGTGTGGCTCGCCTTTCCATTACTTCCAAGAAACTTTGTACAGTGAATATAATCTCTCACAATGTCTTGCAGAGTGTCTGACTTTATAACAGGGTTATATTAGCATTTCTCATCTGCTTAATGATTGCATTTTATGGCAGATTGATTGCACTGATGGCCCCAATTATTGGCCTCTCTATAGCTATGCTCATTGCAATGTAAATGTGCAGATCTTGCCATGAAGAGGTAGAATGTATTTTCCCACCTCTTGAATCTGGGCGAGGCTTGTCATTTGCTTTGGTCAATAGGGTTTGGGGAAACGGATGATGTGCCAGTACTAAGCCTAGTCTCTGGAGGCCTTGCACATTCTGCTGTTTCTCTTGAACCCCTATTTCTGCAATGAGAACAAGCCCAAGCTAGCCAGATGAAAAATAAGAGCTATGTGGCCCAGTCACTCCATAAGTCCTGCCAACAACATCCAACCCACCCCCTGATGCAGAGCTGCCTAGCCAGAAATTAAACTGACCACAACCAAAACCAAAGGAGCTGCCTGGCTATTCAAGACAAAAATTCATAGATTTGGGGGGGCAGGGGGTGCTTGGCTATACAGCAATGGGTAATGATATACATCAGGATCCGATTTTTAAGTAATATTTAATTTGGATTTTAAATGAAGAGTATGACCTCCAATGCTTAGCACAATGCTGATGCCATAGTATGTGTTTTATAAATATTAATTGATTCATAGTTGATCAGCAACCTATCTATTTTAGTCAGTATGTTCTAATAAACTCATAGCATGTAACTATTCCCTACATGCTTTTATAAATGCTTGGGGGGAAATGCGGGGAAAGCATTGTATCCTACTCTTTTTTTCACTGAGGTTATCACACATGAAAACTGACCCAGGGGTGTAGATAAAGAACTTGTTAGAGAGAAAAGCGAGCCTCATCTGCAAGTGTCTTAACTGGCCTGAAAATTCATGTGATGTCATGCTTAAATGACATGTCAAAATCTTTATGGAAGAGAATTCCACTTGCAAGCCCGGATGTCACTCTCCAGTGATCTTCACACTTCTAAAAAAGAAGGATGCTTCCCAATATACTGAATCTGCTAAAACATAGAATCAGAAGAAATTTTAGAGATTATCTTGTCCAGCCTCCCACTTCACACAGAAATCGACACCTCAATTTCTGGGTGATCATAATTAGTAGCTAACATTTAACCTACACTTACTAAGTGCTAGATACTGTTCTAAGTACCATCTATGTGTTAGTTCTTCACAAAAATGTTGTAAGTACAGTTCTAACACTGGGAAAAATGAACTCAAAAAGGTTAAGCAGTGTGTCCAAAGTCACATGGCTAGTACATGGCAGAGATGGAATTTAAACTCTAGAGTCTACTCTCTTAGCTATGAAATGGTTTCTCAGTGTTAACAACTAGAGTCATTCATTGAAAATTGAGCTTCCTTGTGGTGAGATGAGTTCTCTCTGTCCCCCTGAAATACTCCAACAGAGGCAAAACGTCTAAAACTTCATTATAATACAATGGTTTAAGCCCAAATCTTCCACTTTGTAATTTCTACCCATTGGTTTGGTTTCCAGCCTTGAGAGATGCTAAGAAAAATTCTGTTTTCTCTTCTGTATGACAGGCTTTCAAATATCTGACCCATCTCTTTTCATTCATTCTTCACTCAACATAGTTTTCATATTCTTTGCTAACCTGATCTGCCTCCTAATGAAATCTCTACAACCTCCCCACTGCTTATCTCACCATTTCAGGGCAGTTTAATCATCTTTGCAGCTTAAGATAGCATCTGGTTTTTATGTTGTGGTTGGTTGGTTGGTTGGTTGGTTGATTGGTTAGATGATTTTAAGTAGAAAATCAACTCTGAAAACATATCAAACACTGAATTACTAAAACTACAAATACTTTTCAAGCCATCCTATAAACATGTTGCATATTTCTATTCTTTACCTAAGTATAAGACTTAAGACTGTAGGTAGTGCTTGGGAAGGCACATGAGTCAAGTCCATTGGCAGATTCAAAACAATTTCATTGTGAGCCTATTATAAGTATACAGACCCCAGAAGATGGTACAAATCCATACTCTTATTTTTCTGGCTGGGTGGCCTCAGAAAGGTGTCTAGCATCCCTTCTCACTGCTGGCCAACTCCCAAGTTTCACCTCCATTTTGGTGTTACATAACTGTACCTGAACTCTTTACACCTGTGCTCTTGGTATGGATATGACACCAATGCATAGTAAAGAGTGTCTTCCAGATGCTTCAAAATGAAGCATTTAAAAGGCCAACAAACGTTTCTCTAGCTAATATTGACCAACTATCATTGAAGAACTTAAAGATTGTTACACTAACAAAATATCTGTGTGAGGTTTTGTTTTACCAAGTCTTTGTCTATAAGCTTCTAGCACTCTATAATGATCATACTTACATTTCTGTATTTCATTCAAGAGTCTCCTGATGACAACTGTATACTCTTACTGTTATGAGTAGATTAAATATATTTGACCCATGGACAACACCAGTTTGAACTCCATGGGTATTCTTATATGCAGATTTTTTTCTCAATACATATACAGTCAGCCCTCCATATACCTGGGTTTCACATCTATAGATTCAACCAACTGCTAATGGAAAATATGTTTTCCATTAGCAGTTGGGAGTCCACAGATGCAGAGGGCTGACTGTATGCATTGTTCTATGCCATTTTTACATAACGGGTTTGAACATCTGTGGATTTGGATATATGCAGGGATCCTGGAACTAATACCTTGGTACAGGTACCAAGCAATAACTATAGTTAAGTTTTTGGGGAGTCAAAACTTTTATGTGGATTTTTGACTGCGTGGGGGTTGGCATCCCTAACCTTTGCATTGTTCAAGGGTCAACTGTATTTGTTTATTTATTCATTTGTTTATTTATGTATGTATGTATGCATTTTTATTTTGTTACTACACACAAGACACTTGTCAAGCATTATACACACACACACATACACATACACATATTTATATAATATCACATATTTTTTTTTTTTTTTTTTTCCCACAGTAACTAGAGGGGGTTTTTTTTTTTTTTTAAAGATTTTATTGGGGAATTGGGAGAGGGGAACAGACAAGTTGCTGTCCTTTTGTTCTTCAGTCTAGTTGTGGAGGACATTGCTTCACTGGCCCATGTTGGTATTATCATTGCGCTCTTGAGGCAGATCGGTCGCCAGCCTCTGGATGGCCACTCACGGCGGCTCTTGGCAGCTCACACCAGCTGCTGGCCGCTCACGCTGGCTGCTGGCCACACATGGTAGCTTATGGCACCCACTGCAGCAGGGGCTGCAGCCTACGCTGTTTCCATAGCCGGCGACTCATGGCATCCCAGCTCCAGGTTGAGCTGTTTTTCACCATCTTAGCTGTAGAGGGCAGTGTCACTGGTCCTCATGTGGGATCCGAACCGGAGCCCTGCTGCACAAAGCTGGCATTCCAAGCCAGCTCTTAACCAACACACCACTCAGCCAGCCCAAAGGCAGTATTTTTAAATCAACTATATTGAGGTATAATTTTGACAATAATATGCATTTATTTTATGTGTAGAGTTTGGTGAGTTTTGATAAGTGAATATACCATGTATGTAGCCACCATCGAAATCAAAATACAAAACATTTAAAAATATTTCCTTGGACTGCTTTTAGGTCAACACTACCCCCCTTCCCCATCCAGGCAACCACTGATCTGATTTCTGTCACATGGATTACTTTCCCCTGTTCTAGAATTTCATGTCAATAGAATTATATAATACATACTCTTTTGTGTCTGGTTTCTTTTTCTCAGTATCATATTTTGAGATAAATAACATGGCTGTATCAGTACTTCATTCCTTCTTATTACTTATTACATACACTAGCCCATTGTATGGCTATAACACAATTTGCTTATCTATTCACTTGTGAATAGATATTTGAGTTGTTTTCATTTTGGCGTTGTTACCAAAAAAAAAAAAGCCACTAATTTGTACACATCTCTTTTTCTGGACATGTTTTTCTTTCTCTTAGCTATATCTCTAGGAGAAGAACTGTTGGGCATATGGTAAGTGTATATTTAACTTTGTAAGAAACTGTCAAACTGTTTTACCAAGTGATTATACTATTTTACATTCCCACCAGCATAATAAAACAGTGGGGTTTTTTTCTGTTGCTCCACATCCTCACCAACACTAAGTATTGTCAATCTTTTTCATTTTAACCATTCTAGTGGGTGTGAAGTAGTATTGATTTTGTTTGTTTTTTTGAAGATTTTATTGGGGAATTTGGGGAGTGAAACAGCATTGGGGAATCAGGGAAGGGGACCAGACAAGTTGCTGGTTTTTTTGTTCTTCAGTCTAGTTGTGGAGGACGTCGCTTCCCTGGCCCATGTTGGTATTGTGATCATTGCGCTCTTCCCGGGTGAGGCAGTCGCTCACTGGCCATTGGACGGATGCTCACAGCAGCTCACGGCAGCTCATGAAAGCTCAAGCCAGCTGCCCACCAGCTCCGCTGCAGCCCAAGCAGTCGCCAGCAACTCAAGGCAGCCCAGCTCCAGGTCAAGCAGTTGTTCACCATCTTAGCTAAAGAGGGTGCAGCATCACTGGCTCTCAGGTGGGATCCGAAATGGAGCCCTGCTGCTCAGAGCTGGAGTCCCAAGCCAACTCTTAACCAACGTGACACTCGGCCAGCCCTGACTTTATTTTTAATTTGAATTTCCCTAATAACTAATGATGTTAAATGTCTTTTCATGTGTTTGCAGACGATATACATCTTCTTTATAAAAGTTTCTGTTCAAATCTTTTGCTCATTTTGGAGAGTGGTTTGTCTCTTAGTAAGTTGTAAGAGTATTTGATCTATTCTGAATTTTAGTTCTTTGTTAGACTTTGCAAATATTTTTCCTCAGTTTGTTTCTTTACTTTACATTTACTCAATGGTGTCTTTTGAAGAGCAAAAGCTTTAAATTTTGATGCAGTCCAATTTATCAACTACTTTTTGTATGCTTTTTTTCCTAAGAATTTTTGTCTATGCCAATGGAAAAATTTTTTCTGTTTTTCTCTAGGTGTTTTACAGTTTTATCACTTGCCTTTACATCTATGATCCATCCCCAGTTTATTTTAGTATATATTGCAAAGTATGGGTAGAGATTCTTCCCCCCTCCCCCATATAGATTTCCAGTTTAAAAAGAAATTCAATACAAAGGCTATCCTTTCTCCACTGAATTACCCTGGCACCCTTTTTGCAAATCAACTGACAATGTATGTCTGTGCTCTGTTCTGTTACATTGATCTATATGTCTACCATTATGCCAATATCACACTGTATTAATTACTATAGTTTTATAGTAAGTATGTACATCAGGTGGCATACATTCTACATCTTCAATTTTCCTTTTCAAACTTGTTTTTGTCTATTCCAGATCCTTTGCATTTCCTTATAAATTTTAGAATCAACTCATCATTTTCTACAAATATCACACTCACACTAAGATTTTTATTGGCATTGGACTGATTCTCCACATCAGTTTGTGAAGAATTACTCTTAATTATATTAAATCTTCCAATCTATGACTATGATATACACCTACCCATATTTAGGTCTTCTTTAATTTCCTTTAATGTTCTTTTGTTTCTCATTGTACAGATCTAGCACATATTTCCATAAATTTTGTCTAAGTATCTCAGGAATTATTAAATATGTTTTTCAAATGAGAGAACAAGATGATCAGAGCAGTTATGTAGTTCATCCAAAGTCACAGAGATAGCGAGTGGCTGAGCTAAGATATAAATTCAGAAGTGACTGAATCCAAAGACTATGCTCTTAATCACGAGGACAGCAATTCTTAGCACAAAGATAGGTGGAGGGAGTTGAACCAACTAGGAAGCTTTTTCAACTCAAACATGCCACCCGACTGGACCCTGTAATAGCTCATTAGAGAAAGGATGAGTGGCTTGTTTCTGTTATAGCCTGCTGGTTGAAAACTACTGAGTAAGGCTTTCTTTTGCAGGCATCAGTCTCTGCACAGTCAATTTTAGCTGGCTACCATTTGAAGCCCTTGCTACCTGGTTTCTTGAAACATCAGGCCAGGAGAGAAAGAGCCTTGCATGACGAGAGCCAGACAGATCCTACATTACCAGAGGAAGCTTCGTAAACAACAAAAATATGTGTCGCTCCCACATTCTGGTCACACCTAAGCTTCCATTCTATGAATAAGCTTAGAGACATTAAAGAAGAGACACAAATACATTTTGAATGCAAGTAATGTTTTAAAGCCCAACCTTTATTTAATTTGTTTTTCTTCACCTAGTCAACTTATTATGTTTTCCCTTCTGTCTCTCCTTCCTTTAATAAGCTGAATATTTAATTTTGAAATATTAAGTGTGAATAATGGAGAAGCAAGCAAGAAAAAAATGGGATAACGTATTGTAGGTTAAACATGCCATGTGCTGTTTGTAGAAAAGAGGGTCACAGCCATGGGCAACATGTTAGCAAGAGGTCATGCTCAGGAACTTCCCAGGCTGCCATGGGGCTTCCTGTGATATGTTAGCTAGGGGATACTCTAGAGCAGCGGTTCTCAACCTTCCTAATGCCGCAACCCCTTAAGACAGTTCCTCATGTTGTGGTGACCCCCAACCATAACATTATTTTCGTTGCTACTCTATAATTGTAATTTTGCTACTGTTATGAATCGTAATGTATCTTTTTGTTTTCCGATGGTCTTAGGCCACCCCTGTGAAAGGGTCGTTCGACCCCCAAAGGGGTCGCGACCCACAGGTTGAGAACCGCTGCTCTAGGGGGATCCAGCCACATGGGAAATAAATGGTTCAGTAGTGAAACCTGTGTGTATCTGTCACAGAAGGGAGGAACAGCTAATAAGCTATTTGAATGGGAAGCAAACTTTTAATAGATATTATTTATTACAATATTAATAATTGCTAAAATGTATTTATCCAGTCTACTAGGTACAAATACTGCCCTTGGAGCTGCATGGAACAAAAAGGGAGAAGATCATGTTTGTTTCTCTCACGTTTTCACTTCATAAGGGAGAAAACACACATGTGTAAAAAATAATTCAAGGCATCCTGTAGCAATTTCTGTTCCCCAAATCCCACTCTGCAGGGCACCCTGACATCCTGGCACCGTGACATAAAGAGGTAGGCATCTTATTTGAAATAGCAGGGGACCTGGATTCACAGGAGCTGAGTCAATATGGCCTAGACAAGTCAGTTGATGTATCTGGATGTATGCTTTTATCTATTATGTAAAATAGAACGAGAATACATGCTTTACAAGCTTCTCATGAGCATTAACAGAAATAATGGAGAATGCTTGGTAAACTGTCAAAATACAGTTATTGGTGGTGGTGGTGGTGGTGGTGGCAGCAGTAATAATAGCAGTAGAATCATAATTATCATCTGTTACCTAGGCAACTGCCTATAAGCCCCACCTCCATTCAGTTCCTTCTGTCTGCATATCTTTAGCAACAAACATGATAGCCCTTTATCAATAAACTCATCCAGTTCCTTACATCCCTTTCAATGGAGTTCCAAATATTGTCTGAATAGCAGAACCAAGGTTCAGGTGCCTGAGTGGTGACTGCTGGGACCATTCACTGACCTTGCTGTTAGTCAGATTTTGAACCCTGTACCGTCACTTCCAACTGCTTGGAGCCTGGGCGCCCCACCCCCCACCCCACCAAGTCACAACACTCCCAGTCCTCTTTAGTTTGCCCATCTGTACAGTGACTTCTGTCTTGACCTTGGATTCTACTCATGGTGTAGTTTCCCCCAGGGTATCTGGCATCCTGCCATGACTAGCATTCTTGATTTACCTATTCTGGAAAGGCTGTATTTTTTTACTCCTGGTAGAGCCACTTCCCTTTAAATGTTGCACTATAATGTAGACTATTTGAATCTTATTGTAATAATTACTAGCATCTAAACAGCATGTTAGATTAGAAACTGCTTTCACATTTCTCCACATAATAACATTATCAGAGAGGTATTTCATCCACACAGTGAGGAAATTGAGACTGGAAAAGGTTAAGTGAATTTCTCAGTATCATACTAGTATATCCAAGATAACACTTAAAACCAAGTTTTCTGACTCCATCACCTATGGGTTTATTATCCCCAAACTTCCATTTGGTCAAATAATCCCTTATTTGCCAACTTAATCAAAGCACACATTGATTTATTCATTCAACAAACATTTAGAGAGTAGCTTTTTGCCACAAATACCTTTGTCCTCAAAAATGTTTACAGTGCAGCAAGAATAGAATCCTAAAAACACAGGAGTGATGTCAGCTTGAGATGATCAACTCCTGACACAGTATTTGACACAAGGCATATTGATTGAATGAATTAATGAATGGTATGTGAATGAATACATTAAAATTAAATTACTTTTTAAGGCAAATGCTAATATAATGAGAAATTATTCTGAAGAGCACAAAGTGCCATACAAATTTTAAGCAATAACTGTATTCAATTTTGGGTGGAATTTTAATTTCAATTAGAATGCCAGAGTGAGTTCTTAGATAATCTTAATAATGTCTTTTTTTATCCTATTTAACATTATTTCCTTCATATTCAACATACCATCAATAGGAAGACTGTTTTAAGTCCCTGCTTCAAGAGTTCTTTAATCCTCTGACCTGATTGCAATCACTTCAGCAAATTCACCCACACCCTGATTCTGTCATTGCCAAAATTCCCATATGGGAAGGGAGGAGCCCTCTCAAAGGACTTGGCACAAATCCTTATTATAGCACTTATCGTATTTTTATTGTAATTATCTGTTGACATGTCTTTTTCTCCTCAAATCAATGCCACTTGATAGATAATTCACCTACTATTATAAAAGTTTTCAAGATCTCAAAACACAGCTCACAATTTATTGAAATAAATTTTTTTCTTTCAAAAGTTAACCCAAAATCAAGTTCCTTTCTAATTAGAAAAATACTTCACAACGCTTTCACTGTTTAGTTCAGTTTTCGTAATACATGCCTTTCACTAAAGTGCTAAATCAACATGTAAAATCCTAAAATGAATATTCAATTTTTGAAATACACACAAGTTAAGTTGAGAGGATAGTTTTGAAGTAGAAGGTCCTCTGCTTCCAGGGGATGGCAATGACACTCAGGTTAATATGCTTCATTTTAAATGGTTAGTCTACACACTTATTACCAAGTTATTGGCTAAAAACACTGTTGTGTGGCTAAGAATTTCATGAGGCACTTTCAAACTGAAGTGAATTTGCTAAGGTAATTTTTTTTTTTTTAAGATTTTATTGGGGAATTGGGGGAGGGAAAAGCGTTGGGAAATCAGGGAAGGGGAACAGACAAGTTGCTGTTCATTTTTTCTTCAGTCTAGTTGTGGAGGATGTCGCTTCACTGGCCCATGTTGGTATTATCATTTCGCTCTTCCCAGGTGAGGCAGATCAGTCGCCAGCCACTGGACTGCTGCTCCTGGCAGCTTGTGCCAGCTGTTGGCCACACACGGTAGCTCACTGCAGCTTCACTGCAGCTTCACTGCAGCCTATGCCCTCGCCAGTGACTCACGGCAGCCCAGCTCCAGGTCGAGCTGTCCTTCACCATCTCAGCTGCAGAGGGCGCAGCATCACTGGCCCTCATGAGAGATCTGAACCGGGGCCCTGCTGCTCAGAGCCAGCGCCCCAAGCCAACTCCCAACCAATACGCAACTCAGTCAGCCCTGAAGTGATTTTTTATATAAGATAAATTTAAAGTAGCTTCTTTTCATTTAAGAAAAATATTTAAACATTAGGTAAAATCACTGTTTGAATAACAGAGGGTCAAAGCTTCAAATTCATTTTCTTATATGGTAAATTTGCTTATCATGTTATGCTATATTTGTGTACACATACTCAGAGACTCCAAATTTTGTTAAAATCTGATCACTACCAATTCCTCAGAGAAAGAGAAGTATTAGCAGAATTTTGGAAGCTCAACATCTGAAATGGCTGGAATAGTTCCTGGAGTGATCTGTTACTGAGACCCATGGAAGGCCTAGGTTGCTCTGCTTTGTATAAACAGGCCATAGCAGGTGTTTGGAGTTCCTGCTGTGAACTGGCAGCACCAGACATTTGGATTTGCTTCTGGCTTACAAGAGGGACAAGACCAGCAATGATATTTGACTCTTATTTTTAAGCTAATAAAAATGAGTAATGAATTTTAAGTAGCTTAGAACAAAATATATACATAGGATAGTAGGTGTCATCCAATGTTTAATTATGTGCTACCTATGTACTATTCTTTATACAAATACTAAAATCTATCCTTTCAATTTATTACTCCCCCAAATTATTTTCAAAAAAGAATTCCAGACTCCGATGTTCAGAAGGTTAATTTTAGTGGAAAAGGCTCACAAGCAAGTTAAAGAAAAAATTTGGAGAAGGAATGTTCTGTCAAAAGAATTCCAGCCATATTGGCAATAACTCAGTGACAGCGGTTACTCCAATAGTCTACTGTTGAAGGCAGAGTTGCTGGAGAATGACTGACACATTTCATCAAAGCTTCCACTCAACCACCTTAGCCAACTGTCGCTGGTAAATGACTTAATCTTTGCTAAACTTTTATGCAGGAAAAACAGAGTAGCTGAAATGCACCCACATATAGACCTGAAATTCTAATGAGATCATTTGACATTCTGATTGATATGAAGTCTACATTGTGTTTTGACTTGTCTGCCACCATTGATATGGTGTATTTCCAGTTTGAAAGGTTCAAAAGTGATAGTTATTTTACAATACATTCCAACTGTAGCAGAGAACGAAGAAATGTAGAAATGAATGTGTTAATTGCCACTTATTTGTTACAAGGTAAATTTTTAATCGCATTTCATATGTATCATTTTTTTCTTAGTGAAAGTAATTGGTTAGAGGGACAGAGGGACATAAATATTTTATGTAATCTCCTAAAATTAAAGAGTCATGTAGGTTCTTTCATGAATGTGTTTATATGCTTTAAGTTGAAGGAATTTGTTCATGAGTGTTAAAATGCAAGGTAATATCAGTTGTAACATCTGCCGAAGTCAATTGTAGATCAGCCATGGCCACCCTAAGACACCCATAACTTTTTTACTAGGATATTGGATTGTTTTGTATTTTATAGCAAACCCACACTTTCCAAAAGTGTTAGTGTGGCTCGGAGTTTTTCTGCTTAATGCTGATCTTTTCTACAAACCTATATGGCCTTTGTGAGCAGGAGTAAGAACCAAAATGCATTCTGGGTGCCTCCACTATACTGTTCAGCTAAGTCAGGTAAATCCTATTATAACATTTACATATGAGGCGGGCAGAGAGGTCCAGCATCTGCATTCCTGTGCATTCCTCCATTTCCACCACTGCTTGAAAAAGATAAATTGCTATTACCAAGAGAATTAAGAGGAAAAATGTTTGGCTTATGTGATCCAAAGCTTCTTTACCAAGGGAAATTGGCCTAAGCTTGTTAGTCACCCAACATACTAAGGCTCTGTGATCTAAAGCAACAACCTCCAAATTGCATTCTGCCAATCATTGTTTTCCCTTCCACCTCCTAAGAAGATATCTGTTTCTGATTCTTTACAATTAACTCTGCACATTGGGTCTCTCTCTCTCTCTCTCTCTCTCTCTCTCTCTCTCTCTCTGTCTCTGTCTCTCTCTCTCTCTCTTTTTCCCTCCCTCCCTCTCTCAGAATACTAAGAACTGATTTTCTTTTAACTAGGAAACTTTATCTTGCCAGCAATCAAAGCTCAAACACAGACATACACAAGTTTCAGTCAAAACTCTTAATACGTAAAATTTGAATTGCTTCTAAATTTGGCAAAATGCCTTGCTTTCTCCAAATTCATAAGACAGATGAGACACAAAAGTGAGATAAATGATGCCTTCCTGCTATTTCAAATGCCATATTGATATAGTCATTACTCGTGCCAATAAGACTCACTGTCATCTAATTTTAACCTGTTTCTGTGTTAATTATGCTTAATTTTTGTCATTTCTCTCTTTTGATATCTTATGGTCTTCATTTATAGGATCTAAGTTTGTGAAAAATTGAATCTTTCAAACTACTTACTAAGTACCTATGAGGTGCAAAAAATATATATATATATATATTTTTTTTATTGTTAGTTTCAGGTGTACAGAACAATGCAATAGTTATCCTTTTCACCCTTCACACAGAAACAACTCCCCTCCCCCATCTACTGCCCTCCCACCCCTGATATCATACTTATCTATTACAATTCCATTGACTCCATTCCCACACTCTACTCCACGTCCCATGACTTTATGTATATATAATTGTAGTTAACATACAATATTATTCAACATCAGCTTCAGAAATACAGTGCAGTGGTCAGGCCTCTACACTGACTATGAAGTGGTCTCCCTAACAAGACATGAATCCATTTAGCCCCCTAAAAAATACTTATAACATTATTAATTATATTCCCCAGACTGTCTTTTCTATTCCTGAGGCCATATTGTAGTTACCAATTTGTATTGTCTCATCCCTTCCCCTTGGTGGGACTGCAGACTGGTGCAGCCACTATGGAAATCAGTATGGAGGTATCTCAAAAAAATGGAAATGGAACTACTTTATGACCCAGCAATTCCACTCTTAGGTATTTATCCAGAAAAACCCAAGACATTAATCCTAAAAAATATATGCACCCCTATGTTCATTGTGGCGCTATTCACAATAGCTAAGACTTGGAAACAACCGAAATGCCCATCGGTAGACGACTGGGTTAAGAAACTATGGTACATTTACACAATGGAGTATTACTCAGCTATGAAGAAGGAAATAGTACCATTTGCAACAGCATGGATAGAACTAGAGAACATTATGCTAAGTGAAATAAGTCAGTCAGAGAAAGACAAATACCATATGATCTCACTTATACGTGGATTCCAAAAAACTGAATAAATGAGAAATGTAAACAGAAGTAGTCTCAGGGACGAAGGAGAAGGGGAAGGGAAAAATATACTTTTTATCTTGGGCGGAGGTTGGGGAGTATGAAAATATAAACTAGATATGCTTGGCACATAATATGGGCTCAATAAAATGTATGAAGAATGTAAAGGAGGAAGAAATGGACAGCAAGAGAGCGGGAAGGAGAAAAGATAAAAGCATCTAATAATTCATTCCACATATGAAAATGTATACTCTATCCCACCATGCAGCTGTCATTTTTTCACAGCAGATGTTATTACCTGATACTGTCTTGATTAATTGTGTTTATTGTCTTTCTCCTTAACAAACTGTAAGGACTATGAAAGCAACAAACTTGTTAGTCTGATGCATAATTATAGAAAAGTGGTTTTGCCTAGAACCTGGGAAATGCCAAAAAAAAAAAAGAGGGGGGGGGAATCAAAGAAAAATGAATGTATCCCCTGACCTCCTCAGGGCAAGAACACTTTTCTACTTTCTACATTCACCCCCAATAAACAGCCTTCCTTCTAGAATCTTTACCCCCACCACAGTAAGGAAGCCAGCTCTAAGTGTACCTTGCTCATTCAGGAATCAAGTGCTGTGTGGGAAAAAAATTAGAAGCTGGATTTGTCCCCACTGAATGAAGATTTTCTAATGAAGGACAGATTGGAAATTGCTGGGTTTGTTTTTTTTTTATTTTTAACAGAGGTAACATTGGTTTATAACATTATATAAGTTTCAGATGTACAACATTATAATTTGACATCTGTATATATTACAGTGAGCTCACCACCATAGCAGCATTATTCACAATAGCCAAGACATGGAAATAACTAAATGCCCATCAACAGATGAATGGATAAAAAAGATGTGGCACACACACACACACACACACACACACACACTGGAATATTACTTGGCCATAAAAAAAGATGAAATCTTGACATTTGAGACAACACAGATAGATTTTGAGGGTATTATGCGAAATGAAATAAGTCAAAGACAAATACCATATAATTTCACTCATATGTGGAATTTAAAAAATGAACAAACAAAACAAAACAAAAACTCACCAATGCAGACAACAGATGAATGGTTACCAGAGTGGTAGGATGGAGGGAGGGTGAGATGGGATAAGGGGCTCAATTGTATAGATGGATGGAAACTAGACCTTTGGTGGTGAGCACTCTGCAGTGTATACAAAGTTGATTGCTCTCCATTGGAATTGCCCTAGCAGGTGAGAAATATGACCCCTATAGCCCCTTTTTGGTCCTGCTGCTCCTACCTACCCCTTCCTTCCATGTCACATTTACTGTGGTTTTATTTCATTTAATTCTTCTCCACTTAGCCTACAAAAGTTCTCCCACCTGTTCCCATCTCAGGACTTCTTACAGCTACTTTCCTGAAGTCTTGCCTCCCTTATTTCCCACTTTGCTATATGCTCTTTTTTTTTTTTTGTACACATTTGATTTACCACAAACTAATCTATTTCCTCTTGGGACAAGAGTGGTTGCCTCAGAGGACACACTGTTAAAATAATGGAAAGTTCATAGTTGATTATTGTACTTAATGACAGTTCAGATACTCATGAAAAATTCTTTACTCCTCTTTGCAATTAGGTGTAGCAATTAGGAAACCTTGTATATCACTCTCCAGTTATCCTTTAAACGCCCTCCCGTCTTTGATGGTGCTGTAATTGGCTCTTAATTTTATATTGCTTAGGTAGATTAAAAAGAGGCACCTTACCCTTAAGAGGTCTGGATGAGCAAGTTAAAAAAAAAACTGATAAAGAAATTAAGAGCACACTGCCTGTCACCCCAAATGAATCTGGGGTCTCCTAAGGACCAGTAAAAAAATACCTCCCAACCAAACTTCAGCTTGTGCCATCAGCAATGTTCCTGACTCTGCAAAGTCATTAATTACCACCTCATTTATAGTCCCATGGTGAAGAATAACTATTATTGTTATTATTTATTTTTTTGCTTAAATAAGATCCCATACCTTCCTGAAAACTGTCATTTTGTAGCAATATTGCCGTAGGGCAGGCCCCTACGAAGAAATGTAAGACGTGCAATTCACACATCCTTGTGAAATCCAAGTTCCTGTGAACTCTGACAGGCTGTAATTACTGGCAGGCAGAGTTGGCTGTCAGTTACTAGTATGATTTCAGTGGGTAAAATGCTTCACAACTGAGATTTCTCCCTGTGTGGCCTCTAGCAGGTACCTGAAATTCCCCTATTAGACATTTATATGTTTAGGTCAATGATTCTCAAGAAGATGGGAGGAAGGAGAGATGGAGGCCATGAAGAAGGAGGGAAATGTGAGAATCTTCGTGTAGCTTAGGAAACATTAATACTCCATACATTAATACTCCATTGTTTGGTTTTACAATTACGGGAACTAAATCTCTTGGTTTTATCATGCTTAGCTTAGAAAATAAAGTGGAAAAGCACTGAAAGATGCCTGAGTTTTGCGAGATGATAAATAATAATAGTTTAGGTGGAAATTTGCCTTCTCCATGGTCCTTACAGTAAACGGAAATGCCTTAGTGGGAATTAGTTTATCCACTTACGTTCTCCAGCAGGACCAATCTAGTAGAGCTCTATGATGATTTTGAAAAGTGGCATAGCAGGATCAGATTTGCTCAAGCCTAGAGCTTTCTGCCGACCTTTCTTTGGTCCCACTGGGTCCCGTTGCGCAGGTTGTGCCCTGCACACCTCCAGAGAGTCATGCACATGTACATGGCGGCCCTGAATCCTTCCTTTTACTACCCATCACCTCCTTTCTCCTCTCCTCCCTCCATTTCCAGACAAGATTCCATGATTCATTGTTATAACCACTCTCTGGCATACAACCTCTGCTTTCTGGCCCCCTCTCTCTACTGTGGGTTCACTGGTTGTGTCAATTACTAAGTTATGGCCTTTCAGCTCCAAAGCCATCCTTCTCCTCTCTGCTTTGTGATGCTGGAGCTGGATTTTGCAGACATCATTTCTCCTTTGCCTGCCGCTCCAGGATAGCTTCTTTCAATGGAAGGTGCTGGTGGGAGACTGCAAGCCTGGAGGAAGAAGGAAGAACTTTGTCTCCTTCTGGTGTGGTGTTCACCCCAGGATGCAAGTGGACTGGCACGGCGCTTCCTCAGCAGTGTCCCTCACGGTGCTGCAATTCACCAGCAGGCATCGCTTCTCAGCACACGCTCCCACAGCTGCCAGATGCTCTCCTCAGAGATCTGAATCGTAGTCATGTGTGGCCCTGCTCCAGGTTTCTAGATCCCATCCTTGTTCACTTTTCCTTCAGCAGGAGACCTGAAACCACTCTGCAGCTGCTACCTCTGCGTATCTTAGAGATAGTCCCTTTTTCCCACCTTTTGGCAGTTGGCCTTCATTCACGTTATTGTCACTACTATTAAATTTTCCCTGCTCTGGTTCCTGGTGTGGTGTCTGTCTCCTGATTGGACCCTGACTGATACACCTGACTAAACCCCAGTGCTGGTTAAACCAACTCTGTCCACTCTGCATCTAGAATCTCAAAGCTAAACAGGCTGAACAAAAATACTTAGTTCTCCTGTCTCACTGTAAATCCATAGTCACAGATATCAAGCAACAATTCTTCATTTGCTGACTGCATTCATTCCCCTCGTCTTCTAGACCCGCCATTAGCTCTCTCTCTGGCCTCACTCTTAGCTGATGACCCTGTTTCCTATGTCACGGATAAAGTGGAAACTATCAGAAGAGAATGGCTACACACTTCTGCTTTCAAGTCTATCGACTTACTTGCATCCACACATACCCATTTGCCCTACCTTCCTCTGTCACAACAGATGAACTGTCTGTGTTCCTATTTAAGACCAAGATCAACGCTTGAACACTAGATTTCATCTCCTAGGTCCACTCCAACAATTCTCTCTCCTTCTTATAGATCCTGATATTTTCCTTTCTCTACTGGATCATTCTTCCCAACAGAAAACCTGTTTCAATATCAATCATTTTAAAAGACCCATCTCATATTCCCACCGTCTCCCTCAAGTTATTACTCAATTTCACCTTTTATATTCAAACTACTCTAAAATTTGTCCATGGTTGGTCTTTACTTCCTCTTCTCCCATTTTCTCTTCAACTTATTTCAGCCCAATGAAACAGTTCTGTCAAAGTCACCAGTGGTCTCCATATAGCCGGTCATTGTCGGTTTCAACTGCACAAAAATAACAGCAACATCTCACATAGTTGGCCATTTCTTCCTCCTCGAAATATACTTTCTTCTCTGATATTCAGGCAAATTTAATCTCTTAGCTCTCCCTCTACTTCCTTCGCCACCCCATTCTCAGTCTTCTTTGTTCATTTCTTCTCATCGTGTGACTATTTGAGCTTCAAAAGAAATTTGAGGCCCCCAAACTTGCCCAAGCAAAAAGCAGACTGAAAAAGTGTCATGGTCCCCGAAGAGGACATTTCAAATATTTCTCTGAAGGAAAATGGACAGGGGATTCTTCCCAGAAAGCAGAACCAAGGACTAATCAAGGAATTTCACTGCCAGAGTATGGTATTTAAGCAACTCTCACCTAGCAGGATTCATCATTGCATGTACCAGTGGCTGTTTTTTGTTTCTAATTGGAAGGTTTTTATGTGGTTATCCTGTCTTCACTCCATGACTATATATAGGGTATATTTCATGCAATGTGAGTATGCGAACAACTTGTCTTTTAGTTTTTAGATCTCAGGAGTATATTTAGTTCTGATCAAGAAAACTGCTAATCCCCCAGAGATTCCGGGCTCTGATCTAGATGCAAAAACCAGTGGGGACTTTGGGTTGTCTTTCTTGAGGAGGGAATAAGTGTATTTTCTATATGAGAAGAAGTGAGCACAGATGTTTGGTGGGCAAAGGGGCAGGCTATGGCAGAGATCACCAACCCTCCAATGTAATCGTTCTCCTCTTCTCTCATAATAATAGAACAGGAGCCTGGCACATAACTAGCCAGCTTCACTGTATCTCCCAGTCTCCCTCCACTCACAGGACAAAGTTACTGGCAATGGGGCACAAGCCACTGCTGAGGCAGAGTCTTTCAGAGACTGGGCTTGCTACCTTCTTGCTCTTTTTCTCCTTCCCATGAGTCTGGAGGAACACAGGAATACGACGTTGACAATGCAGATGAGGATGATACTTGAAACCTGATAAAGAAACTAGAAAAACCTGAGCCCCTGAATGATGAGAAGGAGAAGAAATGTCCATCAATCTGGACCTCAGGTTATACTGAAAGAGAAATGAACTGTTATCTTGCTTGAGCCATTATATTTGGGGGTCTCTTTGTTATAGTAGCTGGGATTCCCCTTGTATTAGTCTGCTAGGCCTGCCATAACAAAATACCACACACTGGGTGGTTAAGCCACTGAAATTTATTTTCTCACAGTTCTGGAGACTAGAAGTCCAAGACAGCACCAAGATCAAGTGCTATCGGGGTTGATTTCTGGTGAGGCCTCTCTTCCTGACTTGTTCACAGCCCCTTCTTGCTGCATCCTCATGTGGCCTTTCCTCTGTGTCCATGTGGAGAGAGAGAAAGTGGTTTCTTGTGTCATTTCCTCTTCTTATAAGGGCCCCAGTCCTTAGAGCCACACTCTATTACTTTATTTAATCTTAATTATCTCTTTAAAGGTCCTATCTCCAAATACAGACACATTGAGGGTTTGGGCTTCAACATAGAAATTTGGAGGGACACAATTCAGTCTAGAACAACCCTAAAACTAAAATCTGTTTACTGCAGAGTTTTCAAATTGTTTACTTTAAAACATCAGTCAAATTAACTCATTATTTGTCTAGAAACACTCCAATGGCTTCTCATCTCAGCCTATAAAAGCCAAAACCTGACAGTGCCTTCCCCTGATCTGATCCCACCTTATCCCATTAGCCCCTGTGACCTCATCTTCCACCATTATGCCCATTCTCCCTCCACTCCAGCTACAAGGGATTCCCTGCTATTCTTTGCACATACTCTCACATCTATACTTTCTACTCTTCCATATACTTAATCTCATTTTACCCCAATAGCCACATTGTTGGCTTCTTCACTTCATTAGTCTCTGGTCAAATATTATTTTATTAAAGAAACTTTCCATGACTACCCTACAGAGATTCCCTGCTCCCAGTTCTCCTTCTACCCCTTACCTGTTTTATTTATATGTGTTCTTATATTGTTTCTTTCTTCCCACTAAAATATAGTCTTTATAAGAGACAGACCTTTGTTTTGTTCACTGTTGTATCCTCAGCATCTAACTCAGACCTGGCACATAGTAGGTTTGAAATGTACAGATGAAATGTTGTTTGAATGAATAAATGAATATTCAAGTGGGAACGCTATAAAATATGGTGTGAGAGATACAAATAAGTCAACAGTAGTAGGGGGTTTATGGCTTGGATGATTGGGTTGGTGATAATATAGTAAACCAAGATAGAGAACACAGTAAGTGAAACAGGACTAGAGATGATGAATTCAATATTAAGTATAATAGGGGGCCGGCCAAGTGGCTTGTTGGTTAAGAGTTGGCTTGGGACACCAGCTCTGAACAGCAGGGCTGACGGTTCAGTTCCCACATGGGCCAGTGATGATGTGCCCTTTACAGCTAAGATGGTGAACAACAGCTCAACCTGGACCTGGGCTGCCCTGAGTCGCCGACAATGGTGTAGGCTGCAGTGGGCTGCCGTGAGCTACTGTGAGTGGCTGGCAGCCAGCATGAGCAGCCAACAGCTGCTGTGAGCAGCTGTCCAATGGCCGG
>NW_017731426.1:3818254-3819517 GCF_001890085.2 Hipposideros armiger | reverse complement strand
GGAGTACAAGGATCAGGGTTTCCTTAAAAACTGCAAGACAATTTGAATCAGATTGTCTGGCTCTATTCTGCTCCTCAGAATAAGTGATGGCTATGAGCAGTGCCACTGCAATTCCATGACCTAGGTTCATTTAAGTAAACCTAATAAACTTGTCCCTAGGTTTCCTGCTCTCCAGCTTGGGGGTTTGATTAGTGTCATAATCGATTTATCAAGGATCTGGAGACAAAGAGATTTTGATCTCAATATTATCTTCCTTCAGACTCCTCCCATTTAGGCAGAATCTTAACTAAGTGTGTTAATTAAATAGGCTTTTAAAATAAATCTATTGTTTTTTTACACAGGTGAATTAATAGCAGGTCAACTGAAATTTTATTATATCCACATGGCAAACTACGGGAAGAGGTAACTTCTTGTTTGTTTGGTTGGATTTAGTTTTTGAAGGAAATAGGAGCTGGCACTGCCTACATAAACCTTGTTCTTTTCATCCGCTGACAAGGATTCCCAAAGGAAAATCCTGTGGGACATTATCTATCCCAGCAGGAAAACAAAAAAAAAGCCCATCCTGCTTTTGAAGTTTATCACTTTTAAAATATTGCTATTATGATGATAAGCCCTTTTGAGATTGACTTTTTTTTTTCCCATGGATAATCTGATAGCATTTACATCAGAAGCAAAACAAAGTCACCTTTGGATTTCCTTTTTTGTGAAATGTACTTCACTGAAAACGGAACACCTCATTAACATGGAAAGAAGAGACCCACAAAGTAGTCTGGCATTTAACTCCAAAATTAGGTGTTCCTGGGTAGAGTGCAATGGTCTCCCTCATACAGGCTGCCTAAACTTCAATGTGCAATTAGACACGGTCCCAAGCATGGTCACAGCACTCTGGTCTTAGAGCGTCTTCCTCTACGCCTGCTTTCCAGAGAAAGGCACATTATAGCTCAACTTGCTGAGAAAATATTTTATCTTTGAACCTCCATGACCAATTTGTAATTAAGAGAAAATGCTTCTGGGGGAAGTTGGTAGAATTTCTTGTTGCCATTGGAACACGAGTGGGATGTTCCTGGCCTTCCCCTAGCAGGAGGCATTCAGCATAATCCAAGCCGCCTTCTTACACATTCAACAAATAACTGTTGGAAACCCACAATGGTACAGGCATTCAGTAATCCTTATACCCAACAAAGAACATCTAGGGTAGTATTATTGACTGACTATTATTTACCATTTATAAAACCTATTCTCATCCTGACATGAGAGAAGTTT
>NW_017731426.1:3786870-3813264 GCF_001890085.2 Hipposideros armiger | reverse complement strand
TTTTGTTCTAAACTCTGGTATACAACAGAATAAGTGGCAATTTTTAAACATACACAGTCCCAAAACCCACCACTGGAGTTTCTGATTCAGTGGATCCAGAGGGAGAGGCAGGGCATCAGTACTTTTAAAAAACTCTGCAGGTGATTTTAAGTTGCACTACAATTGCAAACTACGGCTCAGCATAGTTTCTTATTGCAACCAAGTTCCAAAATAACTGGCTTCCGCTTCTTGCACAAGCCATGTCTATATACTGCTTTGAAAGCTGTTTTTTTATATATATATAGCTTATTATACATTTTCCATTTTCAGAATCTACATTCTCTTTGGGGAGAAAAATAGTAACCACTCCACTCCCAGATGCTGCAGCTAATGATTTCTGCATAATTGCATTAGTCCCTCCACATTACACTAGGTAAGAAGAACTATGTGGACTGAGTGAGTAACACTATTTTCAAAAGCCTAATGGATCACATGATTAAGAATTTTAGGTAAAAATGTTGCTGGTTTATATCAGGGGTGTGTGTATACATGTGTGTAACCAAAGAAGAAAAGAGGGAAGACAAAGTTCTGTTCCCACTCTCTTATCAAGCACCAGGCACCTTGCTAGGCACAGGGCACTGGGTGATTGCTGGCTCCGTCACTAGCCTTGCCTTCATAAATCTTACAGGGTAGCAGAAAAGGCTGAAAATGAATGAGGAAGTGCCCAGCACATCATGACTCCTATGGTAAGTGCTGGCAAGAAAATCAATTAGGTACAGTGATAGGGGAAGAAAAAAGAGCCTCCCCAGACAGGAGAGTCAGAGAAGGTCTCTTTAAAATGGTGACATTTAATATTTAAGCTTTCAGCTAAGACCTGAAGGATAAGAAGGCAGCAGCCATATAAAAAATGAGGAAGAAAGCATTTCAGGCACATGAGAAAACCTGGGGCTGGAAAGAGCTTAACCATCCTGGGCCATCTGTAAAATGATAAAATTGAGCTACATGGTTTCAAGTGATACTTCCTGCTCTAAAATTCTATAAAGAACAGACTCAAGTAATTAGTGGGTAAGTCGGAAAATGAAAAGCTCTATGCAAAGCATTTTATTCCAATCTGACAGACACACTAAAGTTAGAGGTGGAAAAGATCTGTTTATCTAATTACAATTCCACCAATTGGTTTAAGGACCCAGAAATAAGGTTACATGCCCTTTCATATTAATATAACCAGGAGCCTCTACTTACAGATTATTTATATGGCATTTCTTGGAAACATCACCCTAAAAGGGAAAGCTTAATGGACAAAACTACATAAATGGATAACGTAAAAAGAAGGCAGAAATCAATTATTTTCATTAGTAAAGAAGACAGAACAAGAACTAATGGCTTTTAAGCTGTTGTAGGGAAAACTTGGGTTAAATAGAGCAGAACTTCACTAATTTCTCACTTCAATAATTTCCAAACCCTATAATTTTCCAGAAAGAAAACTGGTAGTCTTTGTTATATTTCAATCAGAATTCAATAGCACAAGGTAGGCAGAAAGGTTTCATGAATTAGTTTCCATTACTCTGCAAAATACACTGCAAGAATGTTTGCTAGGTAGAGTCCCATGTAATATTACTAATAAAGTAAATCATTTGTCAGAAGTAACAAGCTAAATACAAATTCAGCTATGGCAGTCTTCTGTCCTTATAGAAACTTCCCTCTCAGTTCAGCTCCTATTCTCAAAGTCAATGAATCATCAGGGGGTTTTCCATAGAGCAGTGTGAATTAAAAATCAGACATCAAAGCATCCCCTTTCCACTAGCAAGGATAAGGCCTGTTTCATAACGTTTTCCATTATATTTATTTTATATTGACACATACATCACATAGAAAGATGAAAACTGTCCTACGATGTCATCTTTCCTACACAGTCAGAATACAAAGAAAAGCACTACTTTAAAATGAAACAAAAAGTAAATGAGGTCATGTGTGTTTTAGCACTTCAGAGGCTAATCGTTTGCCCTCTTCGAAAGTTCATGGCTATGCTTGGGCATGGGGTTATTCAACACTGGATTAGTGGCTCTCAGTCAGCCCTTCACCATATGTTCATAGGTCACAAACCATCCGTGGACATATCAGCAATTTGTGATCCAAGTGTGAAATGCATCTGGTTTAAAACTGAGGATATATACTGTTGTGTGACAGGCAATGGCTTGTCAGATAAAATGCCATACAGAGGACTACAATTTTTTGTGAGTCAAAAAGCAAAAGGCGTAGCATAATAGCAAAGTAGGTAAAGCCAAATAAATGCTACTAGTAATATCAGCCAATATTTACTGAGCAATCACTATGTGTCAGGTGCTCTTGAAATGCTTTATTACTTCTTTTAATATTCACAATAACTCTTAAGGGAAGTATTGTTATTATTCATATTTTCAAGGCCAGGAAACAGAGACGAATAAAGATTAAGTAACTTTCCCAATTTCAAACAGTCAGTGGTAGAACTGGAATTTTAACTAAGACAGCCTCACTCCAAAGCCTAATCTCATAATCCATACATTCTAATTCAAGTTATTAACACGAGATAAGATTTTGTGATATTAAACCAAATCTTTCTGGTAATCTTTGGTTATTCCCAATTCAAAGATGTATTAAGTCTCCCATATGAAATCCATGTCTGGAGGACTCAAATCATACAGTTCCTTCCAAACTGATAAAAGCATATACTTTCTTCCATGATGATCTAGCAATAAGGCTTATTGCCCTAAGCTACAAGGTCCATTTGACAAAGAGGGGAAAAAGGTCCGCCCCTTTCAGTCTGAGGGACTGTGGAAAGAATTCAGAAGACAGAGCTAGAAAAGCAAGGTAGATATCAGAGTCCTTTATTATTCTCCTCACCTACCCCTACCTTTCTCACAACCTTGTGGAAATAGAGGGGGCTGGGTTCAGGGAAAGGTGGAGAAACCTACAATTAGAGGTGTAAGAGTCTACGAGCAGACAGGTTTGCACTCTGCCTCCTACTCATGACTCTGCGGGGAAGCTGCTTTATGCATTCTGTACCCCTGACCCACGAGTGGCCACAGCAATGAAATCTCAATGGCACATCCAGTTGGGCAGAGGGAAAGCCAGGGTTCAGATGTCCTGAGCACCCTCAGTCCCTGATGTTACAGATGGGACTGAGAAATTCCCCTGCACATTTACCACATGCTCCCAAAGGAGAACTAAGAAATTTGCTAAGTCTCAACCAAGCAGAAGAAAATGGATTATGGGTCACCATGGTATCACACTTCAGAGGTGGACACTATAGAACAAGAATAGGAGAAGTTGTACTGTAGCACTCAGTCCCACACGCAATTCAGAATTAGCCACCACTCAACAGAGACCAGCCAGATGCAAAATACAGTGACCCAGTCAGTTAAGCAAGGACCTTCCTTCATGTACTTCAATACCATCTTAAAGAGAAAATGGTTATAATGCTTTGAATTGTGTCCCCCAAGAAAGAAATGTTGAATTCTTACCCCTAGTACCTTAGAATGTGACCTTATTTGGAAATAAGATCATTGCAGAGACAATTAAGTTCAATGAAGTCATATTAGATGAGGGTGAACTCGTAATTCAATATGGCTGGTGTGCTTATAAGAAAACGAAAAGACCGAGACACACAAGGGAGAACACCACATGCTGACGAAGGGAGAGAATAGAGTTATGCAGCTGCAAGCCACCGAACACCGAAGATTGCTAGCACATTACCAGGAGTCAGGAATAGGAAAGGAAGGTGTTTCCTAAAAGTTTCAGGTGAAGCATGTTCCTTGCCAATGCCTTGATTTTGGACTTCTGCCTCCAGAACTATGAGACAATACATTTCCATGTTTTAAGTCACCCAGTTTGTGGTACGTTGTTACAGCAGCCCTAGGAAACTAATATAATGGGCATGGAGATGGAATCCCAAGGGACTGAGCATTTCATTTGAGTCATCTACACTGAGACCAATTAGCATAAGGGGACTCAACACTAGACTAAAATATAGCTGGGTTTTTCCCCACCTACTATCCAGTGGGTGGGGGCTTGTGAAAATCAGATTACTATTGAAAAATGAAGAATTTACATTTTCTTTGCACATCTGACTATAGTATGAATACATTTGTGATTGCATATCATGTGATTACAAAAATTTTTAGAATTTTGCTCATAAGTAAATAAGAAAATATGCTCAGGGCAGTAAACAGTCCTACACTGATGAATGGCAGCTAGTAAATAGTGTGATAACAATGAACTTTTTTTTTTCTTACTTTTCCCAATTTGCTTACTTATACAACTTTTTATGTTTTAATCCCTTTANCTCTGAAGCAATGAATTATGTTCATGCTATGGGGAGGTGGGGGCAAGAAATCATAACTGTCCTGTTAAACACTCATAACCTCATCTCCACCACTTGGATAAACAGACCCAAGTATATTAGCTACTAATCTTTCAAACAATATGGTACTCATAATTAAAGGATAGTATATTTTTCCAAAATTGCAATGAACACCTTCCACCCATACGACTACTCTCTCCAACAGTTTGAGGAGACTAACATAGCTAAGTAAGCCATGAAGAATTTGGATTTACACCTACAAGCCTACACAAAACCTTTTTTGTTTAGCTGTTGGTCTCGAAACCAAGTTTCCAATGAAGCCCAATCCTACATGGTTAAATGTCCTGCAAAATGATACTTCAGGGAAGAAAATTTTCAATAGTTAAAGCTGCCTGTTATAAAGTGAGATTAAAATAAAAGACAGGTACTAAATATCTATTTATGTACTATAGCCCTTTAGAGGGTTATAATTTATAATGATATCCAGTAATTTTGTGTCCACACCCCTAGAACCAATTTTTGTTCCCCTGGAGGCAATATTATCCCTATCAAAAATGAATGGTCTACACTATTCTGATGGGAAAGAAAAAATAATTAATTGCCATGCTCTTAAAATTCAATACTGGGTCTGTAGGATTATCTTTGTACATAAGAGTCACACCATATATAAAAGACAGCACATTATTTTCTTAAGCATTTGATTCAATCAGATTTTTTCCCCAAAACGGTCTCTATTTCTTGGAAATTTGGAGGGGGAGGTAGAAGAAGCAAAACTTAAAAAGAAAACTTTGACAACAGAAAACCAACAAATGATTAAATTAGAGATAAAATTCACCATCCATTCTCACACTCCTGACATGTCTTTGATAGATTGCTATTGGCAGCTCTATACATAGTGGCTCACATTTCTCTCTACCCCTCCCCCATTCTCTCTCAATCATTCATTCTGCGTGTAACATACAGCCACATATCTATATCACTGAGAAAGGATCAATCATTTTTTTTTCCCTGTGCTGCTGAGACATACAATATTTATCACAGGTTATACAAAAGAAGAAAAGAAAACCTAAGAATGTTCCCTTCAGCTGTATTTCTGTTATGGAACCAGGAGCATCCCAGGCCTCATTTTGCTTACTTGTCAGCTCAGGCCGGAGCAATCTGTAGTGCAACAAGGCTGATAAAGTTACGTACCCACTGGCCACTGGAAAGGAAAACAGACATGGTGACTGGTGATCTTCCTCACTATGTTAAACACAGCTCCCATTAGGTAAACCCCCTTCCCTTTCTTTAAACCTCTCAATACCTTGTAAATCAAATATTTATCAACTGAGAGCCTCTTTTCTAGCTGTCTGATGTTTCAGTTCTGACAAAGTTGGACACTAGCCAGTTGGTGAAGAAACCTGTAAAAGGAAATCAGACACAAGAAAAAAGAAAACTCCATTTCATTTTTATTTCACAGGAACAAACTGCCAACAACCCGCCTCCCTCTTTTTTTCTTTTAAACTTGCCCTTGTAAAAATGTTTGTCTGGAATGAGCAGGTCTGGCTACTCATTTAGTCAACAAATAATTATCAGACATTCATCAGCTCGGGCTATCTGCCTTTGGCTCTTTGTAATGTGTATTAAAAAGTTGCTGAGTGACTATTAAGGTGGAGATTATGGCAAATATGCAACTCATACAAGTATGTGCATAAGGCACAGCAGTTTACAAAGGTGGATCATAATCAGTTTGACAAAACGTATTCTTAAAGAGAATAGAAGCTGTTTACAGAAAGCTTTCTGAAGAAGACAAGCCCTGAACCCTGACTTAAAACAGTAGAAGGAATCCATATGGTGAGTGGGAAGAGAGAGGTGACAAATCTACAAGAAGACACAACTGGCATCTTTCCAGGAAAAGTAATTGCTCCGAATTACTTTTGGAAGGACCACATTAAAAATAAGTCAGGGGGCTGGCCAAGTGACGTGTTGGTTAGGAGTTGGCTTGGGATGCCAGCTTTGAGCAGCAGGGCCCTGGTTCGGAGCCCAGATGAGGGCCAGTGATGCTGCGCCCTCTACAGCTAAGATGGTGAACAATAGCTCCATCTGGAGCTGGGATGCCATGAGTTGCCCGTGACAGCATAGGCTGCAGTGGGGCTGGCCAGCAACGGACATGAGCTTTCGTGAGCTGCTGTGAGCCGCCATGAGCAGCCATCCAATGGCTGGAGAGCAACTGCCTCACCCAGGAAGAGCACCATAATAATCCCAACACAGGCCAGTGAAGCGACATCCTCCACAACTGGACTGAAGAACAAAAGGACAGCAATTTGTCTGTTCCTCTTCCCTGATTTCCCAATGCTGTTCCCCTCCCCCANGTGGGCCAGTGAAGCGACATCCTCCACAACTAGACTAAAGAACAAAAGGACAGCAACTTGTCTGTTCACCTTCCCAGGTTAAACAATGCTGCTTCCCTCCCCCAATTCCCCAATAAAATCTTAAAAAAAAAAATTAAGTATAATAGTTTTGAGATGCCAGTAGGAATTTAATTATAGTTTGGGTCTAGGATATAAATCTCACCTGGAGGAAGATATGAGTAGCATTTATTTGCATATGGCTATATTTGAAGTCTTGGAAGTGGATGATCTCCCTCAGAGAAGGTGTGTCACAAAGAAGACCAAGGAAAGGCCTTAAGAAACTCCAACTATTTAGTGATATTGGTGCCAGATTAACTGTTCCTTGTAACTGAAAATATCTGTATTATGGTATTTCACATATTTTAGATCCAACTCTGACTCTGAAACCTAGATAACTCTCTACAATGGACAACATCTCAGTAACCTGATACCAGGCCTTCAATTTTCATGCTAGCTACAAAGCAAAAAAGGAAAGTGTATCACATGAAGTGACAGTTTCATACGTGCATTTCTTGCATTTCTTTCAAGGTCAGCAGCCCATTTCCCAGAGGTGAGCTTTCTATTTTCTGAAGGGCTAGAAAGAAAAGGTGATTGTCTCACAATTGCGTCCATGAGGCACAGGGCACTAAGTCTTTCCGTGAAAAACTTTGCAATTTCTTATTCTAACTAAACCTGTACCTTTAGTCTTTGGTGGGGAGCTGAGCGTTGTGATCTCTTCAGGAAGCCTGCAGAATTGTGTACTGGACTTTGTGTTCTTTTGGCCATGCAGCATCCACAGTCCCTTTGTGGTATCTGTGTCTCCCCAATTTCCTTTGTTTAACTACCTTTCTTCATTGCCTGGTATGAAATTCTGGTGTAGTTGACACCACACCCTGCCCCGTGGACTAGAGATGAGCACGTAACTCAGACTGCACAAGAAGAAACTCCCATTCTCCTGGCCACAGTGACTTACTTCAAGGTGACCAAAGACCCTATCTGGGCTGATGAGAGATAGTTCCAGGATTTGTGTCTCGACTATTCAGTGAATGGAGTTCTATTTCTCCATGAGACATGAACTTTCGAGGATGTTGGGCTGGAGCTACAAGCTTCCCCACTTTGTTCCAAATAGAGCTGTAAATGAAACCAATTNTTCCCTCTCCTTGTAAAGATACCAGTCATGGATTTAGGGTCCACTCTAATCTAGTATGACCTTATCTTAACTTGATTGCATCTGCAAAGACCCTATTTCCAAATAAGGTCACATTCACAGGTACTGGGGGCTAGGACTTTAACATACCTTTTAAGGGACACAATTCAACCCACAACATGGGGTGATCGATGTGTCAGAGGTCATATATTCCCCCATCCAGACACTCTCCCCTGCCCACACCTTAGCATCATGCAAGGCCCCTGAAGCTCATCCTCGACTCCAGGGGAAGGAGGAGAAACCTCAAATTGACGGACATTAAGTGTCCCTCGCCTGGGAGAATACACAAACTGAAGCGCAGCATAGCTAGGCTTTCCGCTTTCCTGGGTTTCCTATTCAAGCACACTGCAATACACGTGAGGAGGCGTACAAAGTAATTTTGGAGCAAAAGAAAAGCAGAGAAACCAGACTGAAGGACAAGGGGGTGTTTATCAGAAGCAATGGCCTTAAGCTAAGCCTGACAGAAAGAGTAAGAATTAAATGCACACCAACAAGGGATAAGAAAAATGCACAGGCGTTGCTGGCAGATAACAATGTAAGCTTAGGCACAGAGGCAAGAAAGAGCGTTCACAGCACTGGAATGCTTTCCATACGACTGATGTAAGAGCTGTATGAGAGACAGTAAAAGGAGATGGAGCTAGTGAGGTGGGCTGGGCCAGCTCATGCACGTCAGAAGGGTGGCTCCAGCAGGTGATTGAAGGCGAGTGTGAGAAAGGCACTACTGGAGACACAGACCAGGCTACTGCAATAAACCTCACTGGAACGATGGAGGCCTGGATGGAGGCAGTAGTGGAAAGTGTGGGAAGGGAATACATCGAATCAGAAAGAGAAAGTGAACGTGACACCCCAGCTTTCTCTGCTGGATGGCACAGAGCAGCAGCTTTCAAAATTTTTTGACGGTGGTCTACATTAAGAAGCATTTTACGCTGAGACCCAGGGTACACACGTACACACACCATCCATACATACACACCTGTGTGTAACTGAGACAAAGTTTCATGAAACAATATGTAGCCTTACTATAGGCAATGCACTCTGATGTTTTCAATTCTGTTTTTGTTTTTAAATGCTGGTCACAACTCATTACATTGACTTTACTACCCATTAATGGGCCACAGTCTAGAAAGTACTCCGGAGAACACTTACTGAGGGATGGTGTACTGTCACAAGGGAAGTAAATATGGGAGGAGGAGAAATTGCAGGGAAGAGAAAGAATCGGATTTTAGACATGTTGCTTTTCATGTGCTGGGGCTAAGGCTTGTCCAGGCTTCTCTTGTTCAGGCTACACATTTGTCTGAAGATCTGACTTGCACTCTGAAACTTTCCTTGTTTTGCCACAAACCACCACTAATTAGACATCTATCTCCGAGTACCCTTTATGAAGATGGCTGAAATGTTATCATGGCTTAGAACAGCAGAAGGTTTCGATTTCAGCTGCAGTCAGGTACCATGTGTTGTAGTGGTAATTTTCTTGTGCTGATTTTCTTTTGGCATCAACACCCCAAGAGCTTGGTGTTCCCTCTGCAGTTTTACCATAGATTTTATTTCTCACTTAATGTATCTCATTTACTTTCATGGTGTCAACTGCCAGGTAGGCCCAGATGAGCCAAGTCTCCACCTTCAGCGCATACCTCTTTTCTGAGCTCCAGAACTATTTCTAAACCTATCTTTTATGTGTCTTCATGTGAAGCACTTCCTTTTCAATATTTCAAACAGAATTCACTTTTCATTCCCCTGTCTCAATCCACCCTTCCTAAACCTGTTCTGTCTCTTGCATCCTTGATCTTAGTCCATTGGAGGAGAGAGGTCTTTTTGAGTAAAGGACAGACGGAAAGTCAAAATAACCACTGCCCCAGATTTCTGCTGCTTTAACAGATGCTCTTCATCTTCACACAAGAAAAGCAGATTCGGGACTTTTTATCCAGAGACGTGGCCTTATCAGGTACTTTCAATAGCAGATCATATGGATGGACCTCAAAAGGACCCCATCATGCTTACTGAAATGAATCTGTTGGACACAGATTCAGCTTGATCCCGCTCTTTCTTTCTTTTTCTTTTTCTTTTTCTTTTTTTGTTTAGCTGAGCCATTCTGCCACGTGTTGGCAGCTCAGCTCGGGCCAGGACTCGAACCGCTATTGCT
Organism: Hipposideros armiger; assembly: GCF_001890085.2. Lineage (NCBI taxonomy): Eukaryota > Metazoa > Chordata > Mammalia > Chiroptera > Hipposideridae > Hipposideros > Hipposideros armiger. The sequence goes on along the minus strand of NW_017731426.1, from coordinate 3,803,230 downwards.
CAGAGCTCACACTCTTGAGCAAGCTCTTAACCAACTGAGCCACTCGGCCGGCCCGATCCCTCTCTTTCTTTCCCTTACTTTTCCTCTTGGTCTATGAATTCCGGCAGGCCCGTAGAGTGAAGTGAAAGCCTAACTAAAATGTGAAAACAAAGATTCACTGAGGAGTTCATATTCCTTTAGCACAAAGATTGGACTCTTTTTTAAAAAGTGAATATTTCATCAATCCAGAAAAAACAAGATCTGTAACCCCACTGTATTCACCTAAAAAGCAGGTGCCCATTTTTAAGCCTCTTTGTTCTCCACAAAACACTTCCTAGGCATGCACTCAAGTAAAGCTTTTGTTTGAATGTCACAGTCATTAGATAAGGCACATCTAGTCTGTTAATTGGTCTGTAGGCTTTATTCATCTATCTCTTGTCACTAAGCTTGCTGCTGCTAAGGAGGAAACAGAAAAATTCTCAAGAGCTGCAGAGTAGCTTCATCAGGACTTTTAGCATTCTATCAGAGCCTAGGATACTCAGGGCTGGCAGAGCCATATAGTGCCAAATTCTGGTTTAAGACTACAAGATTAAGTCTTGTCCACTTAGCAAGGCAGGGAGCATTGTTTTTTCCCCATCTGATTTGAGCTGACTGTTTGCATCTTCCCCTACCCCCAAATCCATATGTTAAAATCCTAACCCCCAGTGTGATGGTATTAGGAGATGGAGCCTTTGGGAGGTGATTAGGTCATAAAGGGGGAGTCCTCATGAATGGGATTAGTACCCTTCCTGAAGAGACCCTCAAAGAGCTTTTTTGCCCTTTCACCACATGAGAACAGTGAGAAGATGGTTGCATATAACCCAGGAAGTGAGCTCTCATCACATATCAAATCTCCCAAGACCTTGATCTTGAATTTTCCAGGCTCCAAAACTATGAGAAATAAATGTTAGTTGTTTAAGCCACCAAGTCTACGGTATTTTGTTATAGCAACACAAACTGACTAAGACACCATCCAAAAATACCACTTGGCTCAGAGAGATAGAAAGTGATTTTTTAAATTATTACCGCTTAACCTGAAAACAATAAATTAATCTCAAATGTCCAATAGTCAATGGGGTAAGCAAAGAAAGTACCAGACTATATCGTTTAACTTTCTAAAATATAAAATGTCTGAGGCAGTGTTTGACACATAGCAGGTGCTCAATAAATGTTCCATCCCTTTCCTCCCCTTTCTGTTTCTAGTACCACCTTACTGTACATAACAGGCATAGAAAATAGGGAGGAGAGTATCTTACGAACCGAATTACTTTAACTCAAGAAGTAAGATGAGAAATCCTACTCAAGACATGAATACTTAGAAGTCTTAGAACTCTTTTTTAAAAGTGCTGAGGGCCAACCGAGTGGCGCATTGGTTAAGAGCTGGCTTGGGACACCAGCTCTGAGCAGCAGGGCTTTGGTTCAGATCCCACATGGGCCAGTTGTGCTGTGCCCTCTACAGCTAAGATGCTGATCAACAGCTTGACCTGGAGCTGGGCTTCCATGAGTAGCTGGCGATGGCATAGGCTGCAGTGGAGCTGCAGTGGGCTTCCATAAGCTACCTTGTGTGGCCGGCAGCCAGCGTGAGCAGCCAGCAGCCTGTGTGAGCTGCCAAGAGCCGCAGTGAGTGGCCGCCAGGTGGCTGGCGACTGATCTGCCTCACCCGGGAAAAGCGCAATGATAATACCAACATGGGCCAGTGAAGCAACGTCCTCCACAACTAGACTGAAGAACAAAAGGACAACAACTTGTCTGTTCCCATTCGCCCGATTCCCCAGCGCTATTCCCCTCCCCCAATTCCCCAATAAAATCTTTAAAAAAAAAAAAAGTGCCGGAAGGCTAAGGGGAGGGACATGGTTTTTCTGGCCATGTAGTCTTTTAGGCATCCTATAGGAGAAAATATTTCTATATCTCATGTAGGTGCCACTCCTCAAATCTAAAGACTCTAAAATCTGTTTTTCCTTTAGTAAATGGAGTGTAACTGGTCTTGTCAGGTAAGAGGAATGATTAAATTCTAGTCGAAGCCTGAACAATTGGGAAAAACTTACATTTTACCTTTTTACCTTTCCTCTTACAGTGCCACTTACCTCTGCACCTGACGAATCCTACGTCCTATGAGTCTATCCTGTACCCTTTGCTTTCCATGAAATAAAAACTGTTCTTTCATCATTGTTCTTTCAAACCAGTGATGTTTGTCATAATACTACTGCCTTCCATCAACGTAAAGCTGTGGTGTCTGACCAGGGTTCTAACTGATATTTACCACCCTTAGCCTTCACAACCCTGAAAAGAAAGTAAAGCAGCTGTTGTCCCCATTTTATAGATGAACTAAAGCTCAGGACTTCTGCAAGGTCACATGGGCATAAAGTAAAAAATAATGTAAGGCAGACTTCCCGTTGGTCTTAACTGAGATGACAGCCTGAGGAAAGCTGTATTTGAAAGTGTCTCTATTGAACTATAGACAATGTGTGAGACAAGATTCCAATATGAAAGTCCTACTCTCTTAACATTAATTTTTCCTGGGCCTTTATAGTTAACCTTCACAGTTTAGCTACACAACAATAATACAGTAAAAGTTTAAAAATTAAAAAATTGCTCCAAAAAATACACTAGTCTTTGATTTATGTTGGGTCCTTGGATTTGTTTCACTAAAATGTCTTCTCAAGTTTTCTCTGAGATTCATTTCCAGACTCTACTACTTGAAGTTAATAAAATATATAAACTAAATTCAATGACTATTCAAATGGAATGAAGTAACTGATACATAGCCTACCCCTTCTCAATCTCAACAATCTAGATTTGGTAGTTGGCATCTAGCAAACTCATAAGTACTGAAGCATAAATGTCTTTAACACATCAGATTTTAAATTACCCAAATATTGACTAGAAATTACTAGAAAGCAGGTTGTTCCCATTTGCAACCTTGGAGCTAAGGGAACATGTGTAACCTCCATCCATATATAAACTGATACTTCCCATGTAGCTCCTATATGATGGTAGGCTGTCACCAGGCTGTCACCCACAGCATGTAGGTTTAAAAATGGAAGGAAAGAAGGGAAGCAGGGAGGGAGAGAGGGAGGGAGGGAGGAAGGAAGGAAGGAAGGAAGGAAGGAAGGAAGGAAGGAAGGAAGGAAGGAAGGAAGGAAAGAAGGAAAGAAGGAAAGAAAGAAGGAAGGAAAGAAGGAATCTTTAGTCTTTATCTAAATACTTATTGAATAAGTCATTTTGAGAACTAGATAGCAGAGTCATATCACCTTTTTGAGTCTCAAAATAAATTATCAGCCTGGTACAGATCCAGCTAAGACAGATATAGCATTTAACTTCACGGGTGGCTATAATTTCTGGATTTGTGAAAGAGTGATTCCTGCTTAGTATATTCCAAAAAGGACACGAAGTTTCTTAAAGGCCCTGTATAAATCAATTCACAATCATACTGAGGTAGTTTGACTGTGACTCCAAAATGTCTGCGTTTCATTTTCTCCCTGTTAGAGATGAAACCACTGACATTCATTTTTTATGGACATTTCCAGCTAAAGACTTTTTTTTTTGGTAAGTTAAAATTTGAAGAGCATGAAAGAGAAATTATTCTGATTTATGACGACTTCCAATCAGGACCAATTAAGAGAAAATGAACCAGGGAAATTGGAGTGGGGAAGGGAAATAAGATCTGCAAAGTGGAAGTATTTAAGCCTCAGTTGTCTTTCACTTGTGATCCCCTGGGTAGAATCAAGCAAAAGCAGCATCAGGATCGAGAGTCCTTGTGCCCCAGGCTTCACCCACATCTGGCTCTTTCACCTGTAATCTCGCTCTAGGCACAAACAACTTTGCCTGGGATTAGTCTGCCCATGCACTCCCCTTGACTCAGGAGTCTACCAGCTGTACAGAAATGCTCGTCCTTTATTACAGTACTCAAGTATAAATGTAAAGTGAATTCTTCTAATAGCACCATATGCTCCATTTATTTCTGACTTGTTTCCCACCTAAACATCTTCTGGTTTCATGCTGAAATCCAAGGCCTCAAATTCACATATTTTTAAAAGATATTTATGTCAGAACTGCCCTTAGATCTGAGTACAAGGAGCCTCTGTGCTGGGTCAGTGCTTTTAGAGGGTCCCCATAGCACACTGCCCCACCGCGCACGTACACACACGTACACACACACACACACACACACACACATTTATTAAGGAATCAGTGGGTGCCTCTGTCTCTCAGGATCCCACACTGGCACAGGACAACCTGTATTCTAAACATCCACCCCCATGACCAACACTGTGAAGACCCCAGAGAAACATTCGTTATCTTTTGCCCCATATCCTCCACACAAAAGGTGGCTTCATTCAATTACTGTAAAAGTTTGTGGGTTGTGCCCTTGCTGATGAATGGGCAATGCAGATTTCAGTGGTAGAGCTACTTAAGAGACAAGACAAATTAACCTGTCAAATCTTTCCTCCAAGGTAGTGTGAACACAACGGATTATTGCATAACAAAGTATTGTTTTCCAGTAATGCTAAATGTTTACTTGCTTTTCTTTGTGTTCCAATTCATGGTTCCAGAAGTACTCACAAATTAGGACAATATATACAACCATTACACATGGTAGCTGAGAAACATTTTACAATCTTAAATAATTCATAGTACTCTTACGGTTTTGTGTGTGTGTGTGTGTGTGTGTGTGTGTGTATATATATATATATTTATTTATTTATTTATTTATTTATTTATTTATCATATACACACAAGGATTTTTCAACCCTTAAACTATTTACATTTGGAGTAGGATAATTCTTTGGGTTTTTTGTTGCTGTTAAGTGTTTGGGGATGGGGCCTCTCCAAAGGGGCATAAGATATTTTGCAGCATCTCAAGCTTCTATCCACTAGAAACCAATAATTTTTCCCCAGCCCCACTTGTGACAACTAAAAATATCTCCACACATTGGCAAATCTCCCCAGTTGAGAACTACTAGGCTAAACGTTATGTTTTACATCGTTTCATTACACTGGCAACCTGATGGATACTGAACTCTAGAATTGTGAATAGTTCTATCTTTATAAAAGTATTTAATAAAATTTACTTAAATGTTCTTTCAATTAAATTTAAAATGTCAGGGCTCTAATAAATAACATTTAAAATTTTGACGTTCATTCATTATCATTTGTATTTTGCCTTTTAATTTTAATAAAGTATTTTGAATATTGTAGGAAAATATAACTTTTTAGCTAGCATATATGAAAAGAAATTTTAATTTTGCTTTTACATCCACTTTACATTTTGATAAAAATATATTGAAATATACTTTGTATGGATTATATTTTCTTTTAAATTAATTGAAAATCATAGAAATAGAAACCATCAAAGCAAATCTCAGAAAATAAAACAAGACAAAAGCCTAAAAACATAGATAGAAAATCTTTAAAAGGTGGACTGCTTAAATTTTTAAGAACTAAGAACGATGAAAGTGAGTCAAGTGTGGCCCACTGTCTTTACTACATGACCTTGGGTGCTATATGGTGAGGCCAGACATAGAACGAGAGAGAGAAACCAGAAAGAGTTTTACATTCTTATTATATGCACAGTTCTCTGGGGAGAACATAGCACACCACCCGGGGCTTCATGAAGCAGAGGAGGGATGGGGGGTGGGAGGCGGGGCCTGTGCCTCTCCTGTGTATGCTGTGAGAATGAAAGGCTGAGGCAGGGCAAGCGGACTTAGGGCTGACTAATTGGAATATATTCGGCAGGCTCTGGGTATAGGGGCTGTCTTGGAATGTCTGGTACCTGGTCCTGGGTCAATTGCAGCAGGTAGACAGTGGCCCAGAGTGTGAGAGCCAGAGAAAGCCGGTTGGTGGGGGTGTGTGCTTAGCCGTTCAGGAAGCAGAACTGACCAGCCTCTAGCTAGGGCCTCAAAACTAGTCAAAGCAGAATTCTTAAAAATTGTGTATTATACCTACACATAGAATTGAAAAGCAGGTCCTTACAAATTATTTATTTAATAAGATGTAATTACTGATCATAACAAATGAGCGAGCAAACTTTTTGTCCACAATAAAAATAAATGGAACAGACCATATGAAATCCCTGCAACTTCCTCTTCTTCACTAAGTGAAGGTTTCATTATTGATCAAACAATGAGAAGGAATGGCGGCCTCCTATACTCTTGTCCTGGCTTGGAAAATGGTAGGGGTAGATCTAATTTAACATGATTCATAAAAGATTTGAAATGACTTACAGAAACATATATATACCAGGGAATAAAAACAACAAACAAACAAACAAACAAACAAAAACAACAGATAAGGAAATCACAAGAGAAAATGAAAAGAGAAATACCAGAACTAGACCCCTGTTCTCCAGATAACTAGTTACATAAAAACTCATGCCTTAGCACTTATTGAATATAGCTATTGTAGGGTTTGAAGAGACGGGCTACAAATAGGACTGCTTAGAGACCAAAACAAAGCAGAATCATTATTTGTCTCAAAATTCACAGAAGACCTATCAGAAAATAACAATAGCTAGTTCCTCAGAAGAAATGCATGTTTTCCAGGAACTGGAAACCAGAGAAGAATCTATTCTAGATTCTTGGAGCTGAAGATCATCAGTTTTATGGGAACCACGACTAACATTTGTAGCAGGTTTCTACACCTAACATTAGCTAACAGGTTCTTTTCACATGATGATTTCCTTCATAAGAATGCGCTGGAGCCAAAGGTGGTGCAACTAGTTGTTCTCACCCAGGCTCACTGTCAGCAACTGGACTTCCCAGGTAGTTTCAGAGAAGGGGGCTGCGGTGGGGAGGGGGCCGGGTGAGTTGGGCCTGGGAAGGCAGGTGCACTCATGCAATCATTAATTGGTGGGAATGTACCTGGCTGGCAACATTGCCTGAGGCACCAAATGATTTCTCTTGCAATACATGCACAGTACCCCCAGGTTCTGGGGACAGAAAATTACCTCTGTCGGCTTCTAGATAATGCGCATTTTATTACTGAACAAATGACATTATAGTCAGAAATTAGGGACGATCCCTCATGTTTACACATTTCAAATCACACAGTTTGCTCAATAAAATTAAATACTTCTATTATCTCTACAGCAAACATCACAAAATAGTAAACTCAGTGGGGGAAGGAGGGCATGTATTATACTGTCCAAAAGGAACCACACTTTTATAACCAATTAACTCACTGCAGTTGAATATTCTAACAATTCTCACCAATGCACATTTCAAGTAACCACTTCAGTACAATCTGTTTACAATTATCAGGGTTACAAATGGCCTTCTAAATCATATCCTGGGGAGGTCTGACAAAGTTTTCTGTCAAGTACATACTGCCCCAGCAGGGCAGTTTCCGGTCTGGCCCTAGAGCTCCACAGGAAGTCAATTTCCAAGTTACAACAAGTATCTGACCTATATATGCCTTGTATGTGATGTGAGAGCTTGCATTTCCATACTGCGCCTCCTACTCTAAAGCTTCTTACTATAACTCTTGTTTCCCCCAGTTGTGAAATGTTTTTTAAAGGCACTCATTGATCTTTGATATATATTAAAAAAAAAAAACTTCCCCTCTACAACAAACTAACAACAACAAAAAGCCATCTATTTCTAAAGGCTTGGTATTACACACAGTTTATTTTCAGAATGGCAATAATCCTCCATCGACTTCCCTAACTAAACCCAATTTCTTTATCATTTCTGTTTTGTTTAATAACTATTCATATTTACTGAGTATTTATTCCCACTGGGCACTGTTTTAAGTGCTTTGATTCACATGTCATGTCCTGGTCAGGACAACCCTATAGAATTATCCCCATTTTACAGAATCATTTGTTCAAGGTAACTCAAATAAAAGAAAGATATAGAATTCAAACTCAGGTGGCTCTACATCTTTAACCATTATGTACCTTAACAATTATGCTATAACTATTAATATTATAGATGCATGATTTGCTGCTTTAATCAAATGTGTACATGTATATGTATATATATTTATACACACATGTTTGTACTGTATTTCAGGTACATCATGGGTTAAATAAACTTTTGAGACTAGCCAAGGAACCCCTCAGCCATGCTCATTTTAACTTTTAAAAGAAAGTGTATTGGGCTCTCCAATTTAAAGTTAATATATACTCATGAGAGAAATCTAGGGGTGTGCACTAAAGAAAAATATCATCTAAATTTTTATGTTCAACGATGAACACTTTCTAATATTTTCTTAACCATAAATTATGACCTTTTGATTAGGAAAACATTCTATGGGAATGTATAATTTAAACTTTAAAGAACTGGTTTTAAAATGTTTTTGATGTAAAGGATAGCAGACTTAGGAGTCAGATATGTAAGCACTTCTACTTACTGGCCGGGTGACCTTAAGAAGCTATTTGAGGGCCGGCCGAGTGGCTCAGTTGGTTAAGAACTTGCCCAAGAGTGTGAGCTCTGAGCAACAGGATCGCTGGTTTCATTCCCACATGGGCCAATGACACTGCACCCAAGCTGAACTGCTGCTGAGCTGCCAACAAGTGGCAGGATGGCTCAGCTGGTGAGAGCATGTGCTCCTAACAACAAGGTTGCTGGTTTGAATGGTGGGCTACACCCACCCCCAATTAAAGACTGAACTCTGCACCTTGAGTTGACCTGCCACCCCAATGGCTCAGTACAGTAGATAGAGCATACGCTCTTAACAACAAGGCTGCTGGTTCAACTCTCATATGGAATGGTGGCTATGCCCACCCGCAATTAAGACTGAACTCGGCACCTTGAGCTGAGATGCCACCCGGATGGCTCAGTGGATAGAGCATGCGCTCTTAACAACAAGGCTGCTGGTTCAACTCCCACATGGGATGGTGGCTAAGCCCACCCGCAAGTAATTGAACACAGCACCTTGAGCTGAGCAGTGCAACTGGACTTGGAGCTGAGCTTGCTGCGCCCTCCACAACTAAGATTGAAGGAAAACAACTTGGCTGTTCCCCTCCCCCAATTCCCCAAATTTAAAAAAATCTTAAAAAAAAAAGAAGCTATTTGACCTCTTAAACGTAGGTTTCCTTGTATGTAAAAAAAGAATAATAATTATTTTTATATTTAAGTCAAGTCCCACCAGAATGTCCTGAAAATGAAATGAGACTACTATACTATATGTAGAGTGCTTGGTAAATACTTATTATTCAGGGGAAGACGGTGGCAGTGGACATGGTATATTTTTCTTTTCTCTCTTTGAATCCCTTCATTAAAGCAGGCAAAGGAATTAGATAGCAAAGCAAAAATCATGGTCAATGTTTAAAATGAAACCTAGATTACTAGATTTCTTTACAAACCTCAAAATACAAGCATGTGAGGACAAACCCCCACAGCCGCAACACCAGTGTGGTATCAGCACCTGTGCAGAAGACAGCAGACAGAAGCAAAGACAAAGCTCCATGAACATGCCTGGGCACAGCCACTGGCCCTGGAAGGGCGCCTCCAATCCAGTAAAGGGCGAGTCCAAAGGGAGTTCCCGGTGAGGACTGGAGGGAGTGGTGGAATCTAGTGCTTAGGAGCTTTCTTCTAGTATATACGGCTCCCTTTCAGGAAAGGACTCTGCACTAAGGAGAAACTTCTGGGGTGTAATCAGATTTGAACAGAATAGGTCCAATAGAGACAAAGGAAAAAAAATCCAGATTAAAGTGGAGGAGCACAGAACTAGAAGTCTTAGAAAACAATAGCAGAGAGAACTCTCTGAAGTTAGAACAGCGGCCCTGAACCAGGCCTCTACAATTTCAGAAAACTGGTTTCAGATAAAAAATGAGCAGCAGAGAAGCAGTGAAGTCAAGTCCCATGCAAAGTTATTATAAGATAAAAGAGAATAAAGATCAGAATAATATCACTATAGATAATAAAAGCACATCAGAAAGACAGGGACAGATCAAAACTGTAACCTATTTCAAAATCAGCTAAAAGATATTAAGAAAATTATACAAGATGCAAAAGAGTAGTATAAATGAGAATTAGAAAAACTCAGAAATGAGGTGACAGAGCATAGGAAAACATCATAAATAAATGAAAAAGGCATTTCAGAAATGAAGACTAAATTAGAAGGAACACAAGAGTAAATAAGTACAAAACATACCTTAAGAACACAGAAGGTGAAAAGGAGGGATATTTTAAAAATCAAAAAGAAATAAAGAAGCTGAAAAGGATTAAAGAGAAAGTGATAAGTGGAAGATAGCCCAAGAAAAATCAAATTACATAACACAGTAATCCCTGAGGAAGAAAACCAAAGCAAGAAAGAGAATAAACACTAAAGACAATAATTCAAGAAAACTTTCCAGAAGTTAAAGGTTAACTGAAACTATATATTGAAAGAACGCACTACACATCTAAGGCTGTCAACACAGAATGGCCAACACCAAGGCATATTCTAATAAAATCATCAGGTTTTAAAGAAAAAAGAAATCTTTGAGCATCTAGGGGACAAAAAAAGCAACTGAATTATAAGGGGAAAAATTAAGTTACCACCATACTTTATAACAGCAATGCTTTATGACAGAAAAGAAAAAAAAAAAAAGAGCCACTTAATTAGCATATTCAAGAAAAGAAATGTCTAAAGAAAAAAGAAAAGGATTTTTTTCAAATCCAGAAAAACTGACTTCCAGCATAAACAGTTACCAACATCTAAGAGCTCAAGCAGTATCATTCCCATGAGCCCTTCCTGAGAAATACACTAGAAATGAGCTTCAGAGAACCAAAATCACTAGAGAGACATAGACACAAGGATTGATGATGAGGACATATATATAAAACACAGTTATTATAGAACTAAGATCAAACGAGCATTAAAAGGGGAAAGTATAGTATTAATGGCTATATGCTTAGGCAATATAGATATAGTACAGCTATAAAAATTAATGGGAGATGGGGAAAATATATGCAAAAACATTTTTAGCTATACTCAGTGATAATATTGCCATTGGTAGAATTAGTATTTGTGTATATAATGTTGAAATTGAGTAAATGAGTAATGATGCAATATTCTAATTCTATCATCTCCTGTGTCCTTGAGAACTAAGATTTTGGTATGGAAGAAAGAAAATAGAGATGTAATACAGAAGACAAATAAAAAACCCTGTGTCCCTGAATTTAAATTAGAACTATCAGTATGAACTCATGAAGTAACTCTGTAATCTGAAGAGACCTGGAAACAGTGCCCATCCCTAACAAACAGATTGTGGTTTTGGAACACCATTTTCCCTGAAAAAAAAAACACCCAAGTCTTTTTAGAGAAGTAGCTACTTCCATGTCTGGGCAGAAAATGTACAAGATGAGCCGGGAAATCCTTGTCACATCAAAGTTATCAAAGACTCAGGTTAAAAGAACTCAGAAGCCAACTTGAAGAGCCCACTAACCAAATGCAGGACAATTTCAGTTTCAGTAAAGATATTTGAATGGACAGAGGACTGAAATTCCTTCACTTGCAGAAGGGATCAAACACAGTCTGGTCAAGTGTCTGGATTCAGGTGCCAAGTTGTAGAAAATACAGAAGAGAGAAGGAAGTGCCAAAGTGAAAAATCTGGACTATGAGAAACTGCACATCAAATGCCCCAGGTTCGTCAACAGATAATTTGTAAGGAAAAGAAGGGATGGAGGAGGAAACTGCAGATTAAAAGAGATTTAAAAGACTTAAATTTTTAAAAATAGACAAGACAAAATTACAGTGTCTAGGGATGCACAATTTTTCATAAAACTATAAAAAATGCAAAGAAGTGATGGTAATAGAATCAGGATAGCGTTTACTTTGGGGAGAAGGAGGTTTGTTGAGATTGAGATTGGTTACATGAAGGAACATCTAGGGTAGCCAGGAAGTTCTATTTCTAAATCTGACTAGGGGTTACAACAAGTGCATCATTAATCTATGCATCTCTGTGTGATTTTCTGTATCTGTGTTTTATTTTACAATAGATAGGTCAAACAAATAAATAATAAATGCTAAATAAATATCAGCTATACTTAAAATTAAACTGAAAACATCTTTAAGTGTCCTAACATAATAATAATAAGCAGCAAAGTGGTGGAAAACAAGAGATTCAAAATTAAGATGTTCTAAGGAAGTCTCAGGAAATACCTAGATTTGGCTTTAATCTTGGGAACTGACTACAGTGAAGACATAAAAATTAAAGAATTTTGTTCTTTTCCTGGGTCAGAAGAGAAAGTTCTCTATCCCCTCAGAATAAGAGCTCTTAAAAGAATAAAAGAATCAACTATAAATTCTGGGAACAGCAGAAACAAAAGGAGAGTAATCTTTGGAAGAAATAAGAAAATCAAAACCCAGCAAGGTATGTTTTGGTGCTAAGAGGCATGGACATGTAGCATTCAGCACCTGTGCTACAAGTGTGAGGAAGTGACATCTTCTGTGTGAAAGGACAAAGATATTTGTTCTGACTCATGCAAGCCACCCTAGCCCTCCTTGATTCTCTGGTTACCATTTTTAATTGTTTGGAGTACATGGGTGTCTGCACTGATCTGGAACCAAGGCCCTAAGCCCAAGCCTCCCTGGAGTGTTTTAGCTCTTAAAAGAATGCCCTCTTTTCTATGTAGAAATAGTAAGTGACACAGAATGTCTCAGGGCAGGCTCCACAGCAGGCCAACTCCAAGGGAGAGAACTCTATGCATGAGGTTTCCGAGGAGCGCTCATGGAAACCAACATCTATGAGGGAGTGAAGAAAGAATCGGGCAGAGGAAAGAATGAAACTGTGATGCAGGCAAAATACAGACCTCAGACAATCTTACATGAAGCCCTAGAGCTATTCAGAGTTGTCCCACCTTGAGGCAAGAGGCATGGGACTTTGTTGCCACTGGCACCATCCCATTTGTTACTCACTGAATGTGGGCTGTTCCTGGGGAAGCTGTGTGACCTTATGCTAAGCAGCTCTCTTCCCTTGAGGGTAATTCCCTAACAGCCATTGGCTAAAAGCTGTCAGCCACCAATATTCCCAGGTGTTAGGACACGAGTGCCTGAGTTCTCAGGAGGACCTGGACAGTGCACCACCACAGCCACTGCAGAGGACAATTCCACCATCTCACTTCGCATCAGTCAATCCATGTATCAGGCATACTGTGTCTCCACAAGTTTCACCTTCCTGTTCACCTTGTCCCTTGAGTACCTTCTGGTCTCCTGTCCTGAAGTAGAGTTTTGCTTCAAAGTTCCAAAGATGTGTAGGAGCTTGACCTCTGAAGAATTTGCTTTGCATATCAAAACTCAATTTAAGGGCAGCTGAATGGCTCAGTTGGTTAGACCGTATGCTCTGAACAAGGTTGCCGGTTTGACTCCCGCATGGAATGGTGGGCTGCTCCCTGGGGGAACTAGATTGAAAATGGAGACTGGACTTGGAGCTGAGCTTGCACCCTCCACAACTAAGATTGAAGGGCAACAATTTGACTTGGAGCTGATGGGTCCTGGAAAAAACACATTGTTCCCCAATAAAGTTTTTTAAAAATTTCAATTTAAGTAAAGATTTGCAACACATTCCTAGGATCACAACATTCTCACTCATTCAACTAGTATTTATTGGATGCTTTCTATTGGTGTCAGGCCTTGGGAACTAAGCAGGAAGAACACAGTGGTGAACAGAACAAAGCTCCCTTTGGCTGAAGCTTACTTACTATCATTCAGTGTTGTTCAACTCTGCATAATGATGACATTCTGCATATGTTTAGAGTAATATTTCATTTCACTTTCATTCTGGGGTTGAACGCTATAGAAGATAATTATGTCATTCTTGAAAAATCTACAATACTTCAAGATTTTTCTGTGACAATTTTTTCTCCAACCTAAGTGGCTTCTTTGACTTAATATCTATTTGAGATTGTAGCCAGAAGAATTAGGCAGGGGCTTTAGACAGCAATTCAAGATAGTGTTCCTGACACCTATATAATGATCAAGTTTCACACACTTGGACAGTTGAAAAACATCACACCACCTGTGTTTGTAATTATTTGATATCATTCATTTTCTTGTGTAAACACATAGAACAGATCTTGGGATATAATTCTCCATGGATCTTTCACATTTCTGCCTGTTTAAAACCTAAATCTAATGCTCGGACAATGGAATATACTTCTCACTTTATATTGTCATTATTATTATCATTAGGTTGCTTTATTTCTAATTATTTGCATATAAACCCCATTCCTTCCTGCCTCCCTCAATATCCTGCCCTATCAATTATTTCTTGTACCCATCTGTCACTTCAATCACTTGCTCTTCACAAGTGCCTCTGTCTCAGCCAATAAATATTAAACATACTTAAACTTCCTTCACCTTAAAAGAAATCTCCTCAGCTTATCCTCCTCCTGAATTTATTGCTTTACCTCTTCTTTGTGCAGTCAACCAACTTCCTTGAATGAGAAGTCTTCACCTACTGTCTCGATTTACTCATTTCCTCTTTATTTCTCAATCCTTTGATACCTGGATATCACCAGCACCATAAACTGGAACTCCCTTTGATAAGGTTGTTAGTGATTTTTCACTGCTATGACGGTAAATTCTATGTATCAACTTACCTGAGCCACGGGGGTGCCCAGATATTAGACTAAATATTATTCTGGATGTGTCTGTGAGGATGTTTCTGGATGAGATTAACAACTGAATTGGTAGACTGAGTAAAGCAGATTGCCCTCCCCAATGTGGGAGGGCTTCATCCTATTCATTGAGTGTCTGAATAGAATAAAAGGCTGAGTATGGGGGAATTCTGTTTCTCTGCCTGTCTTTGAACTGAGATATGTCTTCTGCCTTTGGACTCAGACTCAGATAGATAGATAGATGATGATGATGATAGATAGATAGATAGATAGATAGATAGATAGATAGATAGATAGATAGATAGATAGATAGATAGATGATAGATAGATAGATAGATAGATATTGTTAGTTCTTTGTTTCTGGAGAACACTAAATGACACAATCACTATGTCCAACTTAATTCTACTTTACCTAACTATGGCATAAGATGTTATTCACCAAACTCTTTCTCTTCAAACTCTTTCCTCCTTTAGCATTGCCACAGCTCTCTCTTCTAGTTCTCTTTTTACTCTCCGACTCTAATTCATTGAATCTCCTCTCCACTGTCCACTAAAATTGATATTCTAAAATGATTCCTTTTTCTTGATCCCTACTATGTTCCCCTGGGGAATTTTACCCACTTTTTCAGCTTCAACTATGATTCATTTGCTTTGTTTCCCAAGTCTTCATCTTTTTAAGTATTTACCTTTTGTGATCTACATGCATGTTTCCAATTGTCTAAGTGTTTCTACCTGAATACCTGCATGCGCTCCAGACTCAATACATTCAACACTAAGCACATTATTCTCATAATCATCATCATAATCATCAACCCAGTCATCTAAACTGAAATTTCAACCCTTCTTTGCATTAGCAGTGCTCTACATTCAGTGGTTTACCAAATCCTCCCTATTTTGCCCAGTTGTTATCATTTAGGTTTATCTCCTCTTCCTCACTTATTTCTGGTCCTTTATGACAATGGCCTCCTTGTATACCTTCCTACATCCTCTCTCTCCCTCCTCCAGTCACAAAACTGCCAGCAGAGTTATTACCCTAGCCAAACACACAAGCGTGTCCCTCCCCTGCTTAAATGACTTCTAAGGCTCTCCACTGTCAAAAGAACAAAATAGCATGCTAACTCCAACCTGCTTTATCCAGCTCATCTCCCACTCACTCTACCAGACATCCCACATTCAGTTCAACCAGGAACTCATGGTGACTCTGCTATTCCTTTTCATTAGCTGTACCAAGTTATTCTCCATCTGGAGAACCTCTACTTATCCTTCAAAGTCCTCCCTAAAATGTCAATTTATCTAGGCAGATTTTCTCTACACCTTCAGGCATAATCAGTCACTGCTCCCTTGAACTACCCATGATACATCCTCTAGCTCTTTTGTCATGATTGATTTATATGTTGATGTCCTCTACTCTATGAGGAACTCCTTCAGAGGAGGAACTGCCTCCTATCTACCTTTTTGTCTTAGGCTCCAAAGAGGTTAGGACTCAGTGTGTTAAAAACAAATGTATTAAATGTGTGTTCAAATAATTAAACCTAAGGACATGAAACTACAATATGATAGTAATATCTATAAAATTTTTATATAATGAACACAGCAAGTTAACATCTGAGAATTTATCCTAAATAATCTTAATGGTACAACAACATGTAGCCAAAATGATGTTTAAGTTTTTACTTTTGTTTATTTCTTTAGTGCTTCTTGGAAACTTGGATGGTCCATGTTATCTGTAGTTATTGCACTTCCTATAATTTAGGAAATATATTTTATATAGGAAAAGCGTTTCCAATATGCCTCTA
>NW_017731426.1:3780616-3784490 GCF_001890085.2 Hipposideros armiger | reverse complement strand
TGTGTGTGTGTGTGTGTGTAATTGAAGTAGTTTTCAAGAAGATAGACAGCAGAAAATTAAGGGCAATGATCACTGAGAGACAAGAAAGGAATCAGGTGAGCCTTATAATTCCTCTGCTTCCTTCCTGGGGAGAGTTCCCAAGCTGTAGCACAGGAAAGGAGTCTCCAGGTAGAGTCCAGAGGTGTCCTGAGTTTAGGAAACAGAGCTGGAAGTCTGGGTAGATCATGGAAGCTATAATTCATAAGGAAGAGTACCATAAGGAAGAGAGCTATCGACAGGGCTCTGGAGATCTACAGTGAGTCTCCCTTGAGTAAAAAAGAAGCATGCCCCCCAATAAAATTCTGCCCCAAATAACACATGTGATAGGACTAGTAGTAGACAAGGACATTGAAATAGTTATTATAACTGTATTTTTATATGTTCACTAAATTAGAGGAAAGAATGACATTTTAAGTAGAGACATGAAAATATATAAAAGATGCAAATCAAACTTCTGGAAATGAAAACTACAGGCTTGAGATGAAAAAAATCAGGATGTTGGATTAAAGAAATATTGAATAAATATTAAATACAGAGCATTGTGTTGAAGATGCCCATTCTGTTAAGATATGCACTATATGGGAATGGCAACAGATCAGATGCCACAAATAAAAATATTAGTTAATTTTTAGACATAGAATTAGAAACTATCCAAAAAGAAACACAGGGGGAAAAAAGACTAATAATAATAATAATAATAATAATAATAATAATAATAAACAGATTTTCCATGAGTTGTGGAATATACTTGTGACTAAATATACATGTAATTGGTATCCACAAAAGAGAGAGGTTAGATAAAATATTTAAAGGTATAATGATCAAGTTTCTCCAAGTTTGATGAGAATTATGAACTCACAAACCCTAGAAGTCCAACAAACCCCTAGCGTGATACACATGAAGAAAACTACATAAAAGACCATCATAATTAAGCTGTTTAAAAGCAGTTGTAAAGCAGGCCAAATGATTTGTTGGTTAAGAGTTGGTTTGGGAGCGTGAGCTCTGAGCAGCACGGCCGCCGGTTCGGATCCCACATGGGCCAGTGACACTGCGCCCTCTACAGCTAAGATGGTGAACAACAACTCTACCTGGAGCTGGGCTTCTGTGAGTTGCCAGCGAGTGTAGGCTGCAGTGGGCTGCCATAAGCTACTGTGAGTGGCCGGCAGCCGGTGAGACCTGCCATGAGCAGTGTCGAATGGCTGGCGACCGATCTGCCTCACCCTGGAAGAGTGCAATGATAATACCAACATGGGCCAGTGAAGCGAAGAACTGAAGAACAAAAGGACAGCAACTTGTCTGTTCTCCTTCCCCGATTCCCCAATGCTGTTTCCTCTCCCAATTCCCCAATAAAATCTTTAAAATATATATATATATATAAATAAACTTAAGCAACCAGAGGAAAAGACACATTATGTACAGAAGAACAAAGATAAGGAGGATAATGGATAATGGAAATGAGACAAGTGAGAAGACAGTAGGGCAGCATCTTTAAAGTACTGGGAAAATAAAACTGTCAATCTAGAATATTATATCCACTAAAAATGTCTTTCAAAACTGAAAGCAAAATATTCTTTAAATGCACAAGCTGAAATAATGTATTAGAAACTATATGAATAATATAAAAACTCTTTTCTTATTATTTAACTGTCCTTGAAAGATAATTAGTATGTAAAGTGAAAATAATAAAAATGTGTTCAATAGATCTGAATTATCATTAGTAGCTTGGTAAATGCAAATTAAATCTACAATGAAACACCATTATACACCTATTAAAATCTCTAAACTTACCATTACACACTTATTTAAAATCTCTAAAATTAACAATACTGATGGTGTTCAGCAACTGGAATTCTCATGCACTGGAGGAAGTGTAAAATGGTAAAACCACTTTGAAAAACAGTTTAACGATTTCTTTAAAAAAAGTTAAAACACACCTATTCCAGCCATTCCATTCCTCGGTATTTACTTAAGAGATATGAAAGCCTGTCTCCACACAACCTGTACACAAATGTTCACAGCAGCTTTATTTCTAATAGTCAATAACTGGAAACAATCCAAATATCCATTAACAAATGAATGAATAAATAATGTGGTATATCCATACCATGGAATTCTATACATGCAGCAACATGGACGAATATCAAAATAATTATGTTGAGAAAAAGAAGTCAGACAAAAAAATCGTGTGTGTATATATATATATATATATGTATATATATATATATATATATACATATATATATACACACACACACACACACACACACTATATATATATATATTGGTAGAAAACAGATCGATTGGTGATTGAATAGGGTGGAGAGGGTATNTTTTATATAGGAAAAGCGTTTCCAATATGCCTCTATTTTCATTTTTTGAACTCAAAAAGAAACAAAAGCAAAGTTTTTTTTTAAAAACCTTGAGTCTTTAGCAAAAATCTTAGACATCTACTGAGGTTACCTATAGCTTTTAGTTGTTATTAATACATGGAGATTTCAGGAACAGGTGATGCTTAGCAGCTGTATGAATACTTAAAGATTCAATTCTGGCACATGGTTTAGTTGCACATCCTTATTTGGACTGTATACCTACTGGAAGACAATATTTATTCTCTTGGATAAGAAGCAAAATTTTTCACAGATTTTATAAAAATTAATAAAGTCCAAGAGTTCACCTACAAGTGTTCTGTGATACCACTTTACTAGAGCAAGATGACAGGGTGCTGCAGGTAAGGGCTCCTCAGGGAGCTACTGGCTCTTGTGAGGGAGAGATGGAAAATCTGGAGAAGGAGTAGACAGGCTGGGAATCTCAGGGGACCTTTTGGTGGACTGTGGGTGCAGAGGAGGCTGTTTCCACTCTTCCAGCTGCCATCTAACTAGAGAGAACAGGATCAGCAAAGACTCTTCTAAGAGTTCCTGGAACCATCCTTCTCCTCCTGGCATTCTATCCAGATAAGTGCCAACAGACTTATCTCTAAATATTCGTGAACTTGAGTCAAGTTAAACTGTGTATCAAACCCAATTTCCACTACAAACTCCAGGCCCAGACTGTGGCCAAGACCACACTTGCCACACCTTCTGCATGCCGTTGGGGGCGAGGTCTAGTCACAGTGGTAGTGAGAGTGGTATTTAGCTTTGTAGTCATGAGCTGCTTTCAGAAGAAAACTATGTAGGAACTCAAGCTACCAATACCACTATGTACTGAGATATAATGCTCATTTGAGACACTAGGTCAAAAGACATATGCATCCACCCCTATGTTCATTGCAGAATTATTCACAATAGCCAAGATATGGAAGCAACCTAAATGTCCATCAATAGATGAATGGATAAAGAAGATGTGGTACATATATGTAATGGAATATTACTCAGCCATAAAAAAGAATGAAACCTTGCCATTTGCAACAGCATGGATGAGCCTAGATGGTATTATGCTGAGTGAAATAAGTCAGACAGAGAAAGACAAATACCATATGATCTCACATATATGTAGAAACTAAGAAATAAACAAATAAACAAAGAGCATTTTGTTGGTTGGCAGACAAAAAGGGTGTGGAGAGGATGGGTGAAAAAGGGGATTGGGATGTACAAATTGCCAGTTATAAAAACAGTCACAGGGATGTAGAGTACAGCATGGGGAATATAGTCAATAATATTGTAATAACTCTGTATGGTGTCAGATGGGTCCTGGGCTTGTTGGGGTGATTACTTCATAAGTTATATAGATGTCTAATCATTATGCTATACACCTGAAGCTAGCATAATATTGTATATCAACTTAATCAAAAACTAAAAAAATATTTAAAAATATAAATAAATAAAATTTAAAAATACCT
>NW_017731426.1:3758287-3777086 GCF_001890085.2 Hipposideros armiger | reverse complement strand
AATATATGCCATTTATTGTATGTCAGTTATACTTCTATAAATCTGTTTTTAAAATATAAAAGAATGGCATTAAATATAAGCTCTGAGGCAAGGAATTTTTTTTTTTCTATCTCAACTGTGGTGTCTGAAACATAGATGAATGAGTGACACATTCTATAGACTTATTCAATATCGCTTTCATCCAAAGTACTAGAAAAACTGGCATGCGGCTACAGTCATCACATATACATGTGCCATGTTGTCTCTCCACAGGACCTTGTGTGGAAGATGCCCATTCCATTAAGATATACCCCTACTCTAAGTTTTTCCTAGCCGAGTTAGTGGCATTCTGTCATCTAAGAAAGCATTTGTTAATCAGCAGTTTTCTGATTCTTTTCACTTGGCCACAAAGGATTCTAAAATACTAGATATTTTCAAATATCATGTGGACTCTTATTTGCTTCAAACTTGGAAGTGATGCTCAAGGGTGGCAGAGGTTGCTCACTGTCCACCAAATATTCAGGATTCTCTTGCATAATGTAGAGTTGTTTGGGGGAAGAGGCCACCCTGTCAAAGATTACATTTCTCTGCCTCGGGCCCCGCTAAATAATTTGTGTGGTCTAGTGCAAAATAAAAATGCAGAAACCTTTTTAAATTTTAATTATTAAGAATTTCAAGGTAAGATAGCAGAGCATTAAACCCAGCATGGAGCCCTCCTAAGCATGGGGCCCTGGGCTGCAGAGGTGAAATGCCCATGTAGCTAGACCTGCTCAGCCCCTATTGCATCTGGAGTAGGCGTTAAGGAAGGGTATGATTAGTTCTTTTCAATGAAATGTGAGAAGTCGTAGGTATCATTTCAAGCCAAGGTGGTTTAGAAGAAAGTATGCCTCCTTCATTCTTTCTCTTCTGCCAGCTGGATATCAATAGTCAGAGTGAGCTCAGATGCCTGTGGTGAGTATGTCAGAGCCTCCACGGGTGGGTTTCAGAATAACTCTGTGCCACAGAGCCAGCTCTCCCCTCCCCCACTTTAACTGGTACCAATAAAAAACTATGGATGCTATCTAAGTAATAAATGTCTGATGTAATAAACCCCTAAGATTTGAGGGTTCCTGTTATAGCAGCTAGCATTACCTTAACTAATATGATAGTTGAGGATGTAAAACTCTGAGCTAAAATCTCTTAAAATCCAGAGAGACAGAGAGAGGAGTCCATTGCTATACTCATACTAAGTCTCAATCTCCAGTTCTCCTCTGATCTCTGCTTAGAATAACTTTGGACACATAATAAGTGTTCAAAGCACACTTATTCATTCATTATTTCAACAAATTGTTTCTAAGCACCCACTATGAGCCAGGTCCTGGGTACTAGGGATTCAGCAGTGCACAAGACAGATGAAGTCCCTGCCCACATGAAACTTACATTCCAGTGAAGAACTCTGCTGAATAAATGAATATGAAAGGAGGGATGAATATATTAGGATAAAGATAAATACCCAGGTCATGGTGAATCGTGTTATTTCCCAGAAACTGTCATGGTACATATAGAATCATGATAACATCAATTAAGACCATCTTATACCATTGTAGGACTTAACTCCCTATGAGCAGCAAATGCCACAGTAAATCGTCCAGTAGACCTGCAACCATCCATGGTGGGAAGGGAGTAGTAGAGAGTGGGGAGAATTAGCTATTCTCTCCTTAACCCAAAGTAAATGACTGAGAGAGATGTCAATTTAGAGAAATCCACTTTTGCCCACAAACCAGATTCTATTCCACCTAGAAGAATCATTACCCTTAGAAGACAGAGCACAAGCTCTCTTATCATAAGAACAGATAGTATTTTGAATCTTATTGTAAAAATCTTCCAGAAATAGTTATAATACTACTGCACAATAATGAACTTAAAGCAGTATAACTATACATTGTATAGTAGGGCTTTCAAGGTCAACATCTAAAGTGATAATCATTTAATTACTGTAATTTATTTTTCATCTAAGTAAGCATTTTTAACAACAAAATATTTTAAATTAGCTACACTCAGAAACTATACAAATTAGCTTAAGCCCCGATTTCTTCAAACTCAAGAGATTTCTGAAGGCCTTGCCCACACTCAAACATAGCCTTTTATAAGCCAGAGTTATATACCTTCCTTTTCTTCACACTGAAAACCAATCTCTTCAGCCCTAGTAGAAAGAAGCTACACTAGAATGTTATTCTCTACTCTGTCTTTTTAATTTTGTAAGTACAAGATGTATACAAAACACACACACACATAATAAGTATGTCACTCAGTGTGCTATCTCAACAGGAACATACCCATGTAACCACTTCCCAAGTTTTAGGCATATCTTAGGCCACAATTCTCTTGTGTCCCCCCTCCCAATCATAATCCTTTCAGGTATTCCACAGGTAATATATATCTCGACATCTAACACCACAAATTAGTTTTGCCTATTTTTGAACCTTACATAAATGGATTATACAAAAAATACCCATATGTCATTAAGCTGTTATAAATATTGGCCACACTTGCTCAATCTCTCTCTCTTTCTTTTTCTCTTTAGATAGATAGATGATAACTGATGATAGATAGATAGGTAGATAGATAGATAGATAGATAGATAGATAGATAGATAGATAGATAGACAAGTCATTAGAAAGTAAATTACAGATGATGGGAATAAAACCTCACTTTTAAATACTTTACCATGTGGGTCCTAAGATAAAGCCATTTTGCTACATAATCATAATACTATCACATTTCAGAAAATTAATAATAATTCCAATACTGGATATCTAATATCTAGTCCATATTTAATTTTCCTCAATTATTCCAAAAATGACTTTTTTAAACTGTTTTTCTAAACAGTATTCAATCAGATCTCACTCATTACATTTGATTATTAACTGTCTCTTCAGACTCTTTTAATCTAAGACCTAACCCTTCCTACATTTTTCTCCATGACATTTCCTTTTGGGTAAGTCCAGACCAATTTGTCTTTTAGAATATCCCACACTCTAAATTTGACTGTCTTTCTATGGTGCCATTTAACTTGTGCCTCTATCCCCTATATTTCCTCTATACTACAGATTAGGTTAGAGGCTTGATGAATTTGGGTTAAATATTTTTGGCAAGAATATTTTGTAAAAGTCTATTCTATCTTTACATCTATCTAGTACACTCTTATATCCATTTTTCTCATATACCGTCCTCCCCATTTCTCTGTGGTTATTTCCAAGAATAGCAGTTGTTAAGCCCCTGGAACCCTTCAGCAAAACTAAAGAGGTTCACAGAAAATATGAAAGAAAAGCTTGCAATGTGAATGGCAGTTTGACTTAGATGGCTGCAGCACCTTCCATCAAGATCTTAGTTCCCTGAACCTCATGATCATAAAACAGAATCTTCTATTTCATGTAAGAGGACAAAATACTATTTACCATTATTTTCGGTGGAAGTGGAAGTAGTCAAATGTGTTTCTACAGTTACCATTTATTAAAGATAAATATGTTCCAGTGCATTTCATGCCTATTGGCATAAAAAAAGGCAGAAAAAGAAAAGTAAAATGAAATTAGAGCATCATAGGGGAACAATTATAGCATTAAAAATGTGGTTTTCTAACTTTTTAGACCATGACTTACAACCAAGTATACATGAATATACATAAAGAAAAAAAATCATAAAACCATACTTACCCTTACCACATGTGAGGAAACCCTGATATTTTAGAACCTACCCTGTCATTACCTTTTAAAGAAGAAAAGAATCTGTGTTTTATCCACAAAATTTTTATATCCCCCACTGGTTCATGACCTGGTATTGGGAGGAAATGCGCGAGGCTCGTTAGGCTGTGTTTAGTAAACAAATGGAGAAGAATTAGAGTAACAGTAGTAACATACCTCAGCAGAGAATTATGTGATATATTTTAATTATTCAAATTGATTTTTTTTCCCTTCAGCTGTAGCATCTTGTAAAGATCAATTGGAGTCAAAAGACTTGAGTTTGAATTTTTGCTTATTTTCAGCCAGATTACCTTGTGTGTGTTCCTTAGACTTTTATGGGATTGTATTCCTTCTCTGGGAAGAGATGTAATATCAACAAGTTCCCTGAGTTGTTGGAGAGGGTAAAGGAGAAAGAGAACACGAAAGGGCCTGGCACAAAGCAACAAGTGAGTGCTGTGTTGTAGTAGCAGGGCGTGACCTTGAAAGCCATAGTTTAACTTCCCTTTTGCTTGAAGAAATCAGAGTAAGTAAATCAAGTGAGCTTTCAGAATCATTTTAGAGTGTCCCCATTGCCCTGATAAACCATCACTTCTGGTATTTCAGACCATCTAGAGAAGAATCAGCTAGACAGTGAGACGCACTGGGCAAAGAAGATCTCAGTGCATATCTAAGTCCTCTCAGAGTGACACAATTCATGGATTAAGAAATAGTGGAAATTAGCACAGATGACCAGCTCAGATTCTGTAAATTTAATGCCATGAAAATAATGACTAAAAACCAGTAAAATGGTTTACGTTTGTGCTGGTTTATTCCTCTAAGCAGATGTGTCTCGTTTATCATTTGTTTTAATTATTCCCGATGTGTTGCCTATCACATCACAAGCTTCTTCAATGAAAAAGGAATACGCAGTTGTCATAACAACAAAGCTCTTCATTACCCTGGGAACTTTCAACAGCTTTATTTAAAATGAAGGAGAAAAAAGAACCCTAACCAATTAGCTTTATCAGTCTGATTCATGTTCTTCTTAAACTGATAACAGTGTTTCCTGAAGAACTTACAATTTGATGGGGAAATGTGTCATGAATATTTATGGTAACATAAAACTCAGAAAAAAATTGGCAAGCTAATTATCACTTGGAAGGTGTTTCTGGTCAAATTCCTGCCCAGTGATCCATTTGATTTTTAAAAATGACTTTTATTAAACAAATCAAAGAATTAGTGGGACTTTTGCCAACATCTATTCTTTGGTTCAAGAACAGCAATGAGCCCTATTTAGGTTTAAACTTTAAAGCCAAGGCTTCACCTCAGCTAATTTGATTTGCATTAACTTTGCATTCAGTTAAACCGGAAATGTTCTTGCCGGCCTTCCACCCTTCCTTCTCTGTGCCAGAGATGTAGCGCAAGTCCCTAGAGAGTTTTAATTCTGCCCTTCTCTGCAGAATTAAAAGAAACAGATGTTTTCTTCTGGCTGCAGGAGATAAGACTGAGAAGTAATTATTGTTCTGGTCCCAAGTCCCACAGGTGTTTTCATTCCTAACCTGGGACCACAAGAAAAATACATAGCAAATATAAGAAGGTCTAGGTGAAGTGCTCTTCAAGTTCAGACTTGAAACCAAATGTTTGAATATCTCCTGCAAGTGAAAAGCTATTCAGGAGTCAGCAAATTTTTTTTTCCTGTAAAGAACTAGGCTTTAACATTTTTTCACTTTGTAGAACCTAAGATTTCTGTCATGACTAAGCAGCGTCACCACTATTGAGTGAAACAGCCATAGACAATACATAAACCAATGGGCATGGCCCGAATTGGTCCAGCTGACTCAGAAAGGTTCCCAAGAAATTAGATATCTACTACCAAAGGAACAAGTACATAAGTTCTTTAAATAAACAATAGTGAAGACTTGAAAAGCATATTCACAAAGCTTTTCACATATATTATTTCATTTAATCCTCAAATAAAGATTACTGTAAGAGGCAGCCATATCAGTTTTGTTTTATCCTACATATGGGAAACCTGGTCTTGGGGTGCTCAGGTAGCTTCCTTGCTTTTCAAGATCAAACAGCTGATCTCTTGATTTCAGTTTCACTGACCTTTCCACCATACACCCAACTGTCTCGTTAACAATGCACTGTAAACAGATAAAACAAAAAAAAAAGTATGAGTGATAACAATTTCTAAATAATGCTCTGTGAATAAATGTAGTTAGTACTCGAGTAGAAAAATATCTATTAACACACCTCAAGCACTGTTGAGTGCCTCATGATGCTAACTCAAGCATTAGACCAAGATTTTAGTATCCAGAAAATACTGTGTCCTGGGTCCGAGGATCATTTCAGGAATTAACCACATAGGCTAGTTCACCCTAAACTTCCTGCCTTCCCAAACTGAAACCAAGAAGGATTTCATCAATTGTTTGGGGTCAAAGAAAGAAATCCAATCTGACACAGTCCGCACTCTATCAAATGCAGAGCAGTTATTGATCAGGATGG
Source organism: Hipposideros armiger (assembly GCF_001890085.2). Taxonomy (NCBI): domain Eukaryota; kingdom Metazoa; phylum Chordata; class Mammalia; order Chiroptera; family Hipposideridae; genus Hipposideros; species Hipposideros armiger. The sequence goes on along the minus strand of NW_017731426.1, from coordinate 3,770,901 downwards.
GAATGTACCTAAAGTCCACATATAGGAAAGATTCTTCAGTTACCAAAGATTGTGCAGGCAACTACGACTTAATTATGACAACGATATACAGTCAGGATATTGCATTAGGAAACGCAGATGCACCATCTGTTAAGGAAACGTGATTTAACTGATTGTTTTCACTACACTTTAGCCTTGTAAATATTAACTCTACATTGTTCAGCTCAAATGAGAGTTTCCATGAAAACTATTGCTGATGGGCATCTGTAAATGGTATCCTCCATATCCAATTTATTTCAACTCTACAAGTATTTACTGAACCATTTCCTAAGTGTCAGAATCAGTCAAATAATCTCTGGCTTCAGGGAGTTTTACTGTTAGGAGTAAGAATAAAACACGTATATAAGTAAGATACATGACAAAATTTGGTGTAGGAAAAGGATTAATACGACATGGAATCAGAGAAAAAAAGAGAACTGGAGAAAGGGAAGGGAGGTCTCACAAAGAAGAGGATAAGGAAAGTTTCAGAGTGAACTGGCAGGAAAAGAGGGAAGCCAGCTGTCTTGTTTGCCTATGAACTAGTGTGAACAGGAACACAGGGCAGAAAATTGAATGGCGGGGGAGGTGTTGGAGGGTTAGTTGGTTTAGAGTTTGCCACACAAGTTAAAACTAGAAGTCCATAGGGCTGGCTGGGTGGCTCAGTTGGTTAAGAGCTTGCTCAAGAGTTTGAGCTCTGAGCAACAGTGGTTCGAGTCCAGTCCGAGCTGAGCAGCCGCTGAGCAGCCGCTGAGCTGCCAACAGGTAGCAGGATGGCTCAGCTAAAAAAAAACACAAAAAACTAGAAGTCCATAGACCAGGTTCAGCCTGGAAACTATTTTCTTCTTGGGTTCTTTAATACGATAATTCTTTTTTTTTTTAACGATAATTCATTTTTTTTTATTTGGATTAATTCCCACATTCAAAAGTTGGAAATTTCACATGTGAGTTAGATTTCTGGCTCCTCTAAGGAATCGGAAGAGCTAGTAACCAGGGGCACCATTACTGCATGTCAACCATCAGAGCTGTGTAGAGGGTGACCCTTAGGGCACGTCGTCTCCTGTTTGTCTGGTCCCCCCTCCAGATCAGTACCTATTTACGTTACCTACATGCCTTGGTAGGCATTTGAATTTGCAACAAATTTTCCAGAAGAGACAAATGAGATATCTTCTAATATTATCTTGAAATAATTTCACTACGATGGGGAAGGTGCTTAAAATTATTCTGTTCACTTCAAAAAGGAGCGACCAACTATTAAGTTGTAAGCCATGAATTAATAAAATAGGAAAAGTAAATTGAGTCATCTATACTGTGCAGAAGATTGGAAAGGATAATTGAGTTGCTTATAAGAGGAAAATTGTTCATTTGATTCAATAAACAACGGTGGGTAATCAAAGGCTTCTGTACAGAGCAGTGATACGCTTGTAGTTAATTTTGGCTTTTTCAAAAGATGTTAATTCTGACTAAAATAAATTTTAAAATTTAAACGCTTTGTTTCACCAAATAAACAGGTTGTTTTATGAACTATGTTGGAAATAAATGTACTGTAAAGCACATTTATATTTTAATTTATAACTTGGTTGACCTCAATTTGAATCATTTGTCTTATAACTTTTTTTCAGTGCTCCATATGAATTTCAAAACACTTCCCATAAATTTAAGCATAAATATATGTGGTAGCAAATTATTAAAATACTTTAGTTTTACAAGTTGTATGTTTGACTATAACTTTCCTTTTCTTTATACCACTTATAGGCAATTATTTCCATGCTGAATATATTATAAAGTCTATTTATAAATGAAAGGCAATCATCTCAGAGGTATATGTATTCTGAAATTCTTCACATTTACTGTTGACTTTTTTTTGTAGTTCACTATAAAATGCCAAAATGTCAGTTGATTACCTAAGGAATTTAAAGTTATTTCTTTCATAACATTTATATATGCATAGTCAGCCTTTTGAGTAAATAGTACCTATAAAAAGGACTATTTTTATCCTACATTTAAAACATTCATGTTTTCTTTATGTATTCATATAGTAAATTTGGTAATTTGTGACATGATATAGCTATCATTTTTTTAAATGAACAAAGGTAATTTTAAGCACCTTCCTGATGATAAATAAATTAATTCAAGCTCTCTTGCCTTTTCTAAGAAATTATGTCACTCAATGAGCACATCTCATCCTTTAGCCTTTTTTTTATTATTATTTCTTTTTTCCATTCTATTACCTCTCCTCTCCTAAGGTTATTAGTCACCTCTCCCTTTAAGATATTATATTTATAAAATTTTAAACACTGCACTTGGGCTATTGACCAAGAATAAGTGCAGCAGCAACTACTAGTTATCTATCAGCTAAGGTTATTTTTTATTCCTATTGCCACTAGAGCCATTTGTTTTTAGAACTACAATCTCTTTAGTTTATTACAAATGAGCTTGAATTTTACAACTGTATGTGAATTGCACATATTTTTATTTTCTGGATAGGACCTGCCTGATGACAAATTTTAAAATAATCTCTTCTTCAAGGCAAGGGATCTTACTTAAGCCCATAAATGTTTATTCCTGACAGTAGAACTGCCAAAGAAGACTATAATTATTTTGATAACCATTGGGTTTCTGTAAGAGATGCTCACAAATATGCACACATTTAGGTTAGTTTTGTGCCATTCATACCTCATAAATCAATCTGGCAGGTCCTTATAATCACTTGTGCTTTTCACATCCGATTCTCCTGTGTTTTTCAATGCCTTCCTTGTGTTGAAAACCTGAGATCATGTGTATTATTCTAAAAATGTTTCCCCAAGAAGATATAAACAGACTTGCCTATATTTTTCTTGATCTGTAATGTGATGTCTTTGCTTAGTCTACCTGTAGTCATATTGCCTTTTTTCTGCACCCCCTTGCGTTACATGTTCTCAGGAATTTGCTACGAGTTATCACCCCTGTCCATTTAGTATTACTACTTTCCAAGATGTTCCTCCTATATGAGTGTCTGTTTCATATCACATTTTCCAAATACATTAGCTCCACTTATCGAAACATCACTATTTAAAATAATTCTGTGTATCGTTAGTCAGCAAATTTTCTTTTCACATTTTATGCCCCTACATACCAAATAGCAATTTGGTGGTGATTTTGAGAGCCCCTGTAACAAATAATTGCATCAAATTCCAAAAATATTACTGATATTTAACTTCTGTTATGAAGTCATTTGGATCTCAACTTATTCCTGCTGAAGGCATTAAGTTTATCCAGCATCACTGGAATTAGTTAATTTCTACATCTTCATGATCTACAGAGCAAAGCTATCTCCATGTGAAAGAAGGAATCAAAACTCTAAATTATTCACAGCAGGGACTGGCTGTGTGGTATGCTAAGCTTGTAAGGACTATCATTGATCACATATCATAAACAGCTTTAGTACGTGTCTTACAATAGTGTGTTGTATTGCCATCCAACTCATATATTTAACTTTTTATATCTTGTCTCCTCAAAAAGACACAAAATGTTTGAGAACATGGAGTGTGTGTGTGTGTGTGTGTGTGTGTGTGTGTGTTTGTGTGTGTGTGTGTGTGTGAACGTCTTGAAATTTCCACAGCTGTTAGCACTGTATGGTATATATAATAGAGGCTTAGATATATGTGAAAAAGGAAGGAAGGGAGAGAAAAGAGGAGGAAATAGGCAATGGGAATAAACATCCTTGAATAACACCAGGATGATTAAGAGCAGGTGATTCTGGGCTTACTGATCATCCTGCCAACTCACTTCTCAATAAAATGTCTACAGGCAAGGGGAGAGGTAGATTGGGAAAGGTGGTCCCATCATACCATGTTCATGGTTTTTGGAAGGAAAACAAATCAGTGCTATCATAGAGAAAAGGAAAATTATCAGTTTTTAAAGAGGCTAAAAATAAACATGAAATACAAAGTATGGTCAGATAGCTGTAGCCGGATATTAGGCATATTTTCAACAGTCATTCAGTACATAGCAGGGACTCACACGTGTTTGCAGGATCCATTAATAGTACTATCTCACCATTTGTATGAACTCAATCATACCTGTCACTGTGCAAAGGGCTTTATGTGAATTATCTATTTTGAAAAACGTATTTAATTTATATGAACAGATAATCAATTCATTTTATATAGATACTTATTTAATGTATATGGCTCAGCTGATTGAATTCTTGCTACAGCTCTATGATCTAAGTACTATTATAATCCCTATTAGTACATTTATACAGATGACGAAACTGAAGCTAAAAATGATGAGGAACTGACCCAAGCTTTTACAACTAGCTAGTAAGTGGCTGAGCAGAGTGCAAACCCAGATTCTCTAACTCCAGAGCCTCATTAGGCAGGACTCCAGTATTTCAGGGACTTCCTTACTTAAGTACTATGCCTTGTTAAGACAGAATTATGCAATTCTGGTGGCAAGTTCTCACCCATACTAGGCACCACAATGTTAACTCTTAGTACTTGAGTCCTACATATAATGATATCCAAAAGAATGATAGAACCTCGGGAATTCATTAAGAGATTTCTGGGGAATTATTGAATTCATACACAGGAATGAGAGCAGCACACATTTTGCTATTCTTACGCCTATTTACAGATAACAAATTGTAAACAATGTAAGTGAAGATGACATACCCATCAATTCCTCTTAGGAACCTTCAGTTAGTGTGAGCAAAAGAACAGCCACTTTGCTCTGTTTTAGTCTCTATTCTCTGTGTGGCTCCCCAGTTCTACACTCCTGTGCTCTAGGGCTGTCTTTCTGAGTCTTGAGGTTTCCGGGGTGAATTCTTGGTCTTTTCATTTGCAAATGCTGTAGTTCTTCTTTGAGTACCCCCTTGATGAGTTTCCTGGGGGTTTTCCTCCCATATCAGAGATACAGAGTTCTAAGCACTTACAGGCCTCTTTTTCTTATTTTTGGCTCAGATTAGCCTGTCCTGCCAGAGTGCTAGGTCAATTACTGTCTCTTAGGCAGATAGAAATAAAAATGTAGATTTTAAAGTTCACTGTCATTGGCAACAAGAAAGGCTTCCTGTTTTGAAAACATATTTCCCAGTGTCCCATCCCACGATACTCGGTCAGTCTACACATCTTGTTGGAAGCAGTGGCTCAGAGACATTACTCTTCAATCATTACATACCCAATATCATGGGAGCTCCATATATACTTTGTGATCCACCTTTCACATTCTCAAATCCTTTCCTTGTGTTTCTTAGGACTAGCCTTTACCACTGGCCTACGTCAGGGTTCTCGTTCCTTTTCTATCTGTATTTTGAGATTTCCTAGCCCTGTGGTCCTGGGCCAGAGAACAGCCTTAGATAAGCCTAAATTCCAGTCCAGGGCACACCACCCACACTGTCAGTCTCTGCTGGGGGTATTTCAATGATTCTGCAGTGGTTCCCATCCTTTCATTTACATTGAGATCATCTTTCATTAATCTTTTGGGTATTATAAAAACATGAAGTACCTTAAATGCTTTATTCTGAAAAGTGAGAATATTTGTGATCTAAACTAGAGAGGCTTCAGTCATTCAACATATTTTTTTAACAGCTTCTATGTGATAGAGAAATGGCAGTGAGCAAGACAAGCAAGGGCTCTGTTCTCCTGGAATTTACATTCTATGACTTTGTCATTTGTTAATATTTACCAACCACATTTTATACGGAGGACGTATGTTAGATATTTGGGGTGGCCAAGAAATAACATCCCTTTCTCAATTGAATTCAGAACCACTTGAGAGATAGAAGAGATAGACTCATAGAGATCAAACCAACAGCTTTCTTACTGTTAAAGCTGATTGGAGAATGTGGCTTTAGCTCTGCCTTTATTGCTGAATTGAAAAGACTCATTTCCTGATTCTCTGCTTACAACAGCTGCAGGCCCTTTGTCCCTAGAAACAGAGCCCTTACTACAGGGCAAAGGACTGACAAGAATGCGTGAATCCTGTGGGCATGTTCACTCTGAAAAAGAACAGTCCAGAAGACGCTGAGTCCAGCATGTCCAGTTTCTTCTGAACTTACAAATCAGAGTAGCTGACGGGAGAGGCTAGGAGTATCATTCTAGCGGAAATCCCATCACATGGAAACATGAAAACAGAGTGACTATTTATACAAATAATAAATAAGACTCTGAAAACAAGTATAACTGAGTCAGGGAAAACTTATTGGTCTTGGAACACTGAAGATTTATTGAGATTTACCAAAAACTCTCTAAGAGTTGTGGGTCCACAGGTTAACTAAACTGGTTTTGAGAGTTTGTGCCATGTAATGGTTTCAGTAAAGGGTTATAATACTAGTGGTGACTTTCATTTTGAAAACAAAATTGCAGGTGAAGCAAAAATATATACATTGAGCATTGCAAGCTTTCCATTCACATCTGAATTTTTAAAAAACCCAGCAATTTATAATACAGTCTGTATAATAGTGAAGAGTAATTATGACAACAATTGGAGGAAATATTTTTAACAAAGCATTACATGGAGAGGTAAGTTGTTTGAGTAAGCCTATCATTGAAAATTCAGTATCACCTTCTTGCAGGTTTGGACTGATTAAACTATTTCCCAATATAATCTAAAAAGAAACAAATGGTTTTCAATCATAACAACTAGAGCAATCTGCAATAAGACCTCACGTAACTTTGAATGACAACTGTCTCACTCTGGAGGCTGCTGCAAACACAAGAGTCAGTCATATTCCAAAGCTGTTGCTTGTTCCTAAGAGATCAGGTCACACTGTTGAGTTCCCCAATTTACTTAAATCTGTTATTTTATTTCAAGCGCTAATTGTCTCTCACAACAAACAGAGACTTCTCTCAGATGCAATTATTAGCATTACAATAGATAATCAACAGGAAAGTCTAAACACAGAACGGGAAGAGTTGCCTTGGTTACAAACCTGCGATGTTAGGTATTACAGTTCTAGCCATGTTTCAAAATGTCCTAAAACACCCCAAGAACAAAGTGTTGCATTCTTTTCTTCTCTGTGGCTCATCCAGGTTACTGTTAACCAATACAGACTTCCTCTTCTTTAAGCATTTTTTTGAAGACTCTTCCCTTTGTTATGTGAATTATGTCAACAAGTCAAGCAAGTAAATTATGTCAAGCAACTAAAACACAGGGTCTAGTAGTACATGAAATTTTAAATTATTCAGACTAATTATATGGCTGTGAATTACTGTATCTCTTTTCATATCTCACACTTCCCACACCCATTAGCATCTCCAACAAGAGTGTGGCTTTGAAAAGTGAAACTCATAAAATGGGATATTTTAAAACTGAAAGAGACTCAAAGGCTAACAATGCCTACTCCTCAACTTTGTGGGTTAGCCAAAGGGAAAGGAAACTAGACAATTTTTTACTTGTAAACTGACTTGCCTATACCTCTAAGGTGCTTCAAGAGAAGACTGTGACAATAGTAATGGAAGTAAGATTGGGGGACTATGTAAGGAATTTTTATTTTCTGTTTCATTTCTACTCCTTCCTCTGTGGAACATTGGAAAATGACTTTAATGAATTGTTTCTGTTTCTGGAAGAGACAGATAATGTTTCCTAATAGAGGGTCCCAGACCTAACTGGGATGTGTGTGTGTGTGGGGGGGTGGGTGTGTGTGTGTGTGTGTGTGTGTGTGTGTGTGCCCTTCACCTTAGAAATTGCTAATGGTGACAGCATTATTTTCCTTGTTTATAATTATAGCTGAAAAGATGGAAGCATCCCCAGCAGATCTGCCACACTGACACGTGTATCATATAAAATGTCCTTTCAGAGTGATGGTGTCCCTTGACTCAAGCACTGTCACTGACTAAGACTCACATCACTTAGTCTGTTTTCTACCACAATCCCTGCAACACCCACAGCAAGTCTGTAAAGGGGACTTCCCAGGAAGGGTGGAGAAGCCTGGAACATAAAGTCAATTCTCCCTGGCCAGGCCCTGTATGCTTCAGGTGTGTTTAAGGAGCAGAAAACTGGAGGAACAGAGAAGGCGGAGGTGCACACTGAAGGTATTTCACTCTGCTTCTAAGGCTTCCTGTTGAGATGCAAGTATTAAGAACCATTACTCGGATTAAAATTTTCCATGGCTACCCATATCCTCTAAGTAAAATGCCAGACAAGGAAAGTTCTTTATGATTTTACAATTTACCTATCCTCACTTCTTATTGCTTCACCCAGCGTTCTCTTAACAACCTGAATCTTATAACAGAGTGATACTTAAACACGTGCCATGGCCCTTTCATCTTCGCAGACCTTCGCACGTGCTGATACTCTTGCTTGGAACATTCTTCGACTCCACTTTATTTGTTAATGCAGCCTGTCAGACTAGCCTCCAGTGTTCATTCCTGCAGGAAACTTGCCTCCCTCCAGTTTGTTTCAGGGGATCTGTGGTGGCCAGCCTTTACAATGGCTCCAATGAGCCTACCGCCTGATAGTCACATTCTTGTGGTCTCCTCCCACACTGAATAAAGCTGACCCATGTGACCAATAGGAAATTGTCAAATGTGTGGCTTTTGAGGCTAGGTCATAATAAAAATAGTAAATCCTGCCTTGCTCTCTCTTGTATAACATACTCTAGGGGACGCCCACTGCCATGTCTTGAAATCATTCAATCAGCCCTACAGAGAGGTCAGTGTGATGAAGGCTTGTACAAACAGCTAGTATCAACTCCCCAGCCATGTGAGTAAGCCATCTTAGAAGGAGGTCCTGCAGCCCCAGCTGAGCCATTGAATGACTGCAGCCCTGGCTGACACCTTGTCTGTGACCTCCTGAGAGATTCCAAGCCAGTCACATTCAGCTACACTACTCCTAAGTTCCTGGCTAATAAAAGCTATATAATATAAATATTTATTGTTGTTTTAAGCCTCTATGATTTGGGGAAATTTGTTATATACTGATAGATACAGGGTCCCTCTCCTCTATTTTTCCACAGCACCCTGTGTTTTTCTCCATCAAAACCTATTTCCCATTGTTTAGTTGCTTTTCTGTCTCTTCCACTAGCCTGAGGTCATCGTGAGAGCAGAGACATAGCAATTCATCTTTTAATTTGCAGAGCTTCAATGGTCCAGAGAAAGACTATTCCTAATGATTGTGTAGGCTGTACAACTGCTCGGAAGTGCCTGCCCAGTGTGCTGAAGCAATGGCGGCTGAAGTCCAACCTTTGTTCACCCAAGAAGTTGAACGTCTTGATGAGGGCTGCTGCCACCAGGAGAATGAGGCACTTTTGCCTTTGTACAAAGGCACCTTACACGCTAAATCTTGGCAAAAGGCCACCATTTTCATTCGTCCACTATGTCATCAGGAGACAGAAACCATTCAGGGAAAGTTGACTATGAAGAATAATTATCTACAACAGGGGATTCGAGAAGTACAGGGTTGGCTACTGAGGGTAAAGAAGAGTCTGAACAACACGGGGATAAGTGATAATAGGGATCAGCCACACCACTGTGGCAAAGCACCCCAGCAAGGGCTGAATCTGGAAGAAAGGCCCCTGTCCACCAGGGCCGAGGGGCAGGCTTTGCTGGAGAGAGCACAGTGGGTGTCCACTAAGTGGCAAGGAAGTTTGCTGAGGTGCCGTAAAGCAGAACTTGCTCGAAAGCCATCCTTTGGCAAACTGGGGGAAGAAAACGATGTGGAGGTGCCACTCGTGCCAAAAGAGAACACACTCTGAACCAGGAAGCAGAACCCCTTCTTCCTGCAGCGTCCCTCCAGCACCCTGTACTGACAGGCATAACTTAGTCCTACTTGGCAAGGGAGAAATGTTCCAGTATCGTTAGGAGGGTAACGAAGTGCGGATTGGCGGCTGAGAGGCCATACATTGACAACTAGAACATCCAACTAGAAAGCAGTCATTTTCTAATTTGTCCACCCATAAGGGAGGCCCTTTTCGGACTCTCATGAAGGCACTCTATGGCCTTCATGGGTTTTTTTAGAGTCATGAAAACACGGTTTAGGATATTTGGTATTCTGGGGTTATTCTTAGTCTGGTTTGCTCTTAGCAACTGCTGGGCCCAGATGGCTGCTTCTCAGAGACAATGTGTGCTAGTGTAATGTCTTAGCTCTTTCTCTTGGCCATGCCTTCCACCTGAACTTGGTAGCCTGTTGGCACTCCTTCATGTCTCAGGCCTGCCTGAATTCATCTACATGGCAACTGACTCCCTATTCTGGTGACTTCATTTCCCACGACACAGAAGCCCGTCCTCTACGAGCATTGATGTCAACAGAACACCTGGACACCTTGTTATTACAAATGTGGGCCTTGCAATTGATGTTATGTACACCAAGTAAGTATGACAGATGAAAGATGAAAACTTTCCCAGTGCTGAATCTAATGAGGATGCAGGACTTCTGTCATTTTGAAGCTGACTGGCTCTTAAAAGCAGCTTAGTCTACAGTATCTGTCAGAGAGGGGTAATGTTTTGCGACATCAAATCACAATGGTATCTTCACTAATAGGGATACAATAGTAATAGATGCTTGCATAGTTATACAGCACAAAAGTATGGCTTGTCATCTTATTTCTATTTGTATTATTTTTTCTATAAAATGAAATAATAGCATTGCTATAAACACCTGGCAGTCTCTGAAGAAATAAGCTAATTATATGTTGAAGGAAAAGTTCTATGTCTAATGTATTAAGGGCAGAATCAATGTCAGTTAGTTCAGTCAACACTTATTGAGTCTGGTGAAGCTACAAAAGAAAGAAGATATTATATCCTTGCCCTAAAGTAACATACAATCTAATATTTTCTATCATGGTTTGTGTTGTATTCTGTATACTGCAGTTTTTTTAACATTATTTCTCCTCTTTTCTACGATACTTTGATATTAAATAAAATAAGAAAACCAGGGAACTGCACTGTATGACTATCAGGATTTTGTCGAGCATTACTGTAAACAACCATCTCCTTAATCTTCAGATGCACATCTTCATTTGCTAAAGGATCTTGGAAAAGGTAAACAGTTGGAAAGTAAATTTAAATCTAGTTGTATTGAAATGTCTTTAGTAAGCACGTTTTATATGCTAGAAAAGCGTCACACAAAACAAAAACCTATACAGAAGCTTTGAGTGTTTCACTATAGTCCTTGGAGGAATAAAGAAAAAAATAAGATTTGCCAGCACTCAGATGTAGTGGGCCTAATAACCATTATTCTTAAGAAAAGAAACACAGACTGCTACTGTAAATCAAACGTACTCACTAGTGATGTCTTTCTACAAAATTAAAAGAATAAGCTTGATTAATACTTATCCAAATAATGTAGAAATGATGCTGTTGAGAAAGGAAAGGGGTCAGAGGTACAATGATGATAATAAAAATGATAATTAATGCTAACATTCCCTGAACTCTCTTGGTGAGCCAGGCACTGTTCTAAGCCTCTAGGTGGTATGTTAGTCAGGGTTCTCCACATATATAGAGCCAATCTATTTCTCTGGAGAACCCTGATTCACGTATGTATGTATGTATGTATGTATGTATATGTATGTGTATGTGTGTGTGAGAGAGGGTATCTCAATACAGTTATTTGTTTGCTGGCTAAAAACCCCCTCACAGACAGTGCCCTGTGAGCTGGTGCATTGTCGTGATGCAAGAGCCATGGATTGTTGGCAAAAAGCTCAGGTCGTCTAACTTTTTCAGGCAGCCTTTTCAGCACTTCCAAATTAAGTGCTGAATTTAACCAAGTTAACCAAGTTAACCAATTTAACCAAGTTAAACTTGGTTAACTGTCCAGTTGGTACAAATTCATAATGAATAATCCCTGTGTTATCAAAAAAGGTTAGCAACAGCATTGCAACAAGTTCGCGAACTTAATTGTCTGATCTCGTGTGTGTGTGCGCGCGCGCATGTGTGTACACATATATACACATGACATATGTATGTATACATCTATATGGGTATATAGAGAAAGAGAGATTTATTATAGAATTTATTATAATCATGTGATTATGGGGGTCTAAAAGTCCCATGCTCCACTGTCTACAAGCTGGGGACCCAGGAAAGCTGGGGTGTAATTCAGTCAGAGTCCAAACGGGAGTGCTGCTGTCCAAGGGCAGGAGAAGATGGACTTCTCAGCTCAACCAGAGAGAGGAAATCTGCCCTTCTTCTACCTCTTTGTTCTATTCAGGAACTCAACGGACTGGGTGATGCCCACCCACCTTTGTGAGGCCTTTCTTCTTTACTCAGTCTACCAATTCAAATGCTAATCTCTTCTGGAAACACCCTACAGAGACACCCAGAAATAATATTTTACCAGCTATCTGGGCATCCCTTAGCCCAGTCAAGTTGACATAAACTTAAGCATCACAGGTGGATACTGTTATTATCAACCAGTCTTACTCCCCGCTCCCCCCTCCTTCTTTTTTTTTTAGCTGAGCCATCCTGCCACCTGTTGGCAGCTCAGTAGCAGCTCAGCTCGGGCCAGGAATGGAACTGAACTGACGATCTGTTGCTCAGAGCTCACACTCTTTTTTTTTTTTTTAAGATTTTTTTTTATTGGGTAATTGGGGGGATGGGAACAGTGCTGGGGAATTAGGGGAAGGGGAACAGACAAGTTGCTGTCATTTTGTTCTTCAGTCTAGTTGTGGAGGACGCTGCTTC
>NW_017731426.1:3701843-3758107 GCF_001890085.2 Hipposideros armiger | reverse complement strand
TGTAGAGGGCAGTGTCACTGGCCCTCATATGTGGGATCCGAACCGGGGCCCTCTGGCATCCCAAGCGAGTTCTTAACCATCTCGCCACTCGGCCGGCCCCCAGAGCTCACACTCTTGAGCGAGCTCTTAACCAACTGAGTCACTCTGCCGGCCCTTACTCTTCTTTTAACCACACTGTTCCACTGTGTATTTTCCCAACTGGAGAGATGCACACTTTAACATGTTACCATATTTATGGAAGAGCTTGAGATTCCCATAGGTATTAAACTATAACATATAGAACCCTTAGTTGCTATACTGTTTACTAAATAAAAGGGAACAAAAAGAAAACAAACATTTAAGAGACTCTGATGTGCCAAGCAGCACAGTAGGCGATTTGACATATACCATCTCATTAAAAAGCATTCCCAGTGTTGTGGGTGGAAAACAGTACTTGGCGTCTTTACTTTTACCTTTGTCAGTCCTGCCCTGTGATAACAGTATTAGTGCTGGGGGAATGAAAGCCCGTGATTGAACATGTGTTCTGGTGTAGCAACTCAGGTTGGTTTGGGGTGAAGCAGAACAGAGCCCCTCGAAGAAGAATCACAGCTTTCTTAAGAGTCCTTTGGTTGGTTATGTGTTACTGGAACTCACTCAAACATGGTTAAGAAAAAATAAAACAGGTTTTAGTAGAAGGTCATAGGGGTCTCCCACGAAACTCAACTGCAAGAAGTACATCCAGGTCTCCTGCAGACAGGAACTGGGGAGTCTGCTCTTTCCTTCTTACCAGTGGTCCCCCTCATTCCCACTGCTCTCTACAGTGATTCTTCTCTGTGTCAGCCTACTGGTCTCTACTTCTTGCTCAGGTGCCTCGGGGCCACCCCAACCTCAAGATAAGTTCAGCAGTCTTGGGAGAGAGGAAATGTTCGGCCCAGTCCAGCCTTTGGATGATCCACCCTTCTAACCTGAGAGCAAGAGTCAAAGTCATAAAGGATAAATGTGGATTGCAATGGCTCAACCCAGGGTTGAAGAGTGTATGGGCGGGAGGGAAGCTGAAGGTTTTGCAGGCAAACTGGCCAGCATCAAATTCTACATCAATACTAGAAGAAAGTTACTGCTGCACTGCTTCCCATAGGAATTTGAGTAAGATACTTGACCTTTGTGTGCCTCAATTTCCTCATCTGTGAAATGGGGATAGTAAGGTTTTTTTTGTGGTTATGTGATTTAGTTCACACAACGTGAATTAAATTAGAATGCAATACATCTTACCTATTATTATTGTCGCTGTTTGTTGTTATTGTCTGGGGTCAACTTCTCATATCTGTAAGTTCAAAAACCTAGAGACTCAATATCATTCAACACACTCCTTATTTTATTAGAATAATCTCTCCTTCCCACATGAAAAATCTAATATTCCAGAGATTTGGGAGTAAAAATTTGAAAGATTCCAGAATAAGAGGAATGGGAGGGTTCAACACTTTTTAAAACATATCATTTTGAGTCACTCACATGTCTGTACTTTTTAGGCATAAATAAAAAATGTTTGTGGTTGATAAACAATGGAAATTTTTGGATTTCAAGGGGGAACATATAGAAAATGAGTCTTGGGCAGTGGTTGAACTGCCATGGAACTGGCCAGTCAATTCGTTCCAGCAACCAACTTCACTGGCTCTTCCATTTAACTGGCCAATAGCTTGACCACTGTACAGAAATGCTGTGGAATGTGGGCATTATTGAACAAAGCAAAACAAAGTAACCCATTAAAACAGATTGCAATGAAAGAAACAAGGCTCTACTGAGAGCTGGTTTTAAATAAGCTGTCCCATTTTGAATAGCAAAGGCTTTCTTTTCAAATCTTCATTATTTGGAGTTATTTTGTGATTTCTGGTATAGATATAATTTGGGCACCATTCTCTATCCTTTGAAACAATCTCCCCTCCATTTTTAAACTTTTGTGCAACATAGTTGACACTCTAATTCTAGTCTCTTAATTCGTATACTTTCTCTGAAATCTGACATTATACACTCCATTTCAAGAATTTAATTTCTTGGTTTGTTCTATAAAAGAGAAAAACTGCTTTTTTTTTTCTTTTGCTAGATTGGTGTCTCTACCCCTCCACCTCCCTGCGTTAACTTATCATTCACTTTGTTCTGCCTTCTCACCGTCAAAAAAAAAAAAAAAAAAAAGCTATTTTTTTTTTTAGTCTTTTCCCTCTGTACTGTCACTTCAGATTCACAGTTGCTAAGTGTTCCAGGAGCCCACCAGAGGGACTTTCTCATGGTGTGATTTGCAAACTTTGAAATAACACCCACCAGCAGAAGCACCATATGCTATGAAGTTACACAGTAAACTGACAGGAGCATCTCATCTGTCATTTGAAATTCAAAAAATGTCAACAATTTTCATACTCAGCAATTGCCTAAATGCCTCTCTGGTTAGCAAGGAGTAACATTTACTATCAATGCACATGAAAATATGAAATTTTATATTGTGATTCTAGAAGAAGAATAATAGCAATGCCAGTGTTAAGACTTGCACAACTCGATGAGCATATGGACAGACGTATCAAGTTTCTGTACTCATTTTATATTCCATGTGTGCATCTCTAGTTGAATGGTTTTATCTGTAAGGTTTATGACATCTAGACTATTCACATTCTATAACAGTGGTGATTCAAATGTGCCTTCTTATGATAAAATATAATACCAAAGAATATTTTAATCCATTAAAAGCAAATTTAACATAAAACACAAGCTGTTCCTTTGTGATTAAGCTGAATTTTCAGCCAGCTGCACTTAGCTAACCAGAGCCAAGAGAGAAAACTGCTTGGCAATTCTTCCTAATTAAAGGATGTTAATTACTGCTAAATACTATACACTTTCTATGTTATAAAGGTTCATCTAAATCAATGTTATTACAATACTAAAGAAATTAATAATGATTTCAAATCTAGTGTGGCCAAAGTACCCATTAGTTCATACTTTTAAATGACTTCACAATGCAATTTCTGAATTAGTATTGTATAAAGTCTAGAATGGCCTCGCACATTTAGCACATCTTTTATGTATTAATCATAGTACCTGATGGTGTTTCTTCTTCATACCTAAATATTGATGGCATGGTAGACGCAGAAGCAGGGGTTGTGTGAAGATGCAGAATGCAGCACAGCAAGACTCAGCTGTTTCCTCACCTTTGGCCAGCACTGCTTCCCTGGAACAGAAGATGTTAGACTGAACTCTCCACTATCTGTATGACCAGCAGATTATGATCAGTAGGGACAAGGAAGCTAACATTTACTGAGCCTCAGCTACTTTCTTATTTGATACAACAGCCGTCAGGGTCAATATAAGCACCCTTATTTGCATAGGAGGATTTGGGGGCTTAGACGTGAAAGCTGCCAAGTGGACCCAATTAATAGAAGGCCGAGCTATCCTGAAAGTACATTCTCGCTGACCTCTATTCACAGGTTCTTTCCACTAAATCATGTTCCCTACTATATTAAGGAAATCTGAAAACACTTTGCCTTATGAGCCAATATTCTTCCTTCCCTTATCACTTGGCCACTGTCCTGCTTAGTTTATCTGAATTTTGGCTCAAGAGGTGACTTGTAAAGAGAACTCCAGAACTTCAATTGGCTCTGCCATTGAAGGAAAGTCACTCCACGCCTTTGAGCCTCAATTTCCTCACCTACAAAATGAGTAACAACTCTAAGTCTCTCCTAAGATTATGGTGATGATCAAATGGGGTAGTATACTGGGAAAGAAGGTATTTATAAGTGTAATACAAGACTAGGTACTTTGGTTAAGTGTTCCCACAGGAGAATGAGTAGAGAGGGAGAGAAATTTGAATTTTTTTTTATAATCCACAGTTAATAATTATTTTTAGATGACTAAAATACATCAATGGTTATAGGCAGTTCATAGCTGAGTTACTACAGTACTGAATACTTAGGAATGTGAGTTCTTAGATAAGACAGACCAGAGTTCAAATGCCGGCTTCTCCAATTTCTGTTTGTTTGAGCTTAAGTATGTTACTCATCCTTTCCCACCATAGTGCCTCATCTGAAAAAATGAAAAATAAAGTACTATCTAGCAACCTGGGCTGACTTTATAGACATGCAACCAGAGTACTTACATTGGACCCCATGCCCAGAGGGGCCCCACTCTTGGTTAAATGCTTCGTTGTCACTAACTTGGCATTCTTAATTTTGTCTTTGAACTTGTGTTTTGTAAGTGAAGTCTAATAGGACAATGGAACATGTACTTGAGAAGAGAAGACATGCACAATATGTGTGTCTACTTGAATTCCTTGCTATTCCATTAGTATGTAACTCTCAGGATGCCCCATCAACACAGAGTCCCAGTGGACACGTCATGCGTGGGAGTTCAGTGATATTCAAGGCAAATGCAAGATACGCATCTTAGGTCCATGGGCAAGTAAATGGAAGCACTGACCGCCTGGGAGGCTATCCTTGCCCTTTAAACTAGAACTTGCTTGAAATAAAGAAGGTAGGTGCATTCAAACAAACAGAAACAACCAAGGAACCCTATCATATCCTTTTTACTTGAATGTTACCTCCCTGTATTAGCCAACCACTTAGTCTGAAAATGATGACAACACTGAAGGAAAGGAAAAGACAGGCAACTCATAGTGCCTCTTCTTTTCAGTCCTTCCTTACTCATCAGTAAACCAAAGATAGACAGTATGGTAGAATGTGTGCATCTCAAGAAGTGAAATAAAAACACTCAATTTTGCACAGCATTCTGCTATCCTGATAAAAACAATATACATAGGCATATATGAGCTACAAGATACAAGATGTATAATTTTTGTGATTCAGCCTATAAGTTAAATGTTCTTATAGTTGCATTTAAAGCTGTTGCTTATAAATATGAAGATGAGTGGTAGAAATTTATGTTAATGAATTATATGTTAATAATTAATAAAAATGTTGTTAGAATGACATGAAGTAGCAAATAAAAAACACCATGCTGGGCCGGCCGAGTGGCGCGATGGTTAAGAACTGGCTTGGGACGCCAGAGGGCCCCGGTTCGGATCCCACATATGAGGGCCAGTGACACTGCCCTCTACAGCTAAGATGCTGAACAACAGCTCAACCTGGAGCTGGGCTGCCGTGAGTCGCCGGCGATGGCATAGGCTGCAGCCCCTGTGGCAGTGGGTTGCCATGGGTTACCGTGTAGCAAGCAGCCAGCTGAGCGGCCAGCAGCCGCAGTGAGCGGCAGTCCAGAAGCCAGCGACTGATCTGCCTCGCCCGGGAAGAGCACAATGATGGTGCCAACTTGGGCCAGTGAAGCAATGTCCTTCACAACTAGACTGAAGAACAAAATGACAGCAACTTGTCTGTTCCCCTCCCCCCAATTCCCCAACACTGTTCCCATCCCCCCAATGCCCCAATAAAAATCTTAAAAAAAGAAAAAAAAACCCACCATTCCCAGGTCAAGAGAGAGACCATGAAGAAAGGAAAAAAGTTATATATTTCAGTACTTTTTTGAATAAAGGACTCTGCATTTTTATTTTGCCCTGGGTCCCACAAATTATGTACCCATCACTGGTCTTAGCGTTTGTGACTGTAAAAGCACTTGGCAGTGTCTGATACTTGCAGTAATTGTTCCTGAAGTTTTATGCTGTTAAAAGTGTAAAAGGGGGCCAGACGAGAGGCTCATTGGTTAAGAGCTGGCTCAAGAGTGTAAACGCTAAGCAACAGATTCGCCGGTTCGATTCCCAGCCTGAACTGAGCTGCCACTGAGCTGCCAACAGGTGGCAGAATGGCTCAGCTAAAAAAAAAAAAGTGTAAAACAGGTGCCGTCAAGAGCAGAGGTTAAAAATGGATGTTCTGGAGTCAGATGGCCTATGTCTAGGTTAAAATCCATGTTATTTCACTTTGTAGCTGTGTGATCTTGTGAAAATCCCTTAACTATTCTGGGCCTCAGAAAATAACAATGCAGACATCACAGAGTTGTTATAGAGAATCAGTGAGTCAACGTGCCTAAAACAATGCCTATAGAACATATAAACATTCATTACATTTTTGGAACTCAATTTTGCTGTTGTTTTTGTTATTGGAATACAGAGGAGGGAGAAATGAATTCGATCTCAGAGAAATCAGGGAAGGCGTTACAGAGGTGATAACATTTGAGCTGTCCCTTATGAACTTCACATTCATAAGTAAAGTCAGTGGAAATGAAAAGCCAGCTGTAGAGACAGCTTGAAAGGGCCTACACCATTTACTGACTCTGATGGCCAGGCCACATTAATCAGAGTCCTCCAAACTTTCAAAATAACTTTTGTAAAACTATTTATGCTAGCATGCTATTCTCTTTACATGTTGATTTATGCTCTTAGGAAGACCATTATAAGAAAAAAATAAAATTCTTTAAAAAACACATAGTTGTCAGAAACAATCCAAGAGTCCCTCACTGGAAGACTGCATAAGAGAAACTCTTAGCAGAATAAAATTGCTCCTAATGTGCAGGCAAACACAGAAATCAATCAGCCTTTTCCCGCAGCTCTTGTCTGTTCATTTTATATAGTTGCCCAGTTTGACAAGAAATCCAGAGAAGGGCTGAGGAGTGTTGTCAGCATAAAGATGGGAGAGAAGTGATGTACTAGGCTAATAAAAGGACTCACAAAGGTCCCTGAAGTCATAAATCCTTCCTGCGGCTTTTAAAATCTGTTTCCTTTGTAGAATTGCGATGATGGAGCTTTGACAGAGTGCCCTTTCTATCCTCTCCCCTGCATGTCGGGAACCCCGAGCTAAGTGCATGGAGAGAAGACAAAATGCAATCTAACTTCCTGCCTTAACTATTCTCCTCTCACTCCATGAGGGTCTGCTGCAGCCTTGCTGAAGGAATCAGTGCTGCCTGGGCCTCCCTGGTCTTCACCTGCCTGGGCTGCTCTGCCCTCCCCATTAATTCTTCTGATTGCCTCTTTACCACATGCACTTGGAGACCTAACTGAGTCTCACACATCAGTCTAATTCTTGACGCTAATCCTTAGCATTTTCAGTAAGTAGGTGGCTTTCTTTTTGGTTTCAAGTCAGACTCTTCAGGTAAATCTGGAATGGAAACTATTGCAAATTCTGCATTGGATTTTGACTTACCACAATGTATGAACAGTATCCAGGCATTCCACAGATAGGTCACCTTTGAACATGAGCATTAATCACAGGGGTAGAGGAGGTCATTGAGAAGACGTGACCTCTGATCGACTGGAGAGCTGGACCCAGCCAATAAATGTTCCTGACTTCTTCCTCTGTTCCACCCCATTTTCATAGCAGGAGCCATTTCAAGGACACAACCTTGAAAGAGTCAAGTGTTGTTCAGGTGGGTGGTATACGTGATTGAACTCAGCTAAGGCTTCTATATAAATTTTGGCTAGCAGGTGCAGAGATCTACTGGTTTTGTAGGCGCCGAAGTCAAGCCTCCTTTGTAAATTCCCTTGCTTATTAAAAGTGACACCCACCAATTAGGAGTGGTCTGCCACTTTCTTCAGTCTCTCCCTGCCCTCCTTGTCTACTGCAGATATCATATTTCCCCCAGGAGAACTCCTGAGGTTTCCATCCAACACACACACACACACACACACACACACACACACACACACACAGTCAGCTTTCATGATTCCATATTTGGGATAACCTGCTTTCCTGTACTTGGAAAATACAACTGATATGTATACTAATTCAGGCAAGATACAATTAGGAAAATAAATTGATAAATGCCACTATAAAAATGTACTATGCAAAAGAAAATATTAATGTATTTTTATTGTTGGTGTTTTTATTTACCTATATATTACTTTCCCTTTTATACGATGTAAATATTTCAAGGTTACTGGAGATATATAGGAACCTAAGTGCACCCCCCTAATAAAGATATTTTTTAAAAAGCTAAAAAAAATCTACCTTTTAAAAAATAAATCTAACAGAAATAGACTTGTAGATACAGAGAACAAACTGATGGTTGCTAGATGGGAGGGGGGTTAGGGATGGGTGAGAAAGGTGAAGGGAGTAGGAAGCACAAATTTGTAGTCACCAAATAGTCATGGGAATGTGAAATACATTATGGGGAATATCAATAATGTTGTAAAGAGTACATAGGATGTCAGATGGGTACTGGGCTTACCGGAGAGATCACTTCATAGATTATATAAATGACTAACCACTAAGCTATACACATAAAACTAATATAAAATAATATTGAATGTTGCGGGACATGTAGGAATATATAGTCAATGGTATTGTAATAGCTATGTACAATGTCAGATAGGTAGTAGACTTGGTGGGGTTATCACTTTGTGGGGGGTGTAAGTGTCTAATCGTTGTTGTTTTGTACACCTGAAACTAATATAAAATTAAATCTAAATTAGCTTTCCCTTCAACCATCTATGGCAGCAGTATATTTATTCCAACTCTACTGCCAGTGCCACAAATATTTGTGAGCAAATAAGTCACTATATCTCATATTCCTCTATCCAGGAAACAAGTATCATCAGCATGGGTCTCATAGTGATTCACAACTTGGAGCAGAACTGCAGCTGACCCAAATGTAGTGGGAGCAAGGTGTAAACCTGGGCTGTGTGTGAAAGCAGCATCCCCTGGTCTGGTGAGGAATTCAGTGCAGCTATAGGAGAAATCTAGTCTCACTACTTTATAGCCACTTTTGCATCCTTTATTTTCCGTATGCAATTTGAGCTTACATGTCATTCACTACATGTCAGTCATTGGTAAATAATTTCAGGCTGTTGTGACAAGTTAATTTTGTTCTTAGAGGATGAGGATCGCGGCCACTGAGTCTTTAGCCACTGCTCACAGGGATGATGCATGAGTGTGTAGTCATGTATCTAGAGATTGGGCGAGACGGTGGTCCCCAGGGTCAAGCTGGCCCAAGAGGGTTTTCGCCTGAGCTGCCTGCAGTACCTTCAGCAAGAGAAAAATGAGGATCATGGTCAAGAAGAGATTACAGCTAAAACTGGGGAGCTAATTGTTATGTCTGAACTATAAGATAAGTTGCAAAATGGGAGATTAAGTAATGAACTCAAAAACTAGGAGGATCAGAATCGGGTGAAGGTATGGAGTAAGAAGAGACCCAGGAATGAGTCCCAGGATGAGAAGTCTAAGACTTTAAGACAACAAAAGGGTGAGGGAATATTTGAAGCTTATTTTTTTGATGGAGTCACAGAATCCTGACAAGATTCAAAAGAAAGTTCCTAAGGCTCTGAAGGCAATTCCAAAATAGCAATTCCAAGAATGTTTTTATCAGTGACAAAGTGACATTGAAGTGTATAAACATCCCAAGATGCCTACTTTGAAGTGGGGGGGGGGGCGGGGAAGCACCCATTTGGGTGCATGAATTCTGGCATCTTTGTTAAACATCAGACATACTACTTTAGAGTGACTCTTTAAATATGCACTATGTTCAGATACAGGAAAAACCAACCTGGAACACTGGTGTGTTTTATTTCTGTGTTGCTAGAGGTCCTATACTTTGTTGTTTTTCTCAAAACACAGTCTTCTCATTTGAAAATATTTATGTGTGTATGAGAGGACAGGAGTTTTTGTGCATTGTTCTTTGAAACTTTTTTTCTACATTACTGCATTCTCACACATCTTTTTCCATGGGGCAGAATGACTCTGTTTTTCTTTATAACCATCAGTTCACAAATCCACAGGGGCCCTACATGGCACAGCTCATGATAACTTTCTAGTTCTGAAAGATTTAGGGGGAAACTATATTAACTTTATATCAGCAGAAGAAGCAACTCGACTTTATTTGAAACCTTTATCAGTCTGACCCCATAAGGAGAGGTAGCTTGGCTTTTCTAGGTTGCAGTCAGTCGGTCTGTTGACACATCTGATGACTGTGATTCAAGTCACCGTCTGAATTTCACCAGTTCACTTTGAAATTTGAGGCTAAATCACTTCACCTTCCGGAATTTCAGTTTCTTCTCCCAGTGCTCCCTACCCACTTCACAAAAATGTGGTCAATATTAACATCAAAAGGCTTTGAACACTCCCAAAGAAAGGTATGCCTCCAAATACAGAGGGTGCCAAAGACATGAATACACATTTTAAGAAAGGAAAAAACTGTATTAAAATTAAGCTGATGGTAACCATTTTGAGCACCTCTTGTAATTGCAAAAGTCAAACGTGACTTGTATTCATCTTTTGTTATAGGTACATACTGAGTATTACAATTTTAATAGTTTTCCTTTCTTAAAATGTGTATACTTTTTTTGGCACCCTCTGTATATGGCATCAAGTAATCTGAAAAGCTCCACTTTATGATTATCATATAAATAACCAAGAGAATTTTATCAAGAGACCAGTTACTTTGTACTAAATTCAGCTAAATAATGGGAAAAAAATGCATGGGAGGCAGAAACTAACATATGTCCTGAAGATGTATATACAATACAATAATGACTTTAACTGGGATGGGAATAAAAGTAAATCATTAAGCAAACTGTTCATAGGAGGTATTTTACACGGTTGATGTGCTTGACTTTAAGTTACTATCCTTCTCATTTTGTCAAGGACATGGAATTCAGGGCAGGGGATGAAAATCTAACAAAACGATTAATATCATTAGTCACCAGAGAAATGCAAATTAAATCACAATGAGATAAATACACACCCAGTTGAATGGATAAAAGTAAAAAGATTGACATTACCAAAGGTTGGTGAAGATGTGAAGCAGTCAGAACACAAATAAATTGCTGGTGGGAGTGTTAAGTGGGACTTTCTTACAAAGTTAAACTTTACCTACACAATGACCCCACCTACACAATTGCCTTTCTACCTATTTACCCAATAAAAATGAAAACATATGCATATTTCCAGAAAAAAGTTATACAAGAATGTTCATAGCAAATTTATTTGTAATAACCCTAAACTGGTAATAACCGAAATGTCCATCTATTGGTGAATAGATAAAATGTGGTATAGTCATACAATTGAATACTACTCAGCAATAAAAAGGAGAAAACTCCGGATACTTCAATAGGATCTCGTGCGAAAGAAATCAGACAACAGAAATGTGTCAGGTTAGCATTAACTATCCTGCTGTTATGTCCACAAAGACTGTTGCCCATTTCCAGTCATATAACATATCTCTTCACACACACACACACACACACACACACACACAAACACACATGAAATTTGTGGCATTTTAGAATGTAAAGTCATTACATTAAATAATTTTAAATTTTTCAGTGCTTTTTATAGGCCAGGTGTTTTACATGCATTGTGTTGCTTAATCGGTAAGGTACTCTGATCCTCATTATTTAGAAAAGAAAACGAATGCTCAGAGAGGGCAACTGCAGTTACACAGCTAAAAATAAAGTTGGGACTCAACTTCCCATCCATCTGAGTCCAGGGCCTGTAGGAAAAACCAGTGCCCTCACCTGGCTCTCACTGTTTAGTGCTAGCTTTGTTTTTACAGAAATACGGAACCTAATCTATCAGCGCTATTAAGCTATGTGATTCATCACATTGTGATGGAGAAGAAATGAATCATGGAGCATGGTTACTTACTGGTAAATATGTACATTTATCAGGACATAGTTCTCAAGAAGAAAGAGAAAGCCCTATCTAATTTGGAAGCAACACGGGTCACTTGTAAGAAAAGGTCCCGATACAGATGGCATATGAAAATTTACCACGGTCATCAAACAAATGTAATGATTCAATCCATGGATTCAATCCATGGGCTGCCAGTTTCTAGATTTCATCCACCTACTTTAGTTTCTCACTTTCTGCCTCCTCCAGAAGCTCATAGCACAGTCCACTCATCTTCATTCTCACACCACACAGCAAAGTCAAAGGTTTTTTGCTCCCACAGAAGGCACAAAGACTCAGGCTTCAGTTCCTCCAGGAATTAAGGCAAGATTTAAGAAGTACTTAAATAGCCTCAACTCCATTCCTCCTGCAGCACACATACACATACATACATACAAGATCAACATTAAAAAATGAAAAACTTAGACAGTCATAAAGAAGAAAATAAATTATACATGATCCTGTTATCCCAGGATATCCAATTATTGTTATTTTGTTACTTCCATGTTTTTATTTCCATGTATAATCTTTGGAAATATCATTGGCATCATACTATACATATTCTTTCATATTGTTTTTTACTTTGATATTTCACATTGTTTTATACTTGATATCATTTTCCCATGCCATTTACTATTCTTCTACAATGATATTCTCTTGTATTTATTTAATCATGTTACTAGTCTTGTTAAGATTTGTATAAAAATGCTTGAATCATATATATTTGTGCACATCCTTATTTCCTAAAAAATTTTCCAGTATATGAAATGGAAACTTTTTTTTTACTTTGTCTGTGTGTTATCAATTGGCATCCTACAAAATTGTTTCAACTTACCCTTCTACTATCAGTAGATGGCGTGCCTAATTACCCACACACTTGGCAGCATTTGGTATTATTAATATTATGTCCATTGTTAACATTACCAAACTGCTGATTAAAACTGATGTGTCTTCTGTTTGCTGTTTCTTGTCTGTCAGTGAGTTTGAACAACTTTTCATAAACTTAGCTACCTCTGTTATGCAAAATACCTATTTGTTTTTTACACACTTTTCTACTGCAATGTATTTTTTATTGATTGGTAAACATTTTATATATAAATAGGGTTTGAATTTTTACCTTCTTTGTTGCAAATGGTTTTTTCTAGCCTCATTTACTAAAAAACAAAAACCTTATATATAGTTATATATAGATTCACAAGTTGCAAAATATAGTACAGTTTCTGTGAATAAAGGTTTCTGCATTGAGAACATCTCACATTAACTATATATATAGTACATTACCAAAACCAAGAAACTGACATTGGTACAAATTGGTTAAACAGACTACAGACCTATATAGATTTCTTCATTTATTTTTAAATCTATTAATGGAGATTTTTAAACATGAATTTTAATGCGCTCATTGTTAGTAAAAAGAACCCAAACTTTACACATCTGGTTTCCAGTTCCACATGTAAAAAGCTTGGAAGTGGCCACTCTATCTAAACAAGTAAAAATCTAAAGAAACTGAAAAATCAACAACTCTTCTTGGATCCACAGGAGAGAGGAAGACACAGGGCAAACCGCTGCCCTCAAGATTGGAGACAGACAAATGCAGAGTCGTGACTCACAAGAGCAGAGACTCACAACCAGAAATGACCATGGGAACCAGTGCCGGGGTAGGAAAGCCCGGACTGTACTTGATGAATTGCTGGAGGGTCAAGGGTCTGAGAGTTAACAATTCAGACATTCTCTTCTAAAAAACCCCTAGTCATCCTCAAACATTACCTATTATGTGAAGCTTTATTTAACCTCCTGACGTATTCTCCCTTCTGCTTACATAACATTTTGTATATATACTAAGTAAATTCAACAAGTAATACTAAGACTACTACACACAAGGTACAAAGGGTATAAATACAAATAAGGTAACAGTTCTGCCTTCAGAAACTCGTGGTACTGTATCTATGACAACATCTCTGATATACCTCCCAGCCTTTTATCCTCTACATTCATTCTGTCAACAAATTTGGAGGCACTAAGGACACAGGCACCCTTTTTTGAAATAATTTTTCGAAATAATTTACCCATGTCTTTGCACCATCTGCAATCTGTCTATATCGTTTGACCCTCACAAATCTGTACTTGACTTTCACAATGCCCCTGAAATCTTTCCAAACTACTCTTATTTTCTATCAAGATCTAGCCAGACCAGGGCCACCAGTAATTATCCCCCAAACCTAACAATTCATTTTTTATCCTTCCCATTTCCCTAGTAATTTTATACTTGGGTGGATGCCTTTGTGTGTTCGTGTATTTTGTATTTATAGCTATAATGGTAGAAACTTGCAGTAACAGCTCATCGTATAAGGATTTGGAAATAACATGGGCCAAATCCCACATCCTAAGACCCAGCAGTAAATATAATAAAAGTCTGATATAACACATTTAACCTATAAGAAGGGCACTGTTTCTGTCCCTGAGCAGCTCATTATAGAGATTCCACTGCATAGCTATTTCTCCCCGTATCTATGGCAGCCTGCAGACTGCTTGAGAGCACAGTCATTGACAGGAGGGTTAGATTAAATGACCTTTGGAGGGTCTATTTCTACCCCTTGAAATTCTATAATTCTGGTGAGTTTCCTTTCCTTGGAATTATGGCACAAAGGTTTCATGTCACCAAGTCCGTGGCACATAGTCTGTCACAGTAGTTAAAAGTACAGATGCTGGAGACAAGAGCAACCAGCCTCAAATCCCAGCTTTGTGTGTGACCTTAAAACAAATCACCTCGTGTCTCTATATTTCCATCAATTCATGTGTAAAATGATAATCATTGTACCTATCTCATAGGTATGTTGTGAGGATGAAAGTTAACACATATAAAGCACTTAGAACGGTGCTTACCACATACTAAGTGTACAGCAAACTAGCAAGGTGGTACCAGCAGATATGTGTTCAAACAAATTCTACAAGTTCATGAATTCCCAATAACCTAAAGAAATGTAATAGGCACTCAGGAAACACTGGAGACTGATCTTGGGTCTGAATTTTATAGACTTATCCAAATCCTTTTAAATACCTTGTCTGATTGAAATGAAAAGATTTTAAAATTAGAAAAGCAGTTAGTCTTTCTTGAAAACTCTCAGCATATACATCAGGCATATACTTGTTGAATCTACCAATGAAATCCTATTATAAGACTATGTTTGCATAATTCTATTATGTTAAAAAATATTCATATCCATTTTTTAGAGCTCAGATCAAGCATTTATACTATCTCTTCTTTCCTCAATCTTATTGTAGGTGTGTCAAATGTTCTAATCACTCCACCAGGTACAGACACTGACTGCAGTCTAAAAGATATTATCGAAAAACATATTAAATAGTTCCACAATGCTTGGAAAGGGAAGCTCACTTTAAACTATGGAGTGGATTAAGCAGTGGGTAAATTTGCCACACTTGCTCTTAAGTCATTTAAAAAGCATTAAAATATATTTCAAAGATTTCAAACATGCAATTATTTTTGTTGCCACTCAAAACATAAAATAAACATTGCTTTAAAAAGATATGTGCATTTTTATAAAAACAAACAACTCAATGAATAAAAGTTGTTTTCCCAAACCATTTTTCATACATTTGCAACCCATACAGCAAGTTTTAAGTCTCAAATTATAAAAACCATTGGTAAAATGTATCATTGTCCCCCCAAATTAAAATGCATTAAACTCAAGGTGTGGTTATTTTATGGCAAACTCCTCTAAAAATACGTATCATGCATTTATTCAGGCGTTCCATTCACTAGCAAAGTTGTATTTTGTCTAGCTAGGTGACACTCATTTTTTGTCCTTATCTTATGGATCAGTCTTACTTTATAATCATACCTTCCTTGTGTTTATCTAAAGTATTTTTTAAATTAATTTAACAAATAAATCTGGATCGCCTACTCTAAGGTACTTCACTGGATATTTGAAAGAGTTTAAAGCAGTTACAACAGGCTCACCTATCAGAGCTCCCGCTGAGTGGACATAAAGGCAATGCAGATGCACAGACAGACTATAAGACTGTGTGCTCTGTTCCTATCACTTTACAAGTTTCAGGCAGTGTCATCACGATGGAGACTATACAGGCCTACCAGACCTCTCTCCTAGACCACCCCTGCCTGCTAATTTCTTATTCTGTGATTCCCTAGTTTAAAATCTGGCCCCTACACCCACTCCAGGTTGGTGTGTTTGTTGACAGACACATTTAGAGCCTCTTTGCTGACTCAGATTTCTCTCCACCCTTGAGTCCCAGACTTTCGAAGCTCCAGGTAATAAATCTGTCAGCCGGTTCTGCTTTGTAACACACTACGTAGCCTAGATCCCCTCTCCACCCCTGGCCTACCCTCTGCCCAAACTGGCCTGCCATAGAAAGAGAATTAGAAAAAGACAAAAGGCAGTAATTTTATTATAAGACTGAAGAACGATGGATTACAGTAAGTCAGAAGAGTGAGCAACGGCTTCCGATTTGGAATCTTCTTTTCTGATGTTGCTTAGTGATGGATGGGCTTCAAGGATGCCCAGGAGGAGGAACTGTAACAGAAGAAGTACATTTATACTCATAAAAAGATTAGATTTGCATTATCAAAATAGTATATTTTTACATGGGTGAATTTCCCACTTTTTTTTTTTTTGTAGTGTCATCATGGTAGTAGAGAGAATAACTGGAACTTTTTAAACAGCTTTTCCATGCCAGACACTTTCCAAACTCAGTTTTATTTATTATTCCCCTCCATATTCCAATGGGAACGATGTTTTATCTGAGGGTGAGATACAGAATAATGCCAAATGCCTTAGGGGCTACAGCTTCAACCTCCATTTCTTACCACATTCGGCTATAGAGTTGCTGTTGTTTCTAATACTGATTTCAAAGTGAATTGGAATTTATATCCATTCCAAACACAATGAACAGCTTTCTATTAAAATGTAACATTTATACAAATTCCAAAACCTTGGTCTCAAAGGCAGCAAATCAAAGTAGGTGGCATATCCTAAGAAGGCAGACCCATAACTTCTATGGATCAGTAGGGATAGGTGCATGAACTGGCAACAGGAATTTCCCGGGACCTAGTTTGGCATCAAAGAGGAGCAGAGGGGTGAGGGCTAAAAGGAAAATTACACAGCAACCCCAGAGTTGCAGGAAGCAGCCTGTTGTTGAGGAAAGGCCAGAGAACAGAAGTGCAATGTGTAAAGCCATTGATCTCTGGTGGCTAGGGAGAGTTACAGCCAAAATAATTCAAACACACAATCTTGTGTCGTAAGGAGCTGTGTGTCTGTGAACAGTAAGAATTCCTGTGGCCTAGAACATGGACATGGCATCTCTCCTCCATAAAGCTCCTGCCAGTTGCTGATCCAGAAAAAACTCATATCAGCAAAGCTACTATAAGAAAATAAGAGAAAAAAATAAACAGGAATAAAATGGAAGACAAAGAATACTCACTAGAAAAAAATGTTTCCTTAGAGTAGATAAAAATGTGGGTCAAACATATTGCCCTAAACTTAAAAAAACAAAAGACCTAAACAAAGCTACCATATTTATAAAGCAAGAGCTCATATCAAATATACAAGAGCTTGGGGATGATACTGCAAGATTTTAGGGAATGAAATATAATGTGACAGAATCCAGGAAACAAATATTTCACATATCCTGCTAAAAACATGGAAAGAAACAAGGATGTTAGGAATAGAAAAAGAGTGCAATTTAATAAAGTAGAAAATAATTAGAAAAAATAATAGCTAAACAGGACAGATAAAAAAATAGAACAAAACAAAAAACAAACCTTAACATATGCAATAACTAGTATCCTGAAGAGGTAAAAAAATAATAATAAAATAGGAAAATGTTAAAGATATACTTCAAAGTAACTCTCCCTAAACATAAGTCATGACTCTATGGACTGAGGGGGAACACTGAATTCCAGGAAAAATCGACACAAAACATTTAACCTTTTAGCAAAGTTACTGTAACTGAAAGAAAAAAAACCAAACTGTTGTGCATCAAGGCAAAGTTTAAGTCAGAATGTTAGTTCCCACTGAAATGTTCAATGCTAGAAGACATTGGAGCAATGGTACAAAGTTGTCAGGAAATAAACTGTGTGGTCCAAGAATTGTACACAGCTAAATAGTCATTAACATGTAATGAAAATTAACATTTTTTGAGCTTGGAAAAACTAAGGAGTATACCCCAAGCCCTTCCTGAAGAAACTACTATAGGCCAAATTTTGAAAAGCAAAGAGATAAATGGAGTACTGGTCCTAAATATTGACTTCATTTAACTGTAGGACTAAAACTAAAATGATTTTGGAGATTATGGTCACAGAACAGAATTTACATGTTATAAACTCTAATGATGTAGAAGTAATATAGCAAAGGTTTGGAGGGGAAGAAGACAGATGGTGGATAGTAATGTCAATATGCTGATTTCTCATCTGGTACAGCAGAGGATAGAAAGATTATTGAAGCTGATACATCAATGTAACAAAGCTATAAATAATTTCAGTCTAAAAAATATATGAAAAATTATATAATCATAAAGAATCAGGTGAGTTTGGGTGAAAGATGAAGGGGAGGAAGTAAAAACAATGAAACTAAATTTATCATTACTCATGTTTGGAAGTCAATAGATAGCTGTCTAGAGATATAGAAGTTTAACTATTTTGGGGAAAGTGCACTGCTACATATTGCTGGTGAGAGTGAGTGTAAAAAGGACTTCATAGAGCTTCTCTAGACCTACTGTATGGGATGAAGAGACAAGAGGTGACTCTAGAGCACAGCTTTAGAGTCTGACTGGAAGTGGAAATGCAGCTGAGGGGCAAAAAGTTCTTTTCTACCACTAAGTTATGAACTGTGTCTCCTTGTTATACAGTAGTTAACAACTATCATAATTAGTGACCAAACAACATCTTTTGAACACTATGTCCCACTTCCCTCAAGAAGGCAAAACGTGCTTTCCCAGCTTCCTTTACAGCTAGAATACAGGCATGTGACTGAGGCTCCAACAATCAGACACAACCACATAGGAATTTGTTACCCAAGACAGCAATGGAGGATTCCATCTTTGGCCACTGTTGAGAAATGAGGACTCCAGCTTACAGGGGTGGCAAAAGCAGAGGTTTGGGTATCAAGCACCCAGAGGTGGTAGCATTGAGTCTTCACTGGAGCAGTTCTAAAGAGTGGTTTGGGCATTCTTCTTCACTGGCTGCCTCTGTGCTCAACAATCTGGTTTTCCTATTCTGTAAGATACTCAATATGCTTTAAAAATAAATTCATTTTCTGCTTAAAACTATGTAGAGGGGCGTTCTGTTACTAAGAAGCATGCCTGATTATGTATTGTCTGGCAGAACACACACTAAAAAAAGCAAAAAACAAATTTAAAACATCCTTTTGTGTTAAGAAGACTGAAGACCTACTGTTTTCATCACCCCCCAGCCTGGAGATCACTTTGCACAGTAGCTTCAAATTAAGAAGCCAAGTATCTGTGAATGGACCTTCCCTAGAACATTGTATCTATTTCAATTATAAGTTCAAGAATGGGCTCTGTTTAAATAGGTCTTGGTTTTAAGTACAATTATACTGGAATCACCAAAATTTAATGCATTCCAAATAGGTAAAGATCAAATACCCCTAAATCTTGCTATCTTGACTTGCTGAAATCCTTTGGAAGATTTTGTGGATGATTCTAAACTCATCTAAAATGTTTATTCTAGGCTCCAAAGCTTGCTTTTAAGCCCCAAAGGTAATCAAGTTCACTGCCTACTGTGAAAGGATTAAGAGATGTCCTTTGCATTGTTCCTTCTCTTGTTCTTGGCTATGAAATCCAACACAATATACACATTTAACCTGGCTTTTCATGATACACAAGTGCAGCAGCTGGTGGGTTTTACTATGGAAAGATGCATGTACATTGGCATTTACGTGTTGAGTACAAGGCTTTCTAACCCAGTGGTTTCAAAGCGTGGTTCCTGGGTCAGTGTTGTCACCTGGGAACATCTTGGAAATGCAGATTCTGGGGCCCCATAGCAGATTTACTGAAATGGAAACTCTGGCGATATAAACTCTCCCAATGTTTCTGATGTATACTAGTTTGGGAAAGTAGTTAGGGAACTACACGTACTTTCTTAGGCAGCACAGCTAACCACTCCAAACAAAAGAGTATCTACTTCTGAGAAGGGAATAGCAAATGTACCTTATAACACATTTCAGAGCATTAGAGTTCTTCCCCAGAACTAATCCAACTTCACATGTAGCATCAACTCATTTCTTCTTCTACAGAGGAAATACAGGACTCTTGGTTGTTAAGAGACAATACAGAAGTAACTTCCTGGGACCGTGAGACATCAAGTACCCTTCAATCGTCTCCTCGGGCCCCATTCCTTTTACCTTTATTTATAATGAGTTTTTAAAACTCTCCATCATCCTTGTCAAGCTCCAGAATAAAGTATAACCTCGTTCTACTGTTCAAATGAATTAAAACACATTTCCTTCATTGGACCATAGAAACTAATCCACAAGACCTGGGCTTCTTATATTCTACCTGTGTTTTACAGTAAAGTTGTACTTCTAGAAATAAAACATCAAGTGTTGTCTGTCCTTTCTAGCTATTGATTCCTCCTCCTCACCCATTCTTCCTAAAAAAAAGTTTAGTTCATTGTAAGGTCACTAAGTATTTCACATATATTGCATTCCACATTCTGATCCTCATTTGCCCTATTAAATAAGAATTGACCAGATGGATATTCCTCTGACTCTCTCTCCTGAGCAGGTTTTAGTTAATTAAAAATGATTATTTTTACTACATATTTTATAGATCAGCCAGATGTTACCTGTGGTCATTTCTGGAAAGGATCATTTGGTGGTGATTACAAAATATATATTTTCCTTTGGGAGGCAAGACTCTTGAGCATGATCAGGAAAACAACCGTAGAAATTGAATTCACCTCATACCTCTTGTCTAGTGCCAAAATGGACATAACCTTTCATTTCCTTTGAAAGTACAATCTATTCCAATCCCTTCTTCTTCTTTCTATTTCTACATTCTGGCCCTATTCATGTTGTGTCAGCAAAAATGATCAAGTTGATGGAAGAAACATTAATATTGGTCTCCCTCTGTACTAGAAGTGCAAATTGATTTTTCCAAAGACTGATTTGGTTTTTCTAGATTTGACTTAAGACATATATGAGTATGTATAACATAGCAAACTGTTCTGCTCAGTCAGGACAGATGCCATATCATGTTCTCGCAAGGATGCACTTCCAGGTAGATATCTGTAACAGTCCCTGCTTTGCACAGGTCTCCTCATATGCTGTATTACATGCAAACTAATTTACCTAACTTTCGTGTTCGTGTTGAAATAATCCAGAATGAGGCAAAGAGACTGTCATTAGGAAATTGTTTTGTGATTAAACTATCATTCTCTCTCCATTTGTAGACGAGGATCCAAACTAGCTCCCCCTTAAAAAACAAAAAACAAACAAACATTAAACTTTCATAAAAAGAAAGTGTTCTTGAGATCACCAAAAATTCTGAAAGTCTAACAGATGAAATTAACCACACTATCACTTGGACTAGGTTTAGAAGGTTGGTCTTCTCAGAAACACCAGTCAGAAGACTCCTAGAGGCAAAAGTGAGTCTGAAGTTTACATGCTGAGGAACATAATTTCAGTATGGTAGGATGTATAAATAAGTAAGGAATTGTCAGTGTCTTATATAATATTTCATGGCATGATGTGATCTAGCTTCTGGGCTCAACTTTGACTTTGTATGTGACCTTGCATACTTCCCACTTTGAGTTTCTTTTCTCAGGTAAAAATGGTGGATGGAACTAGATAGTCCCTTAACTCATTTTAAGCCCCTATATTATATGATTGGTTGTTTAAAAATAACGTTAAAACCTTAAATGCTTTATTGAACAATTGTGACAAATGGGGGAAGGGGGACTGCTTTTATTAGAAGCTTTAAACACAGAAAACAGCAAAAACTCATTTTCTGCTTGTATAAAGCGTCTGCTCCCAGTGTTCTCAAGTACACAAATCTGTTTGTACTAAATCAGTCATCTCAGAAATAACCTCTTCCTCGTATGTTTTCATAGGAATCAACATTTACTAGAGTTTTCCTATTCAATCATCTATTTTACATTTGATTTCAAGAGCCAGGCAAGGTGGAGACATTCCTGATGAAGAGGCTAATAGTCCTTGGAATAAATTGTCCCCCAAAATCTAACATTACTTACCTTTGGATCAGGCCATGCTCATCAGCCTCTAATAGGTTTTAGGGACTCACCAGTCTTAATTTCCTATGTGAATCTATAATTGTCCGCAGAGGTCAATTTCAGTGGATGCCTCATATAAATTAGAATTGAAGATAATGATGCCTGATCAACTAAAATGACCAGCTGGGTTTAATGGGAGGAAAACAGAAACCCCTGTGAAATTGGAATAGCTTCAAAGGTGATAGAATGTAATTATTTTTCTGCAAAGTTTCTTCTCCAAAGGTGACTGGCCATTGTGCTGGTGGGCAACTGGGCCAGCATGTTATGAAAGTGGACATGGCATTCAGAGACACTGACCACATCAGAAGTCAAGAGTCAGCTTTCTGCTAAGGTGTTGGGAGAAAGCAAGGTTTTTTTTCCCCGTTCTATTTTAGTTGTTTCATTTAGTCAGAGAGGTGCTTGGAGGGATTTGCCTAATTGACTCCTGAGAGGCAAATTGTAATTTAGATTGCTACAATAAATTTTTTTCTGTTTATAGCCATAAAACATTTTCTTGGATTTATTATAACTATCCTCATGGTATATCCTTTTAGGTCTGAAAGCACCTTGACATCACCTACCTCTACCCCTTTATGTTACAAATGAAGAAACTGAGGTCCAGAAAACTTAGGTTCTATGATGTAGTAGAGATGCTAGCAAGCAAAAAGAGTGAAGGTGAGAAGCTGGGAGAGACAGAGCGCAAAGGAACCAGTAGACTGTGACGCAGATTATTGTGCCGCACAGCTGACAGTGAGCTCCGATTCTGTGCCTGTGTGTGCTGGGGAACAGTGATACACATGGGTGTCTGCACAGACTCACAGACTGGGCTTGACTCTTGACTCTGCTGGTTTACAGCTTTGTGACCTTTGGCAAGTTGCTTAAGCTCTCTGTGCCTTAGGCCCTCATCTGGATTTAAAAGGATGTTAATGTCAGTACTTCCTGTTGTAAGGATTAAAAATCTTATTGTATTTACCTTACTGTTATAGGGATTAAACAAGGATTAAATTGATATCTGTAAGGAGTTTAGCACTTGTTAAGTGCGGTGTTAGGGTCTGCTGTTTTTCTCCTATTCACTATACCAGAAAATCTTAAAAGTTTCAGAATACATACATAAGTTGTATTCATTAATAATGTACTGAGGTACTTTACCTGAGATGAATACCCAAGGACTCTCCTAGAAAGATTCAGAAAATCATTGATAAAACCTCTTTACAAGTTGAATGGATTAATTTTTCAATATGTATTGCTATAATTTAAAGTTTATAAAAAAATAAACAACTACAGGGATTTATTTTAATTAAAAAATTCAGTGATATCCAGAGTTTTATATAACAATGACAGAAGTTTCATTAGTAAAACAATTAATAAAAGAGCATATCTGTTGCAAAAATTAAAGATGGATTTTTGAGGCAGGAAATTAGTGCTGAGTCAGTGATTCCTGAAGTCGTTAGAATACAGCAGCAGGTCAGGGATGCTGTGTTTTCTTTTGCTAGAGCACGTTTCTTGGGCAGTTTAATGTTTTTTATTCCTCAGAATTCAATGTTGTCAAAGCTATCATTAACATTATACTCAGGGTTTTTCAGAGAAAACCTTCACAAAATTAACAGGTCTTACAGCAATTAAGACCATTTTAGATGTGCCTGAAATGAGTGCCATGTGTGGATTGGTTGGGTTTTTTTTTTCTTTCATTCTAGAAATTAAATTCAGTGGAAATTTTAAGGGGAAAAAAGTCAGCTACCTATTCCTCCATTTTTTAATTAAATAATTGTAGCAATTGTGTAGAAAAATCATTTTCCAATGCTGTAGAAAACTTCCCTGGAGTTCACTGCTGATTTAAGACATTGGAAGGTCATGATAAGCAGCATATCTTCCAGTCACATGATGGTAAATCTGTGAGGAAGGCAGAATTTAGGTAATTAACCATTTTATATTATTATGCATATCAATTAATAATTACTATTACAGAATAATTAATAACTTGAATGAACATTTCATTACAAAGCCCCACTATTATGCGCTTCGGCAGACTCTCCATCCAGGTGGAGGTTTGCTCGGAAGAAGGCAAAGGTTTGGGTGTGATGAGGTACATCAGATAAGTGTTCCTCTCTAGTTCTCACAGCCCACTAGGTGGCTTTTCACTTCTTTCTCAAAAACACTTTCAATGTGTTCCAAGGACAGTGGGTTCTTATTCACCTGCCTCTCGATGTCCGAAAGCAGAGTGCTGGCACCGATTCGAAAGAGCTCTGGCTTCAGCCATTCCTCTCCCAGCTCCTCCTTCATGAGAGAGAGCCAAGCAAGGGAATCCTTTGCACTGCGGATGCCTCCTGCTGGCTTAAAGCCTACCTAAAAGGGAGGGAGGGAAAGATAACAAGGTATTGTTAGCTGAGTGCCTTAAAAAGTCTTGATTCTCTTTTTTTCCAATCCACTTCATTCAGTTCACCCAGCTAAAGAGCTTAGATCACTGACTCGCCCATTCACGCTACAAAATGACTTTTCCAGGATTAATGGGAAGAATGCCACCGCTTCTGAGGAGACACTAATGAGAGTTAATAACCCTCATTAGCATTTCACTTATTGGAAAGCCATAACCCTCAACCATCTAGACTAGAGCTGTGAACCCGGGCTAAACAAGAGAGGTGTCAATAAAAAGGAACACACAGCACAGAAGCCCATTCATTCTACCAGCAAGCCTGTAGACACCTTTCAGCCCTTCATCCTGAGGTGCAAATGACACATAAGTGTATTTAAAACAGGAAGAGCAAATCAGCGAGGTCACACTAACCAAACCGGCAGCAGTCAGCAAGGAGAGCTGACAGTTGTTTTAATCAACTTAATAGCTGCGGGGCCTTTTTTTCCTACGTTGTAAATAGAGTTACAGAGAGTGGCCAGACCAGTTAAACAAGCACAGTAGAAAAAGACAGTGTAGGGCCTCTTCACATTTCAGCGTCTTTGAAGGCGACCATAAAACAGCACAATTCAGCCAGTATCTGATGTTTGCAAATGATGTCTCTGAGTCCATTAGAAAAAGATACATGTATTCTATATACAGGAAAACCTGCGTGTCTGGATTTACTTGTCTCAAGAATTTAACTATCCAGTAAAGACTCTAGATGGGAGCAATCAAGAAAACACCCCACAGCCCAAGTACTAAAGCTCACATGGAGAGCTGTTGGTTTGATAGGCAGCCCCAGCAGGGGTGACAACTAACAGAATGCTAGAAAAGGGAGACAATGATAAATGAATGGTCCCATTATCAACCCACACTAGAAACCTCACGGTTAACCTGGGCTCCACCATTTTCCTCACCACACCACACCCAATCGATCAACAGTCAAATCCAAACAATCTACTGTCTCAACTTTTATATGTCCCCTGGGCACTTTCCTCTCTACTTTTACTTCTATTGTATTAGTTGAAATACATTGATTCTCACATAGACTATCAGTAAAGGTTTCCCAATTGGTTTCCCTGCCACAATCACACTACGATAATGCTTAGCAGTAGCTATGGAGAGATTCTAACCATATCTGCCCATTACTTTGGATTCCAAGTGACTCTAAGAGTGAGGGGAGGTGGCAGGTGTGGGGGAGATACGTGGGGTGAGGTTATTTATTGAGAAGAGCCAAAAAAAATCAATTAGCTGATATTATGTAGCATATTTGTTAATTATAGAAGTACTTCCATCAATTAGGCACTGATACATACAGATTTTTCTATATAATTCAGTTGTGTCAGCAAGTCTGTTTGATTCTTCTAAACAGGTTCTTGCATAAGTTTGTACTTTTTTTTAAAGGGACAGAATATGGAAAACATAAATCTGCAGTGAAATCAGTTATGAAATATTAAACCTCTGCTTCTCAGGAGTGACACTAATCATGGTCGGGAAGGCGGCTGATCACATTTTAAAACACCCCTTAAATCAACGAGGTAGAAACTTTCCAGTCTAAGGGCAACACAAGCAACTTGTCAACAACCTGAAACATTCTGCAAGATCCTACACACTGCCTCACTGTGTGAAATCAAGTGTGACTAAAATGAATATGGTTTCACTTGGACCTATTCGTTACTTTTTTTTTTTTTTTTAAGATTTTATTGGGGAATTGTGGGGAGGGGAACAGTGTTGGGGAATTGGGGAAGGGGAACAGACAGGTAGACAAATTGCTGTTTTTGTTCTTCAGTCTAGTTGTGGAGGACGTCACTTCACTGGCCCATGTTGGTATGATCATTGTGCTCTTCCTGGGTGAGGCAATCGGTCACCGGTCATTGGTCAGCTGCCCACAGCAGCTCCCAGCAGCTCACACAGGCTGCCGGCCACTCATGCTGGCTGCCAGGCACTCGCGTAGCTCACAGCAGCCCACTGCAGCCCTGCTGCAGCCTACACCGTTGTTGGCGACTCACAACAGCCCAGCTCCAGGTGGAGCTGTTGTTCATCATCTTAGCTGTAGAGGGCAAGCATCAATGGCCCTCAATATGGGATTCGAACTGCATCCCTGCTGCTCAGAGCTGGCGCTCCCAAGCGAGCTCTTAACCAGCTGAGCCACTCGGCTGGCCCGGACCTATTCGTTTCTTAATGAAACTGGGATGAACTTTATTAACTGAGGGCAGCGCCAATACAATTAAAAAAAAAAAGTGTTGAAAGACAGCAAAGTGTCTCTTACTTTCAATTCTGGTCTAGCACGTTGAACATTTAAAACGCTTACTGAAATTCTTTGCTTGGTGTCTAAGGGGTCTCCTGGGAAGGGACCTGTTTATTTTTGTATCCCTAGCATTTAACATAGGTTAACATGGGACATAGCTAAGGAGTCAATAAATGTTTGTTGAGACCAAAACATGATTGGGTGCCCAATGAAAGGTTTTAGTCCCGACTGCGGAGCTTATGAAAAGTGGAGCTGCCTGAGGACTCTCTCTGATCCAGAAGTGCCAGGGATGAGGGCCCGGCATCTATAAGTATAAAGTTTCACACCTGTTTGGATGTTCTTTAGACAAGAATAAGAATCAGGCTAGCCGAGTGGCTCAGTTGGTTAAGAGCAGGAGCTCTGAGCAACAGGGTGCCTGGTTCAATTCCCACATGGCCAGTGAGCTGAGCCCGAGCTGAGCTGCTGCTGAGCTGCCAACAGGTGGCAGGATGGCTCAGCTGGCAAGAGCATGTGCCCCTAACAACAAGGTTGCCAGTTCAACTCCTGCATGGACGGTGGGCTAAGCCCACCCACAACTAATATTGAACACCGCACCTTGAGCTGAGCAGTGGATGGCGACTGGACTTGGAGCTGAGCTAGCTGCACCCTTTACAACTAAGACTGAAGGACAACAACTTGGCTGGTCCCCTTCCCCAATCCCCCAACACTGTTCCCCTTCCCCAATTCCCCAATAAAATCTTTTAAAAAAAATAAAAAATAAGAATCATTGGTCTGGTGAGTGGTGGGCCCACTCACAGAGTTAGGGGACCCAAAGATAGAGTTCTCTCATTTTTTACATTTTTACTTACTTATTTATTTAATTTGGATCACTGCAGAAAGGCTAGTAAGCAGAGGTTACTCACGTTGGGTCATCTTTCACATGTAGGTAACAGTAGGTATTTATCCTGTTTGTACTTTTTGAAGCTATGAAGTTATTCTGAAGGACAGAATTCTGGAAAGAATTCACTTCCTCTCAAACCCAGTACATTCTTAAAAAAAGGTCTCTGATTCCAAAATAACCTGAAGCTATAGTCACATATAAAGTCATCACATCCAGTTGGCAAAAGACTAAAGGTCTTTTTTCTGAGTGTCTATTTGGCAGTAATCAAGAGATTGGTTTTAAAAACTACCTTCGGAGGAAGGGAAAGTCTCATTTAAAAAAAATTACCTTTCTCTCCAAGGATGTAGGGAAAAAAAAATCCTTTGAGATAATTTGCAACTAAACAAGCAACTTGAAGTGCAAAGGAAAATCCAAACTCATTTTAAAAAACACCTCATACGCATTTTTTCTTTTAACTTCATGTTTCAAAAAATATGTATTATTTTTCGAAAAGCTGACAAAAGCTAGCATATACCCTCCTCAGCTTAACAGTCTTCCAAAGAGCACATCCGACTGCCATGAAACGCAAAAATGGATATTTAATTCAAGAGCTATATAACGTCTAGCTACCTTTTCCCTGCTGTTTCACAGCATTTCATTATTTTGTTTAATAAGTTCATCTCCTCAAGAATTTTCTCTTCACCTCATATTATTAAAAGTAATAAGTTTTTCTGGACCGGGGGTTTCCCAACAGAAAAACCAATTTATGTGTGTCCTTCAATAATGACAGGAAAAGATTATTTCCCATTATATTGCATACTTTTCATATCACCACCACAGCTTATCATTCAATAAATGTTACTCTGCAATTCTTTCCATTCCTCAAGAAAGTTTAATTTCTGCATTAACCTGTTTTTGCTGGCCAACGCCTTACCAGAAAGCCTCTGTGTTGCAGCAGAATTAGTTCGTTAAAGAACGCATTTAGGAATCTCTTGTCAGTGATAAAATTGTCTTCAGTTAATAAAAGGACATAAAGTAAGTTTACATCTTGATCACACATACTTACTCCCACACTCACACTCACTTTCTGTTAATCGTACATTTTTCTCCATAAATGTGTTTTTTTGTAATGAAAGGTAAATTAAACATTTATCTTAATAAAGGTAACTCATTCACACCTTCTGCATATAAAGACAGTTATCATGGCTGTATCCAGTATTATAAATAATGTTATCTTTACTCTGAAGAAAGATTTGCTGGCGATAATATACCTTGTTTCCAGTTTTCCAGAAGAAATCTCTGATGGCCCGTAGCATTACTATTGCTACAGGGAAGGTGGCATTTACTGTTTCTTTTCCAGTAGATGTCTTAATAAAATCTGATCCTAAAACAAAAGGAAGAAAAACTCCATGTTAATTTAAAAACTTATTTTTTTATGATTTTGAGTCAGTGGAAAATGTGAGTCGCATAAATTTTTTTTCCTGAGGAACACAACTTTATTTTTCATTAGTTCTTTGAAAACCCAAAAAAAAACCCCAAAAATTCTCTTTTTAAAATAATTCTGTCCTTACTTTTTCTTCCCCTTATTATAACATGAATTAAATTAAGCACTAAATGGCTTTGTATGGACCCCTGGGGCTATTGCCTCTATATTTCCATATTACCAATTAAAATCAAGTTGGTTTATTTAATGCATAACTGAGATGAATAAAAACAAGTTTTATTCCCTGTGCTTAACATCATATAACACTTTACTACAAAACTGGAATGCCAACTAATGAAGAATCACCATTAGCTAATTTCTACTGTGTTGTTTGTTAATAAAAGCACTATTATGTCTTCCATCCGTTTAGGATTTTCATGAAAGACATTTCATAACTGGAAAATATTTTAAATAACTTCCTGTGCCTCAAATGTATCTTAAACCTATTTATGTGGTTTAACAGAATAACACAAGGAGACAAAGAAATAATAATATAGTTAAGACTCACTGAATGCAACGCACTGTGCACTATTCTAACCAATATGCTACAGTGTCTCCAAGGAATTTACCTAGGTTCACACAGTCAGATAGCCAGAGGTTCCCTCTTTCATGTGGTGGTTACCTATCCCCAAAAGACGCATAGTGTGAACCACAAATCTGCAGCATGTGCACCACCAGGCAGCTTGTTAAGCATGCAGACTCTCAGGCCCTGTGCTAGACGAACTGAATCTGAATCTACATATAAACAAGGTTCCTAGGTGATTCCTTATGCAAATTTATAGCCCTAGCCCACTGAATCTATGGACCCATGTGTAAGGCTATCTCTGAGATTTTCCCAAGGTCCATCAAAGGAGTGGTTGATGGAAGTGGAGGGAAGAAGTGGCCAAAACACCCCTCTAGTTTCAAATGGAAAAGGTACTTCCACGGCCATTCTGTGGATTAGAAGATTCAAATTGATACACCTTTAGTAAGTGCACTGTATGTCAAGCACAGTGAAAAATATAAAAACAAATAATTCAAACCCTTCCCTCAAAGGCATGCACATTCTACATGCAAGTGGAAATAAGACATAATCCTGGGCAATCACTTGATGAGCTAGCAGTCAGGAGATCTGGTTTCTAGCTCTGGCTCTGATCCTTACCTTGCAAATCCCATCTCCTAACCTTTATCGTTTGTAAAATAGTGAAAATTCTTACTGGCTTCATAGTGTTACATAAGGAATCAAAAGAGACCATCTATTGGAAAGCACTTTGAAAACTGTCAAGTATACAAATATAAATGGAGCAAGGATCAAGGTAGCGTTGCAATCCCTGTAAATACCATAGGAATTTGATATATCAAACAGGTCATTGTAAACCCTCTTTTGTTTTGCTCTGTAGGCAGGCCCATGGGAGAAATGGAGACATACCTATCATGCTTGCATTCATTCAACAAATATTTACTGAGCGCTTATGATGTTCTAGATGCTGGGAATAGACCACTTAACAAAATAGACAAAGTTCCTGCCTTTGTGAGAATTTCTAGAAGAGAAAGACAATAAACAAATACATAACAAATGCCAGGTGAAGATACGTGCTGTGAAGTAAAATAACACAAAGTAATGAGATAGAGAGCGATGGATTTGGGGAGAGGTAGCTAGATTTAAATAGAGTCCTCACAAAGCATCTCTAATGAGTGAAATTCAGAGATTGAATGACAAGAATCTGTGAAAAGAGTATCACAAGCAGGGAAACAGCAAGTGCAAAAGCCCTGAAGGGGGCATGAGCTAAATTGATTAGTAGATGAATGAATGAATGAATGAATATGAATATGAAAGTAGTGGGACCTGGCTCCTACAACATCAGAAGACAATCAGAGAGGAAATTAAAACCTTCATATAGATGTAAGAAGGTGAGGGGAACATCCCCAAAGAATTCACAATGAGACCAAGATGTGTTTTCTAATATGTGACACTGCTTGGACTCACAAGAAGGCTGTTGGGTAAAACACTGGATATCATTTAAATTCTTTTAAGCATCTTAGAAGAGAAGTTTATTAATATAAAAGACAAAGACCACATTTGGAGGCCTTATAAAAAGGTATAGTCACTTAAAAAGCAAACCATCAAAAGTGAACCAAAGGCCAGCCGAGTGGCTCACTGGTTAGGAGTTGGCTTTGGGAGTGCGAGCTCTGAGCAGCAGGGCCACCGGTTCAAATCCCACATGGTCCAGTGACACTGCCCTCTACAGCTAAGATGGTGAACAACAGCTTGATCTGGAGCTGGGCTGCTGTGAGTCACTGGCGACGGCGTAGGCTGCCATGAGCTACCATGAGTGGCCGGCAGCTGGCACGAGCTGCCCTGAGCTGCGGTGAACCACCTTGAGCAGCCATCCAATGGCCGGCGACCAATCTGTCTCAGCTGGGAAGAGTGCAATGATTAATACCAACATGGGCCAATGAAGCAACATCCTCCACAACTAGACTGAAGAACAAAAGGACAGCAACTTGTCTGTTCCCCTTCCCCGATTCCCTAACGCTGTTCCCTCTCCCAATTCCCCAATAAAAAAATCTTAAAAAAAAAAAAGTGAATCAAAAGAATGTTTGGAAATGTTTGGAGGCAGGGTCAGGGAGGACACTCTCCTAATATATCACAGTAGCCCGGGGATATATAAATACATTTAAATATTTTTTTAAATTTCAAACACGTTCAGATCTACGGAAACAGTGTGAAGACAGTCGAGTTTCTATATACCCCACACCCAATTTCCCCTATAATACAACTTGTATTAGTATGCTACATTTGTTACAATTAATGAATCAATATTGATATTATTAACCAAAACCCATACCATAGATTTCCTTAGTTTTATTCAGAATCCAGTCTCATCCAGAATACTGTAATACATTTGTCGCATCTCCATAGGCTCCACTTGGCTTCTTTGCCTTGAGCTTTGTAAACTGCACTGATTTATAACACGACTTACGACAGCACCTTTTTCTTCCACCTCCTTCATTTGATGTGAGACGTACTTTCACATATTGGTAATACAGTTAGATGCTTTGGTAGTAGTCTGCATTCGATCCTGGAATCCCCTGGCCTCCTAAACGATTTCTTTTTTCCATGTGCATACGTACATTAAGGTTCACTCTGTGTGAAACTTCTAGTGGTTTTAAGAAATGTACAGCGTCATGTACCCATCATTACAGTAACATACAGAATACTTTCACAACTCTAAAAAATCTCCTGTACGTCACATTTTCACCTCCCCTTTGCACTGGCAACCACTGATCTTCTTACTATCTCAATAGTTTTGCCTTTCCCAGGAATCTTGTAATTGGAATCATATAGCTTTTCAGATTGGCTTCTTTCACTTGGCAATATGCATTTAAGGTTCATGCATGTCTTTTCATGGTTTCATAGTTCATTTCTCTTTATTGCTGAATGATATTTGTTATATGGATACACCACAGCTTGTTTATCTATTCGCCTATTGAAGAACATCCTGGTTGCTTCCAGTCTTTGGCAATTATGAATACAGCTGCTATAAATA
Source organism: Hipposideros armiger (assembly GCF_001890085.2). Taxonomy (NCBI): domain Eukaryota; kingdom Metazoa; phylum Chordata; class Mammalia; order Chiroptera; family Hipposideridae; genus Hipposideros; species Hipposideros armiger. The sequence continues at coordinate 3,725,773 of NW_017731426.1, read as the reverse complement.
TTCATATGCAGGTTTTTGTGTGGACATGTGTCTTTAAATCAGTTGGGTAAGTATCTAGGGGCAACAGCTAAATTGTATGGAAAGACCATATTGAGCTTTGAAAGAAACTGGCCAACTGTCTTCCATGTAGCTACACCACTCTGCAGTCCTACCAGCAATGAATGAGAGTTCCTGTTGTTCCACATCCTTGCCAGCAATTTGTGTTGTCAAGTTTTTTATTTTAGCCAATCGAATAGGTATGCATTTAGATTCTGTAGATATTTTTGTTACATTACACCCAAGTATTTCATCTATGGGTTGCTATTGTAAATGGTAGTTTTTCAAACTTCAAATTACAATTGTTAATTGCTGGTAGATAGGAAAGGAATAGACCTTTTGTATGTTAGCCTGGTATCATGCAACCTTGGTAAACTCAGTTACAGGAGTTTGTTGGTTTGGGGGGATTTTCTCCATAGACAATCATGTCATCTATGAACAAAGACAGTTTTATATCTTTCTTCCTGTATTAATGTCTTGTGGTTGTTATAACAAATTATAACATACACGGTGACTTCAAGCAACATAATTTTATTCTCTCACAGTTCTGGAGGCCGGAAGTCCCAAATCCAAGTGTCAGCAAAGCAGGATTCCCTGTGGAGGCTTTAGGGGGAATCTGTTCCTGGGCTCTACCAGCTTCCTAGGGCTGCCGGCACTCCTCGGCTGCATCACTCCAATCTGTCTCCATCTTCACATAGCCTCTTCTGTATGTGATTAGTCTTCCTCTGCCTCTCTCTTACAAGGAAGGACTTTTGTGATGCTATTTGAGGTCCACTTGGATAATCCAGAATAATTACTTCATCTCAAGATCCTTAATTTAACATCTGCAAAATGCTTTTTTTCCATATAAGGTAATATTCACAGGTTCTAGGGATTAGGACGTGAACATACCTTTGGGAGCCATTATTAGCCTACCACACTTCTCAATCCGTATACATTTTATTTCCTTTTCTTGTCTTATTGTACTAGCTAGGACTTGCAGTGCAATGTGAATGCGAGTTGTGAGAAAGAACATCCCCCTCCTTTGTTCTTCAGCGGAATAGGAAAAAGCATCCAGTTTCTCATTATAAGTATGTTAGCTATAGTTTGTTTACAGATGTTCTTTATCAAGCTGAGGATGTGTCCCTCTATTTCAAGTTTGCTGGGAGTCTTTTATTATGAAGAAGTGTTAGAACCTTTCAAATGCCTAATCTGTATCAGCTGATACGATATGATTTTTCTTGCTTAGGTTACTGATATGGTGGATCATATCAACAATGAACCAGGCTTGCTTACCTACAGTAAATCTCACTTGGTTGCAGTATATAATTCTTTTTATACATTGTTGGACTCATTTTGCTGATATGTTGTTAAAGAATGTTCATGTGTGATACTGACCTATAATTTTCCTTTCTTGCCATGTCTTTCTCAGGATTTGGTATTACGATAATGATGGTTTCACAGTCTCTAATTTTTTGAAAGAGATTGTAGAGATTTGGAATTATTTCTTCTTTAAATATTTGGCAGAATTCATCAGTGAAATCATCTAGAGCTAGTACTTTCATTTTTGGAAAGTTATAATTATTTTCCTTTAACAATTTATGAAATTATTAAATAAATAATGAATAACATTTATAACATTCTATCATTAAAATATTTTATAAAATAAATTAACTTTAAATTATTTCTTTAATGGATATAGGCCTAGTCACACTATTTCTTCTTGTGTGAGTTTTGGTTGTTTATATCTTTCAAGAAATTGATCAATTTAATCTAAATTATCAAATTGTGGGCATAGTGTTGTTCACAATATTCCTTTATTACTGTTTTAATGTTCATAGGGACAGTAATGGTCCCCATTCTTTCATTTGTGATATTAGCTATTTACGTCTTCCCTGTTTTATTCTTGGTTAGTCTGTCTAGAGGTTCATCAATTTTACTGATCTTTTCAAAGCACCAGCTTTTAAGACTTTTGCATTTTCTGTATTGCTTTGTTTTCAATTTCACTGGTTTTTGCTCTAATTTTTATTTCTTTTGTTCTGCTTGCCTTAGGCTTAAGCTAGCTGTTGTTCTTTCTCTACTTTCCTAAGGTAGATTATTGATTTTAGACCATTCTTCTTTTCTAATATATACTTCTGATGTTATAAATTTCTCTCTAAGCAATGTTTTTGCAGCATCCCACAAGTTTTGATAAGTTGTATTTTAATTCTCATTTAGTTCAAAATATTTTTTATGCATTTCCCTTGGGAATTCTTTGAACCATGTGTTACTTAGGAGTGTGTTATTTAATGTCCAACTATTTTGGGATTTTCAGACATTGATTATTGATTGTTACTGATTTCTAATTTAGTTCCATTGTGGTCTGAGAACATACTTTGTATGACTTCTATTCTTTTAAATTTGTTAAGGTGTGTTTTGGGAGCAAGGATTTATCAAATTTTGGTGAATGTTCCATGTGAACTTGAGTATATGTATGTTGTTGGATGGAGTGTTCTATAAATGTCAATTTCATCGTGTTGACTGATAACGTTATACAGGTCAACTATGTCCTTGCTGATATTCTGCCTGCTTGAGGGTTTTGAAGTCTCCAGCTATATTAATAGATATGACTATTTCTCTTTTCAGTTCTATCAGAGTTTGCCTCACATATTTTGATACTCTTGTTGTTGGCTGCACACATGTTTAGGATTGTTATGTCTTTTTAGAGAAATGACCCCTTTGTTATTATATAATGCCCTTCTTTATCCCTGATAATGTTCCACTTTCTGAAGCCTGCTTTGCCTGAAATTAATATATAGTTACTTCTACTGTACCTTGATTATTGTTATGATAGTATTTATTTCTCTATCCCTTTACTTTGAACCTAAGTCTTTATATTTAAAGTGGATTTCTTATATACAGCATATTGTAGAGTCTTGTTTTTTTTGACAGTCTTTTAAAAATAGATATATTTAGACCATTAACATTTAAGGTTATTATTGATTTAGTTGAATTAATATTTACAATATTTATAACTTTTCTATTTGTTGTGTTTTTTCTTTATTAAATTTTACACCTCTTTTTCTGCCTTCTCTGGCTTTAACTGAACATTTTATATGATCCCATTTTATGTCCTCTCAGCAAATCAATTACATTTATTTTGTGTATTTTTTTTAGTGGTAGCCCTACAGTTTTCAACATACATTTTTAACTAATTTAAGTCTATCTTCAAATGTCACTATACCATCACATAGGTACTACAGGTACCTTTTAACAAAGTGTTCCTAATTTCCCCTGCCTGTTCCTTATAACATTGCTATAATTAATTTCACTTACCCATATGATATAATCACCCAATACACTGTTACTATTTATTACTTTAAACAGTTATCTTTTAGATCAATTGAGAAAGAAAGATTATTTTTATTCTTCATTTATTACTTCTCTAACATTCTTCCTTTTTTATGTAGATAAGAGTTTCTGACCTATGTCATTTTCCTACTCCCTAAAGCATGTCTTTCAACATTTCTGACAGGGCACATCTGCTGGCAACGAATTTTTGTATGGCTGAGCTCCTCCACTTTCAAAGGATAATCTCACCGGACATAGATTTCTAGATTGGTGGGTTTTTTCCTCTCAACACTTTGAGTATTTCATTCTATTTTCTGTTTGCTGACATAGTTTCTAATAAGACCACTGTTATTATTTCGTTTTTATTCTATAGGTAAGTTACTTTTTCTTTCTCTCTCTTGTTTTTTTTTTTTATTTCCAAGAGTTTCTATTTGTCTTCAGTTTGAATATGATATAACTAGGTGTAGTTTTTTTTATATTTATCCTGTTCTCTTACTTCCCAGATCTGTGGCTTGGTATCTGTCATTAACTTTTTAAAATACTTGGCCATTATTACTTCAAATATGTTATCTGCTCCATTTTCTTTTTCTTCTTCTGGTATTCCAATTACACACATCACACCTTTTGAATTTGTCCTACAATTTTTGGATGCTCTGTTCTGTTTTTCTCAGCCTTTTTTTTCTGTTTATACTTCAGTTCAGGGGGTTTCTTTTGACCTATTTTCATGGTCCTGATTCTTTCCACTGTCTACTGATGAGCCTCATCTACTAATGGGCACAATCCAGTCTATTGGTCAGTCCATAAGTCATTCTTCATTTCTGTTCTAGTGTTTTTGATTTCTAACATTTCCTTTTAGTTATTTCTTAGAGTTTCCATTGCTCTGCTTACATTACCTATCTTCTTTCATGCTACCTATTTTTTCTATTACCCATTAACATATTAGTTATGGCTATTTAAAATTTCTCTTTCTGATAATCTAACATCTCTGTTATATCTGAATCTGGTTCTGATCCTTGTTTTATCTCTGCAGACTACATATTTTTTCACACCTTTTAGCATCTCTTGTAATTTTTGTTGAAAGCCAGGCATGGCATATTGGGTAACAGAATACAACTATTATAGAAACAGGCCTTTAGTGTGAGATTTTATGGTAATTTGCCTAGGAGTTAGTCTGTGTTTAAGGTCTGCTGTAACCATAGGTACCAGGGTCTCCAGATCCTATAGTATCTTTGGTTGTTTCTCTCCTGCTTACTTTGGGCTTCCTAAATACTCCTCCTCCAAGAGTGTCCAAGAGTAATCCACAGGATTACTGGAGACCTGTCGGTGTGGTGGTAATGTATGGATGAGAGGATGTATTTTATAATCTTATGATTAAGATTCATCCTTTTAGTAGGCCTGTATCCCTGGCTGTAACCTTAGCTTTTCTCCCCAATTTGGTGAGGCAGGAAGACTACAAGGGAAATGCCCTTCCAAGTAGGATAAGACTCTAGTAAAGTTTTCTGCCCTGGAGAGGAGGCCTTTGTTAAGGAGAATGCTCTGGGCATATTTCATAATGATCATCTTCCCCTTCCCTGCCAGAGCCAACAGGGGATCTTTCTTGGCTCTTCACTGTAAGAATCTGGGGCTCCTGGAGGAAAAACCCCCAAAGTATTGGACCACATTCAGCATCCAACAATTTGTCAAAATTACCTTTTAAGTGTTCCTACCAGTTTACGGCTCTGGCAGGTAAGCAGATCTTGGTCGTGACTCTCATAATTGCCTGTCTCTCCAGGTTTCAAGGTGGCAGTTTGTCTTCCAACCTAAGCTCTTTGATGAGTCTTAGAAAAGTCATTGATTTTCAATTCATTCAGATTTTTCTTGTTCTGAAGGACTGGAATGACAACTTCCAAGTTCATCACACAAAACCAGAAGTCCTTAAATACTAAAGCCAAACTTTATGATCTAGAAATCAAATATGACTAGCGATACACATCACTTATGGTACTTAAGGTATTTTAGACATACGCCAAGTAACTATTATGGTCAACAAGAATTGGAAAGATTCAGAGATTCACTTTAGCGAGAATGGTAAGGGACAGGTAGAATTTGGTATAGCCCTTGAAGGAGAAATAAAATGTGAAGAAGAAGAAGGCAGATAGAAGAGCACCACCATTAGAAAAAAATACGGAAAAGTGTAAGACAAATCCAAAGAAAGATAAATGGATTTAGCTAAGGAATCACTGTGGGGGGCAGAGAGCATGGAAGAGTGGAGGGTAGTTATATTTGGGGAATGTGTGTCAATGTGTACTTTAGAACATGTGATTGTAAAAGTCGCTTAGGGAACATGAGGTCTGATCACCCAAAATCAATGTTTAAAACACTAAATGTAGTGTCTATTTTGGATAGGTTGGGGAAAGGCAATGAAGAGTGAGTGACCACACAAGAGATTAAAACAGCAATTCAAGCATGCAGGCACCACTGGCTATTTCTTTAAATCCAGGAATGAGGCCTAGCTTTAATTACACAAAATAGTTTAGAAAGTACATTAATATTTTACTACTGTCAAAAGAACAATGGATTTTCCAATGGGACTAAGTAGACACCCACTTTTGTTTCACTTCTTATTTTAATATTGTTTCCCTTGTCCTTCTGCTAAAACAAAATTACCTTAGAGAAATAAATGTGACATTTCGAATATCCAACACCACAGAATACCACAGACTCTCTTCAGAGCTTATGTAAATCCAACATTAACCAAGCTCAGCTCTGCTCAGCTTGCGGAATAAACCTTATGAGAAAATATCTTACAATTAAAATAGCTATCTATATATGCTCTTTCATCAGTGCCCACAATTTCAATGAAACAACTAACCTAGGAGATGAAAGACCTGAAGTCAACAGTAACACATGAAATAGACTAGTATTCAACTGTGATTAGTTGAAATGAAAATTAATAATAAATTTATAGTATTATATTAATTTTTTTTTTTTTTTCCTAATTTGAAATTTCTAGCACAATACTTTTTTTTTTTTGTGGTCTAAAGCAACTCAAAGCTTTTCTACGGCCTATAATTACTAGTCTCCATGGTACAGTTTCATTAAAAACTTTCATTAAACAACAGCTGCCCTTGTATATGGTCTTCTAATCAATTTGGTCAAACAGAATGACTTCTAATCAGCTGTTGATAAAAATAGAAGATGAAATTTTAATTCTAATATATTAACCACAAACTCAAGACAGTCTTCAAAATCCATCTAGTTCTATTCTCCAGTGGATTTAATGACTATTCAGCAACTCATTACTAAATAGAACAAGATGAACATTTTCCAGTTCATTAAAGAAATGTACTATGTATTTTTGCATTGTCCTCATGATTCGTTACAGGGAGTCTTAATTACAAGATAATGGATAATGGTTATTAAATGCAGAGTGCAGTAATGAAGCACTATTCATTTGCGAACCTCAGAGACTGCAAAGAGAGGAAAATAAAATTACTAGCTTCAAAAGATTAACGGATCAAATTATTATTCAATTTTGAAAATCTCATTCAGACTTCATAGAAACAAGGAGATTAAAAACTAGTATTAAGACCAAAGTAGTACATTTAAAAAAATAATATCTTAAGGCTATTACTGCATAATAAGCTTCAGATGTGATTATTAGAAAAACATATAGCTAACAATGGGAAAACATACATTTTTATTTCTTGAACAAATCTTATTTACGAGATAGGAAGTCACAAGTAGGATCTTAAAGAGAGTCTTGGTGAACATGGAGGATATATGCTACTATGTTACAAAAGAATGGCACAATGGAAGGTATTATTAACATTTTATACTTCACTAATGAAAAATAGGATTAAAATCAACTGCTGCTTGAGAAAGCTTGTCATTAAGTGGAATTCATGCCAACCCAATAATAAGAGCTTCTGGGCACATTATTCATTAGCATCGTGTTTTCTATCATTCTCTTAAAAAATTACTGATTGAAGTTAGCAGGAGAGTTTTGTATGGTAATTCTGATACTAATTTTAACTTGCAATCTGCAATGGCACACTTTTCGCTTTTAACAAATATATTGTACAAAAATATGAAACCCCAAGTTAAAACATATTGCCTGATATTGTATTCTTTCAACCTAGGCTTGAAAGTAATTTGGGGTGAGATATAAAGATCCAGTGTTATGGCTGAAAAACTGGTCAGAGGAAAGATGGAAGCAGAGGTATCGATATGGTTGTTAGCTCTCCATCTGGAGACCAACTACACTACAAAGATGTCCTTACATGATCTAGGGATATTAGCTAACCTTATGAAAAAGGGTGGGGGTGGGGGGAGATGTTTCCCAAAAGAGAGAGGAAAAGCCTAAGAAGGAAAGAAAAACTAAAAACACCTGCTCTCGCAGTTCTTTCCTAGTGAGCTCTGGAAATACTTCTCAGTTAATTTGGTCTATCACGTGAAAAAGGCAACAGCGCATCATAATTAAGTAGTAAGGCATGTTCAAGCTCAATGGCAATCAGAAAGCAATCACAATCTCAGAGTTAGAAAATATCTCAAATGCCCCAAGGGTAAGATTAGCTCATGATAACCACATTCCTTGTTGTTGCCTTCCCCTCAATAAAAAATAAAAATGTGGCCATTTAAAATAATGCAAAACAGTATGTATATCAAATGGAATACAAGGTGGGGACTCTTGACTATATAATCCTCGGTAATTGATAGTAGTGTCCCTGGGAGACTATTTTAAACAATTATAGCTAACCATACAAAGATGTGGTAGAATCACTTGACACAAACAAGAGTCCTTGAGTTATGTCTAATATGCTAGAAGTTTCCTTTCACTTCTAAAACTTGGCTTATTTGAAATGAGTTTCAGAACTGTAATAATGCTAGAGATGAGTTACCAATCAATGCAAATATGTTTACAAGGCCATATTGTCAGCATTTGGACCAAGAGTCAAACTGGAAAACAACAGAATGACTCCTAAAGCAAGCTCTATGCCTCCTCTAATTTTTAATATTATTAGTGTTCTTGAGGATGTTTGTAAATACCTACATGGACTTAACAGTTCAGAAATGGGTTCCCCAAAAAGTCATGCTGCACTTCTTTGTTCTCACCTCTCTCCCCTTTCCCCTCCTTCTTTTGAGTAAGGTCATCAAGGAAGAAGAGTTAGGGGTAAGGGAGCCCTAGAACATCTGTAAGTAAAACAAAAGGTTCTGAAATTAGAGAGTAGGGGTGGGCGCACAACGTTGTAAATATACTAACATCCCCTGAACAGTACACTTTCGAGGGTAAATTTTATCTTATGGGAATTACATCTTAATTTAAAATAAAAAACAAACGAGTTGTGTTCACGAGGGAGAAAGGGTGAGAAAAGGAATACAAGTAAAACTAAATCTAAGTAAAATGATCAATTAGTTGACAAATCAAGTATACATAATCATCTGGACCCTCACCCTTTTTCCCGAACTCATGTCTTAAGGTTACTCTTAGTCTTCTCTCTAAGTGGTTTCCCACTGGCTCTCAATTATGGCATCCGTAATCCAAGCTTCCTCTCTAATCGTCATCAATGATTAGAGCATAACCTTTAGCCATCAGTGGTCTAAGTTGATATGGTTAGCCATTGGTAATGCTTCACTATGTAGCAAGGACAACCAAATGAACAGTATTCAAATTCAAGCATTAAGCTACTTAAAGCATGACTTTTGAAGAAAAATACTTCAACGGATTTATCATTATAGTTCCTTAAAAGATTTTTAAAGGGCAGTATCAACACTGAGAATTTCTTGCTGGACAAAGAGAGAGAATTTTGATTAAAGGGGCTTTTAGAACCAACTCAATGATGCCGGCTGGGAGTCCCTAGAGGCCTCATGCACAGTCTAGGACTATGCTATCCAGTATGGTGGTCGCTCACCACTGTGGCTACTGAGAACCTGAAAAGTGGTTAGTCCAAACTGGGATGTGCTATCAGCATAATATACACGTGGGGCTTTGAAGACTTAGTACAAAAAACAGATGCGTGAAATATCTCCCTAATAATTTTTATATGGATTACTCTGTAAATTTATTGGGGTAAATCAAATACATTATTATAGGTACTTTCACCTGTTTCCTTTTACCTTATTAATGTGGCTATTAAAGATTTTAAATTATATATCTCTGTTGGACTGGCAGAGGGCTTCAATGAGACACCAAAATCTGTATTCACTCCACGTAGACTACAATTGGGTGTCCTTTTAAACTAATATCCTTTAAATGTTGGTTTAAATTTATTTAGAAAAAAAGGGCTTAAATCTGCCTACAGGTAGTTCCCTGGTGACAGTTATTTAACCATCCAAACAATTCGGCTCTGCCCCCACATTTGAATACTTAGCTCACCAAACAAAAGCTCTGTAATTAATTGGGTCCACCCTCCTTAGAAAGCAGAGAATACATGTTTGGAGAACATAAAAGCNGGCTTTTAGAACCAACTCAATGATGCCGGCTGGGAGTCCCTAGAGGCCTTATGCACAGTCTAGGACTATGCTATCCAGTATGGTGGTCGCTCACCACTGTGGCTACTGAGAACCTGAAAAGTGGTTAGTCCAAACTGGGATGTGCTATCAGCATAATATACACGTGGGGCTTTGAAGACTTAGTACAAAAAACAGATGCGTGAAATATCTCCCTAATAATTTTTATATGGATTACTCTGTAAATTTATTGGGGTAAATCAAATACATTATTATAGGTACTTTCACCTGTTTCCTTTTACCTTATTAATGTGGCTATTAAAGATTTTAAATTATATATCTCTGTTGGACTGGCAGAGGGCTTCAATGAGACACCAAAATCTGTATTCACTCCACGTAGACTACAATTGGGTGTCCTTTTAAACTAATATCCTTTAAATGTTGGTTTAAATTTATTTAGAAAAAAAGGGCTTAAATCTGCCTACAGGTAGTTCCCTGGTGACAGTTATTTAACCATCCAAACAATTCGGCTCTGCCCCCACATTTGAATACTTAGCTCACCAAACAAAAGCTCTGTAATTAATTGGGTCCACCCTCCTTAGAAAGCAGAGAATACATGTTTGGAGAACATAAAAGCATATCCCTCGAATGTCTTATGCCCAATCCCAATCACAACCAGTAGAGGAATTCTAGTAAATGCAATTTCCTGTCTTGAACATTTTCTGTGGTTTCAATGCCTCTTATGGATTAACACCCTGGGAAACTGGCCAGCTGGCTGGCCCCTTAATCCTGTCTGGAATTGGCCTTGCTTTCAGTTTGCAAACACACAGGAATAACTCTAAACCACACTTAAAAACTCATGACTGCATATGACTTGTGTTCACGGCTCTCTGTTCAATCCAACCACTTTCCCAATCCTTCAACGTCTATTCAACTAATACGAGCACCTACTATGTGCAGGTAGTGTTGTACAAACTGGGGACACAGCAGTGTACAAGACAAGTCCTTTCTAAATGGTACTCTGCACGGTTAAAGGTAACCCTGACTTAGTAATAAGTTGTTTTCTCTTGGTCTGGCTACCTAAAGAAAAAAATCTTTGTCTGCCTTTATCATATTACCTTGTCTTTCAGAGAGCTGGTGGCATTGCTGAAAAGGAAAAAATGAGATTCATGACATTAGGCCAGTAGTGGATGATCAAAAGAAAATGCCAGAAATGCCAACAGGCATTGTTATTGTATAGGTATAATGGTTTGGATAAAATAGCAAAGTGTTTTCGACTCAATAGAAAATGAAAACATCAATCTATAAATCAAGTTATCGATGCCAAATGCCTCAAAATCAAAATGCTTTCCTTATTTGGCCAGCCTCTACAGCTGAATTTATTGGTGTAGGGGTTTATTATGTTAAGCAAATGTCCTCTATTGATATGGTAGTTTTAAAGTCATCTTATCTTTAAATGACACAACCGTATCTAACACATTCTTTTTGCCTTTGCATTTGCTGGGAGAAAAGAGGGAGATGGAACCTCAATACGAGGTAAAATGTGATTTGGTATCACTATACTTTGGCAAGGAAGAGTAAAATGAAGAAGCATTTTAACAAAATAACAAGCAAGATATGCTTTAAACAACTGAATTTCATTTTGATTGTGCTTCCTATTGTCACAAGCAAGTTTCGAATATATAGTATATATTAACATTAAAAGTCAGGTGTGCTAGTGTGGAATCTATTAACTTGAGAGAAAATTACTCAAATTGACGAAATAGCTACTTAAAATGGATTTAGAAATATATTTTACTGAACAAAGCAAGCTAGAAAATTAAGCTACTTTATCAGGATTAGAAAGTGCTATGAATTTTAAACACAAAGCTTTTAAAAACAATGCAGAACATATTTGAGATTATCATACCTCAATGTCATCGTAAATCTTTTTTTTTTCAACAATTCATAACTACGAAGAGTTACTTTGTGCAGTGACCTGTCTTTCATAAAAAAATTGTGTTAATTTTCCTGTGGGGAGTTTTATCTCTAGGCGATTCTTCACTGTACCTGGAGACTCATACGCTTTCCATGAGCAGATCTATAGATGGGTACACTTTGAAAAGGCTCTGAATGCAAACTATTCACTATGTAGGGCTTGCAGGCAGGCCATGTAGGTTATTGCAGTTACCACTTACCAACCACTTATAAAGACAATGCTGCTTCAATCCTACGGTTCACAAACAATTTTCAAGTTAAAAACCTGTCTCTATTTTTCAACTAGTCACGCCTTCATTTTTATCTGCATTCCTTTTCACTCAGCCACTACCAGAGACCTTGATTCCTCAACAAAAGAGGTATATGCTAGCAAACGAGGCCCAGCAAATCCTCTCTAGAGTAAGGGTCTAATCAGAAAGGGTCTCCGCAGACTTTTGCCAAGTCACGAGCATCATCGGGATATGAGAATCATTCACAAATTCCTGAAAACACAGGAGGCAAAGAAAAAGGAGGGGGAAAAGAAGTCTATGAATTGGGCAGGAAGAATGATCCTGACCTGGACTCTGAAAAAGTCAGGAATTAATACAACATGCTTGCAAACCAGGTCCGTTTTGCATGTTAACTAGAACTCTGTCTCCCCGGATGTCACATATTTGTTTCAAGGCATTGCCTTGCCAATAAATATATATATATACATTCTTTCTCTCTCTCTCTCTTTCTTTCTGTCTGTCTCTCTCTCTCTCTCTCATATATCCTGCATAGCAGAAGGGCTATGGGTTCCTTTTCTGATACTCTTTTTTAAATTTTTTTTTAGCTGAGCCATCCTGCCACCTGTTGGCAGCTCAGTGGCAGCTCAGCTAGGGTCTGGAATCAAACTGGCAACCCTGTTGCTCAGAGCTTACACTCTTGAGTGAGCTCTTAACCAATTGAACCACTCGGTCAGCCCTCTTTTCTGACACTCTTAAATAGAAATTACATATAACCACATGGTAATGACATATATTTCAGACAAATAGTTTATATTACACACTTAATACAGAGGTTTTATCTGTCTCTCACAGAACATCCTATTACAGGACTAATAGGTTTTATTAAAGACTATTCATTTTTAGGAAATTTTCCCCATCAGAAAACAGAACATAAATAGATTCTTAATATGTTTAAGTTAGACATTTACCTACCTTCCTTTCAAACCTACATTTAAAATTTTTGATACATATTTAATGGTTTTTATACTGCCTATATAATTGCTTTGAGTGCAGTATTTATTTCTTCCTCCTAAAGTTCATGTTATGTTATAGATATAATTTCTCCCAGGTATTTCAGGGGAGTTATTAAATGTCAAAATCCAAAGTGAATACATAAGTATCTTAAAAATGTAAAACCTCAGAGAAGAAAATATTTCAGCTGTTAAGTTTATTACCAAAAATGGGAAATGGGAAACAGATTCACAATAACCTATAAAGTAAAAAGGCACCTTAACAACAGGGTTAGAGACATCTACCAGTGTCAGCTTATGCTGGAGATGCATTTATTTGTGCTTCTGACACAAATATCATAAATTTACTCTTGAAAAAGAAGGTTTTCTGAATTGACTTGGCCCAGTTTTTATATTTAATACATGGAAATTAAAGAACACAAAAAATTTTAAGTATGAGGAGCTAAGTGTTGAAATATGGAATGAACAGATAAGATGGGTTTGATCATGGCATTTTTCATCTCAAAACCTTCAACTGCTTACAGAATAAAATTCTAGAATTTCTAGTCTCCAGGATCCCTTCTGTTACTCACCCTAAAGTATCTTGGACTCTCGCTAATTCTGGTGATGATGACGATGATGAGGGAGGGTGATATAACAACAGTAGTAATAGTAGTAGTAGGTCTCCTTTTTGAGAGCTCACTAGGTGCTGGGCTCCAGTGTTACACCTTATATATCTACCCTCATTTAATCTCCACAATGGTGACTTAAAAGACAGGTACACTTATTATCTCCATTTACAAAAGAAGAAACCTGGGGTTATAGGTGTTGAGGAACTTGTCTAAGACAACAGTTTATAAATGTCATGAATGAAATTTTAACACAGCTTTTTCTCACCGTAAGTCCAGGCTTTTAACCATCACACACTTCTGCCTCCTAAACCAGACTAAGTCACTGTTTTGCAGAAATACCCTATCCTTTATCAACTTTGTACTCCCCATCTTTTTTCTTCCTGGCAAAAATCTTACCTGACCCAATTCAACTGTTTCCTTCAATAGGTAGCAGCATTGACATTGCTTTCTTCCTAGTCATAGTTTAAATATAAACATGATGACCGGAGCTGTGGCAGCCATCTTTCAACCATGAGGAAAATGCCAGGAGACTAGCAGAGGCTCCTATCCTGATGATGAACCAACAGCAGTGACTGACTACACCGCTAGACTTACTGTTATATGAGAAAAATAACTCCTTATTTATTTAAGCCACTGTTGTTAAGTTCTGTGCTATCTGTAACTACATTCAAACCTAACTGATGCAGTGCCTGGACTGTTTAATTACACTCTGCTGACCTAGAAATCCAATGGTGCACTAAACCCATTAATTTCCCTTGGGCATCACTCTCAGCAAACATGGACACAAAGTACCATCCCCACAGACACCCTCTGCTCTGCCTAGCTGAGACCCCTGGACACCACCAGCTATGCCTATCCAGGGCCCTAACTCCCCGCTCCACCTACACAGGTAAATCAGACAGACAGGGTCAAGAGTCCATTTGAATAAAATGTGGAAGGAACAGGAGCAGGTGAAAGGGGATTCTAGTAAGCTGTTAGGAATGATTAGGAAAAGCTAAAACTGAAAAGCCGCAGCACAACAGATTTCTGTTGAAGCAACCATCTGAGAAACTAGTGAATGAGGCATCGATACGCCAATCTCTCTGAACAAATTATGGAAGAAACAGAGAGAAAGGAACTGTTTTATCAACAGAGACTATAAGGAGCTCTAGCAATAGTAGAAAATGGAGGAAGAAAGTGAGTTGCAAGTCTTAAACAGCTGACTGGAAGAGACACTGGGCCTGAATAAGATGAAAAATGTCTCAATGTGCCTGACCCCACCCCCAATCCCGGCGGACTACACACCCTCTGAGTGTCATGGCGTCTCATTCACTGGCATTATATTGACCATACACAGCTAACACAATGGTCACAGCAAAAACCTAATAAATACAAAATCTAAACAAATTCAGTATTAGGCAAGCTTTAATAAAGCATAATGCCTACACTGAAGACAACTAAACTCTTCAATGATTCCATAGCTGGCTATTCATATACATAAATGGGATTCTATTTAATTAATCTCTTTAATAAATACTTCTATAGCACTTACCTTGTACTGACTGCTGTTCCTAAGAGCTTTATAAAAACCCTGATAAATACTAAAAAATAGAGCAGCGATCTCACACTTCAGGCCCTAACTGAAGCTATCTTGCTGAGAAAGTTTGGTAGTGACACAGGGAGTAATAGGTCTACTTTTAAGGCTAAGTAAGTGTCCAAGAAGGGATTTTGAGAAATCCTGGATGGCAGCACAAGTTTATGCTTCCCAGTTCTAGGGACTTTCCTTGTTCTATTCTGTCCCAGCACAAATATCTGTGAATGACTACTGCATTCTATCTACGCTGTGTGCTCGGCAATGATTAATATGTAAGCTTTACTTGACTAGAAACTGCTCTATTCTGAGAGAGAGGCAGACACAGGTGCTAAGTGGCGTATATACGAGTGCTAGAGAGGAGAGGGACAGTTAGGAGGTGCAATCAGGGTACAATGACAGATCCGGAGTCCAGTGGGGTATGATGTGAGGAAGTGAATGAAAGGTTTCTTTCCTCAGCTGGGCATAGTCAGAGAGAGCAATTTACCCAGAACACTCTAAATCAGGGCTGCTCACCAACTAATTGGTAAAATTGCGGCTTTGTTTTTCTGATTTTAGTCCTAGTTTCTGTCAGTTTCACTGAGCAAATTTTGTATTAGATTTCTTCTAGAGCTCTCCTTTTCTAAGTATTTATTGAATCAGAGCATTAACACAAACTATCTTGATTAGCAACACTGCTTTCATCCTAAAGAGAAATGTTCTCGTTTCTTAAAGAGTTTCTGATTTTGGCTGGACACATGTCCTGACATCTTTTCATGGTGGGGTGGGACAGGGTGCAGGGTGAGGAAGGGATTGTAACCTAAGGTTTCAACTCCATGAATTTTTAAAAATCAACTATTTTCACAAAGTCCACATCTAATAGTTCTCTTCATCTATCAACTAGTTTTGCTCAAGTAATGTTACACAGTTACTGAACCTGTTACTTCTTCTAAATGGATTTAAATTTTAACAGGCTTAAACTAAAAATGGAGAATCTCACCGTGGAGTTTCAGACAATAGCCACAGGAACAATGGGAAGTGGGGGGGGGGGCTGTTAGAAGAGGTTGAAAGGGAGGTTTTCTAAAATTGAGCTACTTATAGCGGCATGCTTATGCTCCTATAGTTATGTGTTCATTGTAATCTTGTCTGCTTAAAAATGTATACTCCCACACAGTCTTCTGTGTCTACAGGACCTGACAGAACCTAATAATACCCATTACTCTAGTCTTTGGTTCAGTATTAATAACGATACATGAGAAAAATTTTGTCGTACTTTATAATAGGTTTTGCATGATGGGCTTAAAAATACACAATTTTTCTTTTTGTGAACTTCCAGGGTCTTTTCTAAGTGCATGTCCACAATGAATGGCGTACAGGGGGTATATGTTACACAGTGTCTCCGAAGTTGTATGACTGTGTGACCTCTTTTTCAGAGAACTTTTCACTGGAATACTGTGTCATAGAATACAATTTGGAAGTCAGTCCCCCAAACACACAACCCTTCTTTATTCATTTGCTTGGAGGCAAGGTGGTCTTTAGAATAATCTTTGCAATTCTGACACGATTTTTCTATACTCCAAATCATCCAAGGGCATGTGTTATCAAGTTCAGTACATGGGCTAGCTAATGAAAATGTATTCTGAAGTAGACTGTATGAAAAGAAAACAATCTTTAAAACTGCTTTTTAGCAAAATCTAATTTGAACTCTATAGGGCATGTAATCAAATCCTCAGTTGCTGTTTCTTTACCTAATTATTCATAGATTCTAATTCTTAAAATAGTTTCATAAATCAAATTAAATTTCTAAGATCTCTAACCTCTTTTACTAAGAAACACACGTATACAGATGGTCTTTATAATTCATAAATCAATGGTTCCTAACCTTGATTTTGAAAACACCCAAGGTATTTCTATCTTAATCTATACTAAGATTTTTTTAAATCTCAAAAAAATTAATAAATGTAATCCATATTCATTTTTGAAAAAAGAATGTAACAGAGAACCAAAGCCCCATTAAGTCATTTGTTGCCACTGTCCAAAGGATGTATTTGCAGATACTCCCTTGTCTTTAAAAAGAGAGCGTACAATTTAATATGTTAAAGAGATTAGTAATAAAAATTGAGGAAGATAGCCAGTTCTTTCTTAAGCCAGAAAATACTGCCTCCACTTCCTCATTTGCTTCATTTTTTTTCAATGCATTAACAAAAATTGAAACCGTTGCATTTAAAAGTAATCTTTTAATAAAGATTCCAGGAAGCATGAGATGTCTAGATTCATAAATCAAGGAAAAAGAAAAAAACAAGATTTGGTAGGGGAACAAGGTTATTAGGCAGCAGTTAGGCTTATTTAGTTCAGTTTTGTTTTATTTTGCTTTCTACAGTGGTTCCTTTGCCTTGGGTAAGGTCTCTGGGGGAATTGCATGTGCTTTTTATTTTTTCGCTATCTATTTATGTATTTTGACTACTTAGTTTTAGATTCAGATTTAAATGATCTGCATATATTAAACTGCTAGTTGACTACACAGATGAACCAATTACATTTTCTACCTTTAATTATTAAATTGAGCAGTTTAATACACAATTCTCCAACCTAGAAATAGAATGCATTCTGAAAGTTTATAAATTCATGGTTGGCTGGAAATTAAAATGTACTTCTCCATATAAACAATATTTCACTTGAGAGCAAGTCCTAGGTCAGCCCAGAAAAGCATGTTTCACCTTTCCTGAACCTCGGTCCTGCTATCCCCTCCTAAGCAGTCTGCAGAATAATGTTTTCCTAGGAAACAGAGGAAGGCCAGGATACATGTGACTGTCAGTGTCTACAACCCACTGTCATCTGCCCGGTTGGGAATGGAGTTCCTCTGAACTTTAAATTACCAAGGGAGTTTGCATTTAGACAAGGAATCTCAAGATGACAAGGTGAAAAGGTCTGGGTATCCAGGTTTTGGGAGGAGTGCGTGGTGAGGGGTTACGGGAGCTGAGAGCTTCTCAGGCACAAATCACTGGAAATAATTGTCACCAGTGAGCCAGGTCCTAGTCACTCTTGCCTCCTGGCACTCCGCCACCAACCACAGACTCACTTGCTTTTCTTCCATCAGCCCTAGAGTTGACTTCCTCTCCACTGCCTCGTCCTGGTTGTTTTAGTGGGCATCAGCTCATGATAGTGATAGCAGATTAATATAATCTCACTATTTCTCTTCTACCTAAAACAAGCACCCAGCCCTTAGACACATGAGCAAAATGAGCAAAAAGGTCCTCCCTAAACTCTAGCTTTGCTTTCCTTATTTAGAACTCATTTGTTGTGGGTTGAACCGTGTCCTCCCCCAAATTCATATGCCAAAGTCCTAACCCCTAGCACGTTGACATGTGACTGTGTGGAAATAGGGTCACTGCAGATGTAATTAGTAACTGGAGCAGGGTGGGCCCCTAATCCAAAATGATTAGCATCCTTGTAGAAAGAATGCCATGTGAAGAGACAGAGACACACACACAGGAGAACGCCATGTGAACACGAAGGCAGACGTCAGTGCGATGCTTCTACAAGCCAGCGCTCTCCCAGGAGCTGGAGGAGAGGCCTGGAGCAGGTTGTCCCTCTTCGCCCTCAGAAGGAACCAACCCTGCCCGCACCTTGCTCTCAGGCTTCTAGCCTCCAGAACTGTGAGAGAATCCATTTCTATCATTCAAACCACTCAATCTGCGGCACTGTTATGGCAGTCCTAGGAAACAATATAAGAATCCATTAAAAAAAGAAAGACATCACACGCATAGGTGTTAAGAGATGAGTCTTGAACAGTTCAAGGTTAGGTCGCTGATCTTTCAGAACAAATCAAACTCAACTCTTCAGGATATTTCACCACAGAGCTGGGGCCAGGGAGGGGACTGATAAAGGAAGGAGATGCGGAAGGAGGGTGCAGCCAAGGCACTGGCACTCGGCCTAGCAGATCAACAGCTGCAAGGGAAGAGGAGAGGCGAACTGGACTGCTGTGTGGCCCTGTCCAAGGCAAGGTGGTATTTCAGGAGAGGGTAAGGAAACAGTAACAGCAGTGACTAGCCAGGAAAAAGGGAAGGAGAGAAAGAGGAAACTCCCACAGGCAGCTCTGAGGAGCAGGGCCACTCCCAAGTTCTCTGCCAATGTTCCGGCTAGTTCCTCGTCATAGATAAGAGTGACATTTAAGTCAAGGTTATCTACATTGGATCCTACCTGGTATTTCTACATCTGTAATTTCTCTAGCAAAAATTGAGAGTTTGTAACATCGTGCCTGGCAACCATTACTCTAATTTTATTTGCTTGAACTTATTTGGGGTGCTAAGGAAAGGGATAGTTTGTCTAAAAAATCCACATTGTGATGTCTTTTGTAAGCTCCCAAAGCACCTGCACTCGTAACAAGTTTCTAGCTAAATGCCGCCTTCCCCAAAGTGCCAACCATTTTTTTTTTCGACTCTGGGGAGCAGGAGACGGAGTGTTTAGTCTTCATATTCTCCCAACTCATGACCACCTCCCTCTTCTCAGGAAATTCTTCCTCTAATACCATTTACTCTCTTCTTGGCCTTCCTCAGTTGGCTTTTCCCTTTCAGTACTCTATTAATACTGTTACTACCTTGTGAGTAGACATAAACTCAGGTAGATCCTCTGGGAATTAATGGGATCCAATAATCCCATATATGTCTAGAAGTCCTCAAACATGGCACACCGTTAAGGGCATCAAATAAAACATCACACAATATGGTGAGACCAGGGCTTCACAAGTATCTGTCTATCTCTCTTTGTTTTGGGGTAGGAGCCTCTCTCTCATTTCTATGTGAGTCGCTTTTCCTCTGAGTCAACTATCTTGAATAAAAACCCTGAACTTTTCCAGTCTGGCCCTAAAGGAGCAACCAAAGAAAACAACTAATGGAAAGGGATGGGTTTAACTAAAAAGTACATTCAATTATAAGGCAATACCTGATCACCTCATTGGAGTGTGAACATTAAAAAGCAGAGCAGGGAGAAACAGAGTACCAGCTATGCCTAGGTGTGTGCTTACAGACAGAAGATGAAAATGAGACATGTACTTCAAAAATCATTTCAGCAGGAAAGTATATTTAATAACCACTCAATTTAGATACTACCATCTATAATGAAAATGCCTCAAACTAGTTTTAAGGGTTTTTATTTTATATTTTTGGAAGGCATTATACTAATTAAACTGTAAAATGAGAATGCTGAGAAAGGCAGAAGAAAATGTGTTTTTTAATTGTCTAAGTTATCTAATCTACGATCCTAGTCAGAAACCTCAACATCTGTGAACACAACTATAGGTAACATTATAAACGCTGAGGTAGTTTATATGCTTTTTTCTTTGTATTAAAAAATAAACAGGAATATTTTAATTATTTACTAGAATGTTAATATCAAACCAGTGTGATAGCAGCTATAACATTCTACAAACAGCCTTTTGCTGGCTCTGTGTGACGTGGATGATCTAAATTCTTGCCAATTTCATTGACTGTTAGTACCTCCTCTGTTGTCCCTGCCCAATTTAGCAGCTTTGTAGCACAGGAAACTTACTTTCCGGTGCCCTAGTTGATGATAAATTTTTTACAAAAAGCATACTATAACACTCATTCTTGGGTCACTAGTAAAACAAAGCATCACCCCAATAATTCAAGAAAAAGCATGAATTTCCTTTTCCTCCTGAATCATTAAAAAGACTGTATTAGTTTTCGATTTTGCTTTACGTGCCTCGTCTTGCTAATGTTTTCTAAACAGAAAAATAGCCTCCCTTTCTTGTACCTTCATAGCCTTAATCAGATTTCCATAAAAATGTTAAATATTTTTTTCTGTGGTACAAGAACAAAAAAGGAGAAGAAGAGTGGTGACACTGTGGTGAATTCTGCAGTAAGCTAACAATAGAACGAACAGGTAAAAGTCTCAGAAAGGGAAGCTGAGACTGGGATTCCTGGCCTGGGAACAAGCCGTGCTCCCCAGGAATTCCCTCACCTGACAAATGGCATCATTATAAGTTGTTCTGACCTCTCCCTGCCCTGCTCAGCATAGAAGCATTCACCAAGTTCTACTCATCTGCCCCCTTAACATCTCCCATAGCTGTCCACTCCTTTCCACTCCTACTGCACCTGCTGCCACAATTCAGCTCCCCGTCATGGTCAGCTAGACTGCTACAAGGGCTTCCTAAGAAGGTTCCCTGTCTCCAGCCTAAACACACTGCCCAAAGGTTAGGATGCTAAAAAGGAAAATCTGACCATTGCTCCACAAATCTTAGCGATCTTTATCCCCAGTGCCTGGCACATAGCAGATTTCAATAAATCCCAGTGAAGAAATGGATAGAAGTCCTCACTTAACATCGTCAACAGGTTCTTGGAAACTCAACTTTAAGCAAAATGACGTATTTATGAAACCAATTTTACCATAGGCTGATATAAATCAGAGTTAGGTTCCTAAAGCATATTTCTGGTCACAAAAACATCACCATACTTCTAAATAAAAACCTAAAATACTTCTAATATTAAATAAATGTGAGCTTTACATATACTTAAGAAAGATGAATAAAAACAGATAAGATAATGATTTTCCACCCACTTATTCCAGCTCAGGGTTGCAGGTGGCCGGAGCCTCTCCCAGCAGCTCAGGGCACAAGGTGGGCCCCACCCCACCTTCCGTCCATGGAAGGATGCCCTTCCATCCCCGGGCACACTCACACCCATGCTCACTCAGGCTGGGACCACTCAGACATGCCAGTTCACCTAACGTGCTCATCTTTGGGATGTGGGAAGAAACCGGAGTCCCTAGAGAGTTCACATACACATGGGGAAAACGTGAACACTTCACACACACGGTGGTGGCAGCAGGCCAGAACCGATTTTTTTCTCTCCATGTTCTAATGAAACGATGTTGAGTGAAACGATGTTACTCCAGGACCTGCTGTAGTCAACTGCTTGTTTTGCAGGCTCTAGGCCTCTCGGTTTGTTATTTGTGGTCTATCTCTACTGAAGGTTCCCTCCCTCCCTAGAATTTGAAATTCTGTTTTTAAATAATTTCTAAACTACAGGTGTGAGAGGAAAGAACACTTGTCTTAATACCGGGAAACCTAGAATCCAGGTCAGAGGTTCATATTCCTGCCTCAACAGTAGAAGCACCTGGGAGTGTTTTAAAAATGACTAATTCTCTTGGCTCCATTCAAGACCAAGTAATATCAGAACCTCTAGCAGTAAGGTTCTTTCCACTGTTTATTTAAGAAGCTCTTCAGGAAATTCTGATGTGCAGCCCGGACTGAGAACCTCATTCTAGACTGTGTTTTGACTTTAGTGCTTTGTGTCTGGGCAAATTCCTTATGAATTCGGCCTCTCTGACCTTGGTTCTCCCACCTGTAAAATAAAAGCTTTGCTGTTAATGAGACTTCCTTATACTTTCTAATCCTTTGTGGTTTTGAAAGCATTTACAACTTTTATGAGGTAACTTTTGAATGGTTAGTTGCTCCATTTCTCTTGGCTTATGTGAAATGTACAAATCAAGGAAAAACAGACATAAATTTGTAAAGACCTTTCAATGACCGACTAAAGGGGAGACAGGCAAATAAAATTCCAATATGAAAAGTATGTTTCCCAACATATTAACTAGTTCCTGGGAGGACAAAAGTTACATATACATCTCACCAAATATTATGGATTTTTTAGAGCCATTATGTTAAAACTTTAAAAAAGGAAAACGTTCCATACTATAATAGTTCACTCCCTCAGATGTGTAGTTTCATCTTTCTGACAATGACTTTTTTGCATATACTTCCATTAAAGTCATGCCTGCAAAATAAACTGACGATTTCAATAACGCCCCCTCCTTCCTTAAATCTTTTAACTGAATAGCTTGCTGAGCAATTTAACACACAGGTTCCCTAATTTCTTTATTCTAGTGATGGCAATGTAACCTTTTCTCTTGCTTCAACCAATTTTTCCCTCTGTTAACACATCTTTCCAGGTTAAAAAAAAAAACATATTTTTTTCATTTATTTGGCTTATAAAATAAACCCAGAAACCTGCAAATATTTTTTAAAAAGCAAATAAAGAAATATTCGCCCATGCAGAAGCAAAGAGAACACAGGAAAATCGCTTGCTCCATTTTATAATATTATGGTACATTGTGTAGTCTTCTGTCAGTATTTATTATCAGTTATTTAGTTTATGATAGAGAATAACTTTTGATTACTGATGCTTGTAGTATTACTCACTCTGTCTTGGACTGTTTGAAGATCTGTATTTTTATTACAAAGTCTAATAAAAATAAAGTGAAAAACCCATAGGTCCCAAAACTGATTCCTGGCTTGTGTTGTATGTCACTCCTTTCCAATCTAAAAAGTATTTCTTTCTACTGTTAGTCTCTGTCTCTTGCTCATAAGCAAATTTATCTCCTAATGCCTCATTCTTTATTTTAGCCATTAATCTCCCATTGAGAACCTTACCAAATGCTTTTTGCAGATAAAAATATTTAATATCTACTAGATTTCCCCTACCCACAAAACCATCCAACATTGCTTAAAGAAAAAAAAATCTATTTTGTACCTGAATTTAGGTTTGCTGGCTTGACTCAAAGTATTTTTCTCTCACTTCTTCAGGTCTTTATAGGAAATAATAGAACCATAGTGCAAGAACCCTATTTCTCTGTTATGGGTTGAATTGTGCCTCCCCCGTCCCCCCGCCCCCCACAAAGGTATGTCGAAGTTTTAACCCCCAGTACCTCAGAAAGAGACCTATTTGGAAGTAGGGTTGTTGCAAATGTAATTAGTCAGTAAAGGTAAGGTCTTACTTAGTAA
>NW_017731426.1:3698065-3701232 GCF_001890085.2 Hipposideros armiger | reverse complement strand
TATATATATATATATATATATATACATACACACACATATATATGATTTGCCTTTCATAGGAAACGCATTTTAATTTATGAAAAGGTATGCTGCAATTGAAAGTTCATCACTGGGGAAAGCATAAGAATATAGCTGTGTATTAGGTTAAGAGTTAAAGGATTTACAGTGTAAATTTATTTGCAGTTCCTTAAACTAGCCCTGAAAATTATAGCACTTACAGGGTAAAAACTAACCTTGACATCTCATTCAGGGTGTAAATTTAAAGTCAGACCCCCAAGCAAGAATTTCAGAAAGTTTACCCTCAGAAAGAGACCTATTTGGAAGTAGGGTTGTTGCAAATGTAATTTGCAACCTACCCATGCCCTCCCCATCCTCTGTTGAGTGCAAAAGCTCTGCAGAAGAGAGAAGTTGCCATGTTTTCTGGCCTGGCAATGCAGGAACTACTGATGGTGCATTTTGGTACCTGCATACCATTTTAAAGAAAAGGTTAAGTCTGCACATCTAAACATAAAGCATTTTCTTTGCCGCCTCATGGCTGAGCTTCTGCAGAAGAAAAGGAAAAGTTTGTAAGCTTATTTTTATGTGGTGTATACAAGTCTGTGTAAAATTTTACCATGTGAAATTTTTAAAAACATAATTTACTTTATTCCAAAGTCACATAACTGCCTTCTCCAGACCTAGCTTGCGTAAGAGAAATTCCAGGGCACGTGGGCTAACACATAGTAAGAGCCTAGGAAATGCTTATTGATAGGTTCAGGTAAAAGGGCATCAATAGATCTATTTATAAGTAACATGTATAAAATTCAATTTTTTTAATCTGTACTTTTCCATTATAACAAACCTTAAGCGATTTTTTTTTTTTCTCAATGAAATCCTGGTACACGATATAGAGGTCAGACCTGTAGATATTTGTTCTTGTCTCTGAGATTCTGTTATTCATTTGTCTTTAATTCCTAACACATTAACTTTTGTTATTTATTCTTTAATGTCTGTGCCAGGTAAGTACTGATCTATTAGCATACTCTTAAATGCTGCGGAATTAGAACTCTTGAATGGTTGTACTTCTTATACCTGTACTTCATATTTATTGAATAATGAAATGAATAAAGGTTAATAAATCATGTGAAGTTAGTAGTTTACATATTCTTTTTTCAGTTGTCCTAAGAGGGAAATAGGGGAGGTACCTTGTCATCTTTTGGTAGATGAGAACCTTGAAGCTCAGAAGTTAAGTGACTAGACCAAGGTCACACATTGAGGACGTGGCAGAATTCTGAAGGACTCTTGACTGCGAATTCCATGCTTCAGTTATTGCACAATGCTGTTCTCCACCTGGCAGTGGATCTGTGTGTAACATGTTATATACTCATATGTAAGCTTGTTTAAGCTTTGGAGGTACAGACATATTTCTAGAGTCACTGAATGAGATTTATATGTTGAGCTACTTTTCTATTGAGGACAAGAAAAGTAAGATAATAGGGAGACACAGAGAAACTGTAGGTGGTGGTAGGCATGAAATAAACATGAAAGAGAAACATAAAAGCAAGCCCTAGGGCCCGCCCATGAGGGACGCGCAGTAAACCCTTGCCGAAATGATGAGGAAGGATGCCAAGAGCAGCCTCGCCTCAGGCAGCTTCCACTGTGTGTGTGTGTGTGTGTGTGTCTCTGTGTGTGTTTACCTGCTGTGTTGATGGTCCCATGATGATGCACTTGGAACATGAGCAGGGTCAAGACTTAACAACTGCCACTGGAATTCTGTACTGAAGTTCTTGTTTATTTTCCGATTCCCCTCCCTGGGGCACTGAGAGAACGGCTAGGGAGTGACAGTAAATGTGGACCTTTCTTTCTCTTGTCGTCTGATGGAGGAGGAGGAGAGATGTCAGAGCTGAAGGCACTCTGAGAATGAAGAAACAGAGGGGTGAGATAAGGGTATGGGAGAGTGGCAGTGGTATTGGAGCCTGTGCAGAAGGATTTCCCAGCATAGAATGGGGAAAATTGAAACCTTCCCATGAAGAGTGATTGAAAGTAAAGTGGGTATCTTATTTAGGAAGAGAGCAATCATTGGTGTTGTGATTTTGTGTTCAAATACTTGTACACACACACACACACACACACACACACACACACACACACGCAGGGTGAAAAAGCATGATTGTTCTCTATTATCCCAAAGTAGAAGGACTGGGTCCAACTTTTAGAAGCTATGGAAAGATGGCTTTGGCCTGGTAGAAGGCAGAGTTTCGTTAACGTCCAGGTTGTCCAGAAATTGGATGAGCCACATAAGCAGGTAGAGAGATGTTCAAATCACAGGCTGGATGTCGATCTAAGGAGCTACTGTTAGATTGATACTCAGTGACCATTAGAGATGCTTGTTCCTGTTTGTGTGTGTGCATGCGTGTGTGTGAGATTTTAGTGCAGATTACAGTACAGTAGAGACAGGGTCCCAAAATGTGGAAATGATGGGAAAAGAGCAGTATATGGTTCTCTAGGGCTGCTGTGACACAGTCCCTCAAACTGGGTGGCTTAAAACAACAGAAATGTATTCTCGTGGTTCTGGGGGTAGAAGTCTACAACCAAGGTATCTGCAGGTCATGCTCCCTCTGAAATCTGCAGATGAGGACCCTTCCTGGCCATTTCTCCCTTCTGGTGTTGCTGGCAACCCTCGGCGTTCCTTGGCTTGTAGGTGCTTCACTCCAGTTTCTGCCGTGATTGTCACCCGGCCATCTCCTCCCTGTGTATTTCTGTGACACTTCTCTCCTTATAAGAACACTAGTCATTTCATGCCCCCCCCCCCTTACTAAGTAAGACCTTACCTTTACTGACTAATTACATTTGCAACAACCCTACTTCCAAATAGGTCTCTTTCTGAGGGTAAACTTTCTGAAATTCTTGCTTGGGGGTCTGACTTTAAATTTACACCCTGAATGAGATGTCAAGGTTAGTTTTTACCCTGTAAGTGCTATAATTTTCAGGGCTAGTTTAAGGAACTGCAAATAAATTTACACTGTAAATCCTTTAACTCTTAACCTAATACACAGCTATATTCTTATGCTTTCCCCAGTGATGAACTTTCAATTGCAGCATACCTTTTCATAAATTAAAATGCGTTTCCTATGAAAGGCAAATCATATATATGTGTGTGTATGTATATATATATATATATATATATA
>NW_017731426.1:3669873-3697125 GCF_001890085.2 Hipposideros armiger | reverse complement strand
GAGAGAGAGAGAGAGAGAGAGAGAGAGAGAAGGAGAGAGGGAGAGAGGGAGAGAGGGAGAGAGGGAGAGGGAGAGAGGGAGAGAGAAGAGAGCGCTGGAACACAGCAGGGGCCTCGATGTGCCATTTGGATCAACAATCCTTGAGTATACAAAGATTTGCAGCCTAAGATGAAGGACTCAGTGTGTCTTGTGCCAATTTTAGAAAAATAAATGTACACTGTCAGTTTTGCTATTTGATTCATATTTAAATTTTTAAGAGTATTTTTTTTAAATATAGATGTTAATTTTCTATTCATCACAGCATCTCTTTAGGGTTTTGGTTTCCTTCAATCCTAACAAGTTTTCCACTATTTTCCCTTTATTTTATTTTATTTATTTTTTAAATGGCTTCCCTTATATTTTCTTTCATTTCTCTGCTCCATCTCATTGTTTCTGTATTACTTTGATCTTACTGTGTTGAATTTCGAATATTCCTTTTCCTAGTTCCTACTTTATTTATTTATTTTTTGATTTCCGATACATTACAAAATCCCAGCCAAGTTCAAAACTCATTTTGCATTCCTTCAAGGTCTGCTTTTCTCAAGTCCCATTTTTTTGTGTTAGTACTCTTCCCACAGATCTTCATCAGCAATTCAAACCTGATGACATTATGATTGCATCTTTAGTGTTTTTCTACTCCAAACTTATTTATCATGCCTGCATTATTTCCAAAGATAAGGTCTAGAATAACTACACAGCAGAGCTTGTTAACCATTGCGTGTGTGCGAACAGCCCACCGTTACTAAAAGATAAAACCACTTGTCTACATTCTGGTATTAGTCTTAATGTGTGCATTTGCTGGGCTGAAATCCCTTAGCAGTAGATTGACTTTATTTCAGACTTCTCTTTCCTATAAGCATACTTCCCTTTCTATCTTACTTCCTATCACCTTGTTCTTGCATCATTTGATGAAAAAAATATGGCTCTCCTTTCTCTTCCTTGATTATATTCCTTTCAAATTGTTTATTCCTACCTCACCTCCTCCTTTATTTGTACTTCTCTCACTTTTCCACTAATGTAAATGGAAGATTCATTTTCTTTGACCAAACAGCCAAGGCAAAAAGTTTTCCTTCATCTTTTCTTGCCTCCATAACTACTTTAGAATCCCCACACACCTTTAATATGTTATACCGCTGCTTGGATCGCCTAAACAATGCCATGGATATATAATCTCCTTGTCAAAGGCATAAATTATCTTTCTGTCCAAATAAAATAAAAGTTTGCTCTCAAAATAACATGTACAAACTCTGCAAAGTTGTGGCACATCTGGAAAGATGAATCTAAATTTTCAAATTTCACTTTGCCTGTTTTTACTTTTCCTTATCACTATCTTTATCATTCATTCATTCATTCATTCATTCATTCATATATTTCAAAATATTATCTAAGGCTCTCCTAGATGCCAGGCAGCGTAGTAATCGCAGGGAATACAGGTAAGTAACATTTAGTTCTTGACCTCAGGGAGGTTCATAGTTTTGCAAAAATCTAACAGGTAGAACAACTGATGATGATACTAAATATGTAACAGATGCTACCGGTATTTATAACTAACCTAGGAGCACAACAGTATGAACAATTAATTAACTCTGCTTTTAAAAGACCACAGAGAGATTTGACAGAGTATGGAAATTTTATTTAAATCTTAAAAACAGCTAAGGGGAGGGAAAAAGGGTATAACATATGGAGGAAATAATATAACAAAGACAGAAGTACCTGGAATATTTCTGAATATCAATAATGACCATATAGAATAAAAGCAAAAATATCCTTTGAACTATTTTTATTTTACAATAGAGAAGTACCTACCTCATAGAGTTGTTGTAAAGATTCAATGAAAATATACATAAAGCCCTTTAAATAGTCCCTGGCATATGGTAAATGCTCAAAATATGTTAGCTGTTATTATTGTATTATAGATTACATCAAATGTATTTCATTTATTGGAAAGATTTCTTTCTTCTTTTTTTTTTCTGGTTTCTGACTTTGCTTTGGATCATTGTGGCTACACAGTAAGTGATCTCCAGTTAAATGACATTTTATTTGGATGCGTATCAGAAAAGTTGAGGTGGCAGCTATAGCTTCCAGAGTAAAAGAATTAGGATAGATGACAAATAAACATACCATACAAAAACTAACTGGACCACATCTAATTGTGATTCTCAACTAATCATCTTCTTTTTACACCTTTTTTTTAAGATACAGTCAAAAGTGGACAGAATAAGTTCATATCTAAGATTCATTGAACAACCCCACCAATATACTAAGCTTTGGGATAAGTATAGAATGAAATCCAGCTCAATATCGTATATCTCCTAAAGCTACACCAAATGGTTTAGAAAAGTGATGTTCTGAATAATGCCTTGAAATAGACTAGGAAAACAAAAATTATGTTTCCTTCCTTAATGAGGTGGAATGGGGTAGGAAGGTACATTAATATTTTTTAGTAACTTGTATTTAATTCAGTTTATAATATAGTCATACACATTGCTTTATATAAATTGATAAGCAGATTAATTTATTTGCTGAAGGTCACAAAATGTGCAAGACGGAATAATAGTGTAGATCTTCTTACTCCAATGACCATACTCCTTCCCCTAAAACATTTTGAAATATTCCTAAATAAGATTAAGCCAAAAGTAGGTTATTAATCCTTTAGTTGATCAAAACTACATACAAACACCCTGGTTAACTAAGTTTTTACTTACAATGATGTATAATACCAAACTAACAATTACATATCTCTACCATACTCTCTCTCCACAGAATTAATTTTGAAATAACCTAAATGGCTATCAAAATTACAAGGTAAATTATGAATATAAATGGTAAACCCCTTTCCTTTTGAGATTTTGATGCTAAATTAGTGGGAAAACAAAAGCAATGACAGACTAATTGTTACCAAGACTTGCCTTTCTGCTATATATAAATATATAACTCAACAAAATATATAAGGCAACTATTTTCAGGCACTGGAAAATTGGAAGCTTAAGATACATTCTAAGATAATCCAGATATACATTAACAGATAAGGACTTTTAATCAGCTATTATAAATATGTTTAAGGACTTAAAGGAAAACATAATCTCAATGAGGGAAAAAATGGGAAATCTCAGCAGAGAAATGAAAGTTATAATACAGAATCAAACAGAAATTCTAAAACTAAAAATGTACAATAGCTTCAATTTCCCTGGATGGCGTTAAAGCACGTTTGAGATTGAATATAAGGAAATAAGGGTCAATGAACTTAAAGAAAGATCCATGTAAATGAGCCAACTGGAAGAACAGAGTGGCAAAAAAATTAAAAATAAACAGGAACTCAGTAATCTGTAGAACAATATCTAACATTAATGTACTTGGGGTCCTAGACGGAAAAGAGAGAGAGAATGGGACAGAAAATATAGTTGAAAAAATAACTTTTTAAAAAACCCTAAATTGGGTAGAAAATACCAAACTACAGATCTAAGAAGCTGAGCAAGCTACAGGTAGAATAAACACACACAAAAACCATACTTAGGCACATCGTGATCAAATTAGTGAAAAAGAAACATAAACAGAAATACCTTTAGAAAAATATATTTTTATACTCCCACTGACAGAACTAAAGGGATAAGGAGATAAATCCACAATCATATTTGGAGATTTTAACACCCCTCATAGTAACAAATAGAACAAGTAGAACAAAACAAAACCAGATCTGAAAAATGCTACCAACCAACTAGACCTAATTGACATTTACAGAACACTACCACTATATCTGCAAATACACAAGATTCTTTTCAAAGGCACTTGAAGCATATACCTAAATATATCATAAAATGAACTATAAAATCAGTCTCATTACTTACAAAAGACAAAAGATTCTTACAATAGATATTCTCTGAGCTTAACAGAATTTTAAATTATTAGTCAACAACAATAACATATCCAGAAAAGCACAAAATAGTTGGAAATTAAACATTTCATTCTAAATAACATTCTAGTAACATTCTAAATAATAAGAGAAGTCCAAGGGAAGTTAGAAAATATTTTTAATTAAATAATGCAAAAACAATGAAGCAAAAATTGGCTCTTTGAAAAGACTAATAAAATTGGTAGAACCTAGCAAGGCTCTCCCCCGCCCAAAACAAACAAACAAACAAACAAACAATAATGACCAATATCTGGAATGAAAAAGGAGATAAAACTACAGACCCTATAGACATTAGGCTAATAAAATAATATTAGAAACAACTTCATACCAATAAATTTGTCAACTCAGTGTATTTGTGCAATAGAACACTTCTAAGCAAACTCATACACAGAACATGGATAGATCTCACAACTATTATGTTCTTGGATGGGGGAAGGCAAGCACAAAACCTTACATACATTTAATTATATGGTACTCTAAAACTGGCAAAGCTAACCTATGGTGATAAAATCATATCAGTGGTCACAGAAGGTGACCTGGACCAGAAGGTGCTATGGGTGGAACTCACTGCAAAGGGGCATAGATGATATTTCTGGGATGATGGAATACACAAATTGTCAAAACTCATCACATTGTACACTTAACACCTGACTTCATTAAATGTAAATTTATTTCAATGAAGTTGATTTTTAAGAAATAAATAAATAAAAATTTAAAAATACCACAGATATAAGAATCAATGTGTATTTAGTCCCAATTTTTAAAAAAATTCTTCAAAAAATACTTTATTTCCATTATACCTGCTTAACAGAATAGGAATCAAAAACTGTAGGCCAGGAAGTGTGCTAGATGCTTTCACATAGGATACCTCACAAAGGCTGTGTCTTTAACTCATGATAAGATCTAGCACGGTGTCTTGGAACACATGCTGTGTTGCAATTGAAAAATAAATAGAGCTGGAGCCAGAAGACCTGGGTTCAAATAATGATTATACTGATCTCTTAGTTTTGTAATCTTAGATAAGTCACTTATCTTAAATTTCATCAAATGTAGGGGTGAGGTGAAGATGAAGAAATCTATTTTAAAGTGCCTGGTAAAGCACACCATAAATACAAATGCTTAACAGACACTGATGAAATGAAGAAATGAAGGAGATAAACAACAGCATGGACAGGGATACAGCAGACAGGAAGAGACAGGGAGAGTAAGTTTCTAGTCACATGTTTGTCTGTGGATGGGTGGGGTAGAGGGTGGAACAGAAGCATCCAAGCATTTTGACCTAATACCATGTTCCTATCATGAGCAGTAGGTGCAGTGATTAGGATAGGGCTGGCTGATGTCCCAGGATGAATAACTTTCATTGTGACCAAAATGACAGCATTCTGGGCTAATAATCCCATGTCCAGTCCAGGAGCATGAAACGGGAGGCTCCTTGTCGACTTAAGACTCCAAGGGGCTTTTCCGAGGTTCCTAAGAGTTACAGAAAGTCTTCTATTACTGTAGATAGTTGAAATGCCAACATGACTGATGACCTACTGTTTAAAGTGTTCCATTCCTTCTTACCCTTATTAGGTTTTCATAAATTTTGCTCTAACTGAGACAACCTGAGCAGAGATCTTCAGGATACAGCAGCAGTGACTGGGCAATACCATCATTACTGCCTCGTAGGCTCATCTTCAGTAGAGTTCCAGGGAATGACGCTGAGTCTGACAAGTATTCAAAACGTACACAAATATGAAAACCTACAGAGTGACTATACTGATTTAAGACATGAGAAGTCACGTATCTTCACCCAAATATGGAGCCACTAGTGGGGCATATGGGAGTTCAATAGTCAATCACTGTATAATGTGATAAGTTATCTAATAGAGGTTTTAACAGAATGCCACGAGGGCACATAGAGGAGATAACGAACCAAGTGGTGGGGGAGAAAGCAGTATTGGGAAAATATTCTTGAGAAGAGCAATACCTGTGCTGTATCCAAAGATGTTAAGGAGTTATTTGGGCAAAAGGCATAGTAAGGCAGTGGGCACAGCACAAAGACTCAAAAGGGTTGGATGGTGCCATCTGCAGAGAACTGCAAGTGATTCCACAGAGCTGGAGCGTATAGTGTGAAGGGAGAGTGAGGAGATGGCAGGGGCGCAGGCAGGGTCTCGGGAAGGACCATGTTAAAAATCAGGCTGAAGGGACTGACAGTTTATCTTGAAGATGAAGGAAGCCATTGAGGGATTTTAAGCAAGCAGTACCACAATCAAATTAGGATTTTTTTAAAAAACTTTGAATATATATATTTTTTTATTGGGGAACAGTATGTTTTTCCAGGACCCATCAGCTCCAAGTCAAGTATTGTTTCAAGCTATTGGATTGTCAGAAAAGTCATGATGTATTTTTTCTGTTTTTCGTTGCAAAAATGCGTCATGACTTTTCCGACAACCCAATAGTTGTGGACGGAGCATCTCAGTGGCCCATGTGGGAATTAAACTGGCAACCTTCGTGTTATGAGCCTGCGCTCTAACCAACTGAGCTAACCCGCCGCCCCATCAAATGAGGAATTTTAAGTGATCATTCTGACAACAGTGTGGAGAACAGATTGGAAGGGGACAAAAGTAGGGACATGAAAATTAGTTAGGTGTCTGTTGAAGTGACCCACGTGGAGAATGACAGCGGCCTAACAGCAGCACTCAGAAGGCAGAACAGGTATGTAAGACACAGTCAAGAGGCTGAACTCTCAAGGTTTCACCGATCTACGCGAAGGAGAAAAAGAAGGAACAAAGCGTGGCTCCTAGGTTTCAAGCTTGCACGTATGAATGGATAGACCGCTTGTCCACTGAGATAAAGAATAAGTGAACCTACATGTGAAAGTGCCAAAAACAATGATACTGCACTAAGTTTAAAAAGAAAGAATTAACACAGACAAAAGGACACATTGCCTTAGACCACATGGATACACCACCTCTGAGAAAAATCGAACACTTAAATTCAGAGAGAGGAATAAGTCAGCGTTAAAGAAATTCCTGTCTAACATATGTTGATGAATGAATAATCAAAGAATAACACAGAAGGCAATTCACTAACAAGAGAGCCATCTACTGCCTTACAAGGATAGTGCAGCAACGAAATGCCATCAAAAAATGTGGAAGAAAGCCAAGTGTTTGAATACTTCACATTGTACATGTCGGCACAAAATATCTGACCCACCCCACAAAAAACATCCAAGTGGTTAGCACTTGGAACTAATAACCTAATGTTTTCACTTACTTGTTTCTCCTACAAGCATCAATTCAATATATATATATATATATTATCATTTGAATATGCTTACCTGCCATCATTGCTATCATACTGGCTTTATAGACATTAGTGAGAGATCCAAGTTCTCCTGTTGCTAAGATGGTTTTGAGATGAGCCTTCCCACAGGCCTTGCGAAACTGACGAATCTCATCATACAGGGCTGGGGAAGAAAATAATTGAGGCAGTTACAAAGCAGGCAAGTGATAACATAACTTGGCAGCCGTTTAGAGCTGGGAAGAACCCACCTCAGATTTAGGAAACATAAACCATTTGTCACTTTCTAAAAATCGCCCCAATTTAATATCGCCTAGAGCATTCTGTTGCGCTTCACATCCTGTTACAAGGGATGCTTAGTGTGCTACCAGGAACCAGTTTCTAAGCCCTGACCGGAGGTCTCGAGCCATGAAGCTTTTACAATAATGACATGCAAATTACAAATATAATTTTTACCTCTTCTAGGTGACGATTACTTACAAGAAAAAAGAAATTTATCTACCATCCCTACAGGGGTATACCATTTTCCAAACTAAAGGAAAAAAAAATTCTCAGGTACTTATTAATTCTTCCATTCACACATAATAAGTTCTCTTGCTGGAATATAAAGCAGCCCTTTCCTGAGAGCTCTGCTAATGACATTAAAGATGGAACAGCTTGCCCCACTATCTGCCAGGGTATGTCTCTACATACATGACTAAGAAGTGTTGAGGTAGTGTTGGATGTACGTGCACAAAGCCAGCTGTAGAGGGATTCACAGATGCAGCCTTGAATCTATATTAACCCCTGACCCCAGAGCCACATCTGGCTTTCTAGGGCTTCAAAGAGCACCCGAAAGCAGCTTGATTAAATATATATACTTAAAACCTGTACACTACAAAATAAAATCAAGGGGGAAAACATTTCATATTCAAAGTAACAGATTTTGGTAAACAAAGTCAGTATAATGAGTATTACGTTTTTGAAAAATTATTTTACATAGTCTTTTTTTCATGATACCAGTGGATGTGGGTTCTCACCTTGCATCAGGTTGGCCATATTCATTTCTTGAACTTAAGCTATTGCTACATTATCAAGAGTAAGATCAGAGCTTTTCTTTCTTCTCTATGTGTGTTTCATAGGAAGTCATTTTACAAGCATACAAACTGCACACAAACTAAACTGAACAGGAAAGAAACATTCACAGTAAAGGTTAGTGTTAATGTAAGTGGTTTTTAATGCAAAGATGAGAGTTCAGTAATTCATAGGTTTCCTAAACTATATATAAAAGACTTAAAAGACAGTAAACTCAGTCAAATCCATGAAAGTTATAACAAGAGGAATAAAACTTGTCTTTCAATCATAGAAAACCTGAACTTAACTTGAAGCTCAAAAGTGCAAGCTGAATACAAATAAAGTCAAATATTCTACTATGAGGTGCTCGGTATAAACTTTAGTGTATGTTGCTGCCAAGAAATGGTACCCACAGGTTTTTCAAGAAAGGACTGAATATTTTCACAAACCCCTAATAATCAGTAGTTTTGAGTATCAGAGATGGTCTGAGATGCCACACTGCCTACCTTACCCTGCCCATCCTACCTAATTGTGAGAAAATCATCTTATCCCTACATTTAATATATATGACAATGTGTGAGAATGGTATAAACAGTAAAAGACACATTATGTGACAGGGACAATCTACATTCTTTTAACTTAAAGAATGAATCTTAGATGGAATGACATTTCTTGAGTTACTAAATCTAAAAAGAGTAAGTTGTTCTCTAAGAACTAGTGACAAGAAATCTCTTGATCTAAAAATTCAAGAATGCTAATCCAGGGTTAACCTGTGATTTAATTAATGACTGTTCCTCCACAGTACAGTGTTGCCAAGCTTGAGATTCAGACAAATGTGGATCTAAAACCCAACTCCACCACTTCCTGTGTGACTTTGGGCAAGTTATGTGTTAGCTTTAGGGCCCTCCTAAAAGTGTCAATAATAATATTTACTTTATAGGGTTATTATGAGAATTAAAATACACACACACACACACACACACACACATTACTTTCTACATTGCCTGGCTTATTATAAGCACTCAAAAGATATAATCTGTGAAGCTCAGAATTCTAGTAAAATGAGTTTCCATTAAGTGTTGTGTAATAAAAGTCAAATCTTGTTTCATGGGCTGATCCAATTCCTTGTCCTGCACTGAAATTTTTTATATGGATTAGTGCTTACAATCAGTGGGCCATCAGGTAAGGCTTGAAAATATTTTATTAAAGCATTTGTTAAAGTGAACTTTGGCCCATATAACAAAATTCTTAAAACACTGATCCTGGTCATATTTATGCACAAAACTACCATCCTTTTTCTAAAGAGCATTACCTTTTGCTATCCAGTGAATTTCTTTACCTACAGTTAAAAATCAACCAGAAACCCACATATATTTTATGACTTAATTATCAGCCACCTAGGGGTTATGCTCT
The DNA here is from genome assembly GCF_001890085.2 of Hipposideros armiger. Classification (NCBI taxonomy): domain Eukaryota; kingdom Metazoa; phylum Chordata; class Mammalia; order Chiroptera; family Hipposideridae; genus Hipposideros; species Hipposideros armiger. Next base: position 3,687,425 of record NW_017731426.1, on the reverse strand, counting down.
TTAATCCATGATCCAAACAGAATGACCAAAAATGATCACTTAGAGCTTAAATGGATTTAACAAATAGGCAACCAGTGCTTTCTCATTCTTTTAACTGCCAACTCCTCAAATCATTTTACTGACCTATTTCAACGGGGGTTAAGTTTTTCTGAGCAAATGTCTTAATCTTTGAAGTTCGACATTGAGAAAGTTGTCATTTGTTTCTGTTACTATTCTTCCCAGAGTACACCAGAACAATTAAATATAAAAGCATAGTAAATCTGGCCTTTAAAAATGTGGCTTGGACTCCATCAAGCAAATGCATCTACCTGAGCCTTTGAATCCTACTAAGCCATGCAAAGATGAAAGAACACTTAGAGATTTTTATTAGTATTGCAGCATCAGCAATGGCAGCAGATCCAAGAGTCAAGTGGCCCAGTGGCTACCAGCCAGCAGCAATGGTACCTGTGCTGGCCAGTGGCAGCAGCACCAGCAGTGGTCCTGTAACCAAATTCTTCCCATGGCTCAATAGGCTGGATCTCTGCTCCCCAGTCTTTCCTGGTCCTGTTTGTTTCCTAAGCCTCGTTCTCCAGGCTTCTTATTGATGCAGTGAGCTATTACTGTATGTCCTCCTAATAAATCCCTTTTCAGCTTCACTTAATCAGAATTGGTTTCATTAGTTTTCAACTCATAATGCTAGTCTAACAATTATTTGCTGAGTAACGATGGTACAGCAGACAATATAGCGTGGGTGTCGCGACTGCCTGGGTTCATATCCTGGCTGTAAAATCAATTTGTTGTTTGATTTGGGCAAGTTACTTAACCCTTGTCTCAGTTTCCTCATTTATAAAATGAAGATAATAAAGGTATGCACATCTCCTAGAATTATTTCTAGCGTTACATAGGTTAATATATAGAAAGTGCTAAGGACAGTTCCAGGCACATAGTTAACACTCAAGGAATGCCAACTACTTGTTTTTCTACTGCTGGTGGTGGTTGTGGAGCTGCTGCTGTTACTGTTGAGTGGCTACTAGGTTCAGAGGGACTGATAAAAGCGAGGACATCAGATCTATGTTTCTTAAAGAGTGTAAGGTATAACCTTTTGGAGAACTCGAAGAGAATTCTGGGGGAAATAAGTTCACTATATCCCAAATAATTTTTTTTTTTTTAACTCAGAACCCATGCTCCTTTTGATAGCACAGACTCCTAGGATAATAAGAGTTTTGGATACTTACTAGATTTGTAAACTTGTAGGAATTACTCAATTTTTCTAAGCCTAATTACTTAGGGAGTCACAGTTTGCTCACATATTTTTGTGAAGATTAAATAAAATAATACATGTGGCTAGAGCAGCACCAGACATATACTGAGTAGTTAATCATTCAATACCAGTTTTCCATATTTTTCCTTATATATATAGTTCCAGAAATGCAAAAATAACTTTAGGGCCAGCCAAGTGGCGCGTTGGTTAAGAGTGGCTTGGGAGCGCCAGCTCTGAGCAGCAGGGCCCCGGTTCGGATCCCACATGAGGGCCAGTGACACTGAACCCTCTACACCTAATGATGGTGAACAACAACTCGATCTGGAGCTGGGCTGCCGTGAGTCGCTGGTCATGGCGTAGGCTGCAGACCCTGCTGCAGTGGGCTATTATAAGCTACTGTGAGTGGCCGGCAGCTGCTGTGAGCCGCAGTGAGCGGCCATCCAATGGCTGGCAAGAGACTGCCTCGCCAGGAAAGAGCACAATGCTAATACCAACATGGGCCAGTGAAGCAACGTCCTCCTCCACAACTAGACTGAAGAACAAAATACAGCAACTTGTCTGCTCCCCTTCCCCGATTCTCCAATGCTGTTCCCCTCCCCCAATTCCCCAATAAAATCTTTAAAAAAAAATAAATTTTTTAAAAAATAAAACAAAGCAAGCACTGTCCTAATACTTATAAAAGCATAATTAAAATATACAGATCTTACAAATAAGAAAAACAGGCCACCCCATTCCAAGACAAGCCATGGAAGCTATTATTAGAAGGGTCCAAGTAGTTTTGAGCATCTTGGCACCACAATGATAGACACCTTGGAAACTAGATAGGTGATAAATGCAAATCAAACAACCTGATGGCTTAAATGTGATCCAGTCAATCTCAAATCATAATGTCCTGTAACATATTCAACTGTCACTTTCATCATTATCAACAAGAAAAACAATGGAAAAACTAATGGGTGGATTTTCCCCAACATTAGCAGGGAAGGACAGCATCAGGATATGGATTTAAATAATTGCTAAACATGTGAGAGAAATTACAAATGAAGTAACAAGTTCAAGAGATCATCTTTCCAAAATACTCTTCATGTAGAATAATTACTCAAAAGAATGAAAAATCCTCTCAGTTTTCAAAACATTTTCCTTCAAAAATTCTCCAAGTGTGTTCTACACATAGAGCAGGGGTCGGCAAACTTTTGAGCTGGAAGAGCCAATCCTGTCCCTCACAACAGTTTAAAAATTATTCGACAGCCATAAAACAAATGAAATCACCATTATGTGAATAATATCCTTTCAAAATTTTATAAATGAAACTATGATAGTTTTATTTTCATCTTCAATTTTACTTCAGAGCCACATGTACGTACCCAAAGAGCCGCATGTGGCTCGTGGGCCACAGTTCGCCGACTCCTGACATAGAGGGACAGTCTCACCAGCATGGGCTGGGAATTCTGGAGGACTTGGTGAACGTGACCAGCCTGAGTACACGGTACCAGGCCAAGAAGCTAGCCCACGTGGTCAAGAGATTGTTATATATGAGGAAATTGATCAGATAAGTAAAGACACTGAGGGTAATGGAAGCAAGATTTCTCACTGACAAGAAAGAGGGGCATAAATACATTGGGGTGTCGGGAAAGTCATGAGGCATTTTTGCAACACAAAACATAGAAAATATATGTCATGACTTTCCCGACAACCCAATAGATAGGGAGAGGGCGAAAATAAACCATGTGATGTTGGCTTGTAATGGAAGGTATCGGTGTGAAGTCATGGGTTCTAATACATACAGATAGATAAATATAGATGTACATGTGTCTATATGGGTGCACTGTGTATATGTGAACATTCATGTATTTACTAGATCTGTCCACTGAGAAGGCCTAGGAACAATAACACCCCTGTGCAATCTTCCACTGCATGGTCGTAAATAATGTATTCAATTGTTTTTCTATTATTGGATATTTAAAGTTTCAGATTTTTTTATCTTATAAGCAATAATTTAGCAAACTTCCTTATAATTAAATCTTTGCATACATCATAACCTTATTCCCTTGAGTACTTATTAATTTTTCTGCTCACATACTCACATATGATACATACTCACTGCTAAAATTTCTAATATTACAGAAACTGAAAATCCCCCATTAAAGAAAAAAAACAAGAGAAAAAACAATTCTTGCACGAACCAGAAAAATAATAATTTGGAAGGCTATTATAAAAGATGACTGACAAATGAAAATGGAATTCAAACACCTGACTGCAAATTAGAATAATGCAAAATTTAACAAAACACATACACCAGAGAAGTGGCTGGCACAGTGATGTCACGTTAAAAACCTGATAATAAATGTTTTGACTTATAATGAGGTTTTCAGGAGTAGTGAAAATGGGTGTGCCAGAAACCCAGGATATATTACATTGTAGATGCTTAATCAATATAGTGTCTCAACCAGCGGAGGGGTTGTCTCCTGTCTGTCCCCCCTCATCCGTCCTACTACTGCCACATTGATGAGGAGAAATGGAGGTCATAACCTGACCTTTTGCTCGTCATTCCAGCTGAAAAACAAGTGAGGCTGTGTTGGTGGAGTGTTCACTGACAGGAATCCGAGAACTCAGCCACCCTGGGAAAGGCCTGTGTGCACGAGAATTTAGACCTAAGGGGCTACGGCGGTCATACTGCATCTGTTTTCAACAGCATCCAAAACAGGTTGATACTGGTTCTGCCTTCTGCCTCCCCATGTCAGCAGCAACTTGCATCTACAGTACTTACTTTTCTCTATTTAAAATTAACTTGTTTCTCCCCAGCTTCCACATTAGAGGAAAACATATTCTTAATCTTGAGGCTGCCTGCAATCTGTTTAAGTTTTCTGGAAAAGCACCGTTAGACATAGAACTCTATGTTAGTAAAGCTTTCATGTGTAGAAATTATAATTTAAGCATGAATCCAAGTGTTTAAAGATGATATTTCCTATCTAAAAGTCATAAAGATTTCCTTTTACATTACATGCTATTCAAAGGCACTTAAAAAGTAATTGTTAACGAACATATCTAAGCAATTATTTTTTGAGTACCGGAAAGATGTTCAACACTGCACAAGAATGGCCCGAAAATAACTCTTAAGATAATTATATGTACAGTAAAACACTTAATATAAAATTGTACAGCAACCTTTTAAACTAAAAAAGTCACAAAATGTTCAAGAACAGTTTTCATCCACGAAGGCAACTAATTAATCTTGTACGGCTAAAACAGAGATGAGCTACAACACCAGGTGCTGAAATAACCTACAAGAAATAAAACGCACATGTTTTTGTCAATAGTATTTGAAGTTTTGAAGAATCAGAGCATAAAAACAAAAACCATAAAAGCACAGGGCTGCCATAAGTATCTCCAGAATTTTTCTGTTATAAACAACCCCCAAAACTGAGGAAGCACAGATTATGGATTATGTGATTTCTCCCCAAAAGAGTCTATAGATTTAGAGGTTACTTTTTTCATAAGATATGATTAACAGCTCTACAAAACAAAGCAAAATACCAATTTCTTTTAAGGGATTTTTTTGTTTTGTTTTTACCATTCTTCTTGTGTAAAAATAAGCAAATAAGAAAAATAAATTGTTGCCCTGATTCAAGATTTTCAGGATCCATTTGCATAAGTCACCATAATAGACATTGTGACTTTGGCACAAATGTTTTATTGTCTCAACCCAAACCTCTTGATAGCTATGAAGCACATACTCTACAAACCAAGTTTAAGAAAGCAACTCAAGGGCCGGCCAAGTGGCGCGATAGTTAAGAACTGGCTTGGGACGCCAGAGGGCCCGGTTCGGATCCCACATATGCGGGCCAGTGACACTGCCCTCTACAGCTAAGATGCTGAACAACAGCTCAACCTGGAGCTGGGCTGCTGTGAGTCGCCATCGACGGCGTAGGCTGCAGCCCCTGTGGCAGTAGGTTGCCATGGGCTACCGTGTGTAGCCAGCAGCCAGCGTGAGCAGCCAGCAGAACGCCGTGAGCGGCCGTCCAGAAGCCGGCGACTGATCTGCCTCGCCCGGGGAAGAGCGCAATGATGGTGCCAACTTGGGCCAGTGAAGCAACGTCCTCCACAACTAGACTGAAGAACAAAACAACAGCAACTTGTCTGTTCCCCTTCCCCCAATTCCCCAGCGCTGTTCCCATCCCCCCAATTCCCCAATAAAAAATCTTTAAAAAAAGAAAGAAAGCAACTCAAGGCTTAAGAACTGAAGTGGGTAAAAGGTACACCAGGCTTTGGATATGGGAGACCAACAATATTTCCAGTTGTGGCATCAAACATACTATTCTGGAAAAATATCGCAGACGAAGCCACCTTTGGCATCATAGTTGCTGGTGCTCCAGTGTGAAATGGGTTTCCAAACACTAGTAAAGCCAGCTCGAGGTTCTAAGCTCAAGGAACTGGAACATTCTTAATGAGGCAGATGCTGACAGCAGTTTCATGTCGCTGGCGCTATATTAGGTAAATTTTTGCAGCAGAGACAAGTCATCAAAAAAGTAAAAAAAAAAAAAAGAACATCTCTGTATATTTACAGAGCATGGAATGCATTTAATTTTCAAAACCTGCTCAGTAAGATTTAGGAAATAATGAATCACTTCTGGTGAATGCTTTCATCAAAGAACTGCTTCAGGAATGCAACTTAGATGTCAACTTCAATATCATCATTAAACAATACTATATTACAAGTACTTATCATTGGACCAATACTCACAGACACTGAAAACACCACATATAAAATCCCAGGCCATTACAGGTCTAAAAGGCTGTAGAAATCCTGAAGTCTTATCTCCCCAGAGGTAGCTTATTGAAATGGAGGCACAGGGAAGTAAAGTGTTTGCCCAAAGACTAGGTATAAATAATCGATATTACAAAGACTGAAACCAAAGTCCTTGGAGCTGCACCTCATTTACTCAATACATGTGCTATATGGTTACTTTCCTTGACAACATACTATCATCATCATGAGGAGGAGGGGGAAAGAGAAGAAAGTGCCCTTGGCCTGGAGGGAGTCATCTGGGCCAAGCAATAGGATGATCAATTTACACACATTATCTAATTTTATCCCTATTATAAACCTGTGAAGTACATGCCATTATTGCTGTTTTACAGACAGAGAATAGGAGGCACAGAGAAGTAACTTGCCCAAGAAAAAATAGCTACTAATGGTAACACCAGGGTTCCAACCAGGGTCCATCCAAGGCAGCCTCTGCTCCCAGCGCTATCCTACCTTATCCTCCACAGGATGCAGAGTCTGGGTCGGTTCTGGTTCTGAGTACTCCCATGAGGACCGGCCTATCTGGCTGGCTGGCTGGCTGGCTAGGTGCCCCCACCTCTCACGGTCCAGCCCTGTGCCATCCCACCACGAGCTGCTATCTTCATCCCAAAGCAGAGCCTTCCTAGGGAGCAGGGAACTGTCTTTTTTCCAAAGGGCACAGAAGCAGATGCACTTTCTGGCTAAATTCACCAGAGTAAAACTTTATTCCTCAAGCATCTGTGTATAGCTAACTGCAGAGCCAGGGTAAATAAATAGAAATACATGAGAAATACGATTTGTCCTGATTAACCAATATGTAAATTTAGCAATGCTTCAAATTACCCTGTACCTAAGCTATGGGAAACCAAGAACTAAAAGTATGTTTTTAAAAAAATGTTCCACATTAGTACTTTCCCACAGGACTATGGGATGGTGAAGGTGAGGGCGTGAGTAGGACTCAAAATCACCTGAAGCAATTTTCACAGTACAGGTGTCTATTCTTCCCAACCCCTCAATTCCGATATTACACATCTGGTGGGAGTGGGGAGGGAAACATGCAAGAGTCTGTGGGGGGAAGAGCTGGGGAAGTAATTTGAAAATGCTTGTCAGGTAATTTTGAGAACCAGCAATACTACTGTCCCAAGCGATACGTTAGACGGTGTACATTTTTGTGCCTACACGGAAAGGAGAGAAGGAAGTACTGGCAGGGAGGGACAGTGCGCCATAATGAGCTAAACAGGATCTGGCAGTAAAAAGCTTAACAGCAAAGGGCCAAACAGCAATAAAAGAAATGTTTAAATGAAAAGACATATAAAGTCAAACAGCACAACAGTCTGGACCATTAGCTGTGGGGCAAGTCATCTCGGAGATTCCAGTAGCCCCTGAGGGAAGCACTGTGTTCCTGGATAATACCGTCTTGGATACAACAGTGCTGAAATTAAAGTGTATTTAATAGAAAGTGTTCAAGTCAGGGGAAAGGTAAACATTTTTAAATGCATTTCTTTCTAAAATGGCGAGGCTCTGCTTTGGTCAAGATTCGCTGATTTTGAATGTCGACTTAGGTGAAACTGCTCGATGACAAGCAACATGGTTTAGTTGGGAAATGGAACGTGAGTTCCGGAGTCACACATTCCGTCATTCGGGAGGTTTCTTAGTCTTCAGCACAGGGAATGTAGTTGAAGGGAGGAAGAGAGGAGCTTTCTCGGGGAGAGTGTGCTGAGTTTGAGGGGAAGATTGGCAGCTTGCTAGGACAGATTCTGAGAATCACCAACACTTCAGGGATGGCAGAGGCGGGGAACCCTGCAAACAAGCTGCAGGAGTGATCACAATCTGGAGGAAAGCCTGAAGAATGTAGTGTCACCAGAGACAAGCGAGTGTTTCCAGAGGGGGAAGTGACCCACTGTGTCAAATACTGCTGAACAGTAAAGTTAAATGAACAACTGAAGAGTATCCTCCAGGCAGGGTGAAATGAGAGGTCATTAGTATCTTGGTTAGAACAGGTTCAAGAGAAAACAGTAAACACCACTCAAGAGTTTTCACCATGAAGGGGAAAATAGAAAGGGAAACTTAACTGGGTTGACAAGGGAGGCTATTGATTGGCATGTGCGTTTTTTTAATGAGTAAGAAAAACTTAAGTATGTTTAGATGCAATGGGGATGACCTAATGGGGAGAAGCTGAAAATACAGGAGAAAAAAAAAAAAGACCCATAAATGGAGCAAGGCCTCTGAAAATGTGGGAGGAGATGAGGGCTGTGGCACAACAGAGGGACAGGCCTTAGGAGGAAGGAGAAAGGGCGGAGGCCGAGCTGATGCAAGGACCTTGAGAGAGTTTCTGTCAAACGGTTTCCATTTTCTCTGAGAAGTAGCAGGTAGGTCGCCTACTAAGAGTGAAGGTGCTTCAAGGTGAGTGGAAGGATTAGAAGTCTGATGAAAGCAGAGATTTTAAATCATCACCATGGAGAATCCAAGAAGAGGAATTAGAGCCCCCACCAGGCTCCTCTTCGAGTTCATACCCTAAACTGTGGATCCTTGTAACCATGAGAAATGATTAGGATCCACTCAAAGCCAGATTTTAAAAATAGGATTCTTTCTTTTGTGCTTTAATCAGTGTGTTACACACCTCAATGCACAGAGGAGAGGGACCTAGATTTGAGCGTGGAATAGCCCGGCAGACATTTCCATCAGCAAATTCCAATAAATCAATTTTAGGCTCATATTTTAGTAAACAGCTAATATTAAAATATGACACTGAAAAATACAATATGTAATCAAATTGAAAACCGAAACTAAGACAAAATACTGCAGTGGAAAAAGTCCTAAGTCATTGCAGGTTTCTATTTAGAATTAAATTTCTAGTATTAAATGTTCCTTTTCAATTTGTCTTGGGTCAAGAGGTTATTAACACCATAAAAAAGGGTTAATAGAAAAGTATGGTCTAGGACAAAGACATGTTATTACATTTTGCATGAATGCCTGTTATTAGGAAATTACCAGTTCTTAAAAACAACCATTCCTAGTTCATTAAGGGTTTGCCAATTACATCAAAATCCATCTCCTATTGTATTTTATTTTCCAATTAGTAGTATTCCAGAGACAAAAGCACAAGTTATAATATAAATTATACTTCTATATCTACAACTCCAAGTCATAAAGGGCATATAGTTTTTTTATCTTACTGAATCACAGAGAGTTTATTTCCAAATTTGTTTTAACGCTTACTCATTTTTTTTCTCTTACTCTAGCCTTAACTCTTAACTGAAATCTGTGACTAAACGCAGACAAGCAGAATTAATATATAAGGGAAAAGAACATTTATTTAAAATAGGCCTTTTCAGAATAATTGCAATTGGCCAAAACACACATGGACCATATAAAAAGGAACAGAAATCAAAGCACAAAAAGATATTCGTGAACTGTCAAGAATTTAAACCTGGCAAGGATGAAAAATGCTGATGAGTATGGAGGAACGGGTAAAGCAATGAGAGTGGCCTTGCATTTTTTTCCAGCTCTTTCAGAACTGGTATGTCCCTGATTGCATTATCCTGGAACACAGTGATGGTCTCAGGGACTGGTGAAATCTCAGAGAGGACTTGCCCCACAGCTACTGGTCCAGGCTGTTGTGCCATACTTCCTGTATCGCTTTAATTTAAACACTTTTGCTATTGTTGTTTTGCCTGATCCTTTGCTGTTAAGCTTTTTAGTATCACATCTTGTTTTGCTCATTATGGCGGCATTGTCCTTCCTTGCCGGTACTTCCCTCACTCCTTTCCATCTGGACACAAAAATGTACACCGTCTAACTTATTAAGAATGTGCAGGAATGTAGCTAATATTCCAAGAGAAAAGACTACATTTTCCAGCTTCACTCGCAGCTACATGTGGCCACATAACACAGTTCGGGCCAATGAGGTGTAAGCAAAAGTGTAGTATGAGATTTGGGGATAGGACAGGCCCTTCTCTCCTGTTGTCTAGGAGATGAGGGGAAAGGCTGCAGCTTCACTGTCTTAGACAATGAAGTGCCCTTGAGCATGAGAGTAGAAGACAACATGTTTTAGAAATGGCAGATAAAAGCAGCGTAGGTCTCCAAGAACTTTGTGAGGCTGCCTCTGGAATACCTACGTCCAGACTTTAATTCTCGAGCGTTTAAACCACCTACTGAATCTTTGCTACATCACAACCCAAAGCAATTCTTAATGGAATTAGGAATTACAAATGATAAGATAGATGGATCAATGAATAGAGTCACAGAAAGATATCCATAAGATATTGGTATGTGCAATAAGTAGGTTAAGAAAAAATACAGTAATTACAATCCTACTTTTAATTTAAACTTTTCAAAAGTGTGGGAGTTGCATGTGTGTATATATAAAGATAAAAAAGTCTGGAAAATTGCACATTGCAGTGTTATCAGGGGTCATTTCTAGGCGATGAGATTATGTGGAAGACATACTTCCTTTGTTACTGTTTGGAATTTTTTATTTTAACAGTGAGGAGGGGGCCAGCTGAATGGCTCAGTTGGTTAAGAGCTCGCTCAAGAGTGTGAGCTCTGAGCAACAGCAGTTCGAGTCCTACCCAAGCTGAGTTGCCGCTGAGCTGCCAACAGGTGGCAGGATGGCTCAGCTAAAAAAAAACAAAATAAACAGTGAGGAGGTACAACCTCCAGAATTAGAATTAAATATGTCTTTTATTTGGTATTTACATATCTAGAGAGACAGTATATTATTCTAGCTTTATCTTAAGATATGGTTCAAAATTTTTAGTTAAACTACTTGTTATAATGATTTTTTTGAAATAGAGAATTATATTTATTTTAGTACAATGATCTCTAGTACACAAAATATATTTAAGACAGAGGTAAAATCTATTTCTTTACTATCTAATTATAAAAACAATAGCTTGTTACTGGAATGGGCAACATCTTATTGTAATCAGTGATAGTAAATCATGAATCTCAAAAGTGAATATTAAATAATATTCATAGGAGCTATATGCAACAATGTTACAAGGAAGAGCGGACTTAGACTTATTAATAATTCCACATCCTAAAAACCCACAAAGATTAACATAAAAAAGGGAAATTTCTTCCATCATAATAAAATAAACTTTGAATAAAAGATTTGCCTCGAGTGGTTTATGTATTGAGTAACAAAACAATACAGACTAGAATAAGAGTTAATAATCTACTGCATGGAAATAACTATACACCTATGCACTCAAAAGGATCTAAAGAGTTCATACAGTTAAGGCATGTTTTCTCCTAGATTCAGCCTCTGATCTGGTGACTTGTAATCTGGGTTCAGTAACTTCTAAAACATGCTGCCTCTTGCCAGATCCCCACCATTTGATCCACTAGGGAAGAACTGTGTCTCCCTTTTAGACAAGGACATGCACCTACCTTCCCATTGGCCTGTCAGCACCAAGGTCCTATTAATTACCACATCGATTTCCATAGCTCCGTCTTCCACAGCCAATATGATCTCTTGTAATCGTGTTTTCAAATGAGTCTGTGCCGCTGGAAAGCCAGTAGCCACTAGTAGGGAGAAGGGGGGAAAAAGGAAAAGAAGGAATTGCAATTCATCAGTATCTCAACAAAGAATTTCAGACAAAAACATCAGCATTCAGATACCAAAGCATTCATGACACATAAGAACTACACAAATATCCTGAAAAGCTGTGTGAAGAAACAGAATGCTATCTTACACAGTACTGGTGTCAGGGCAAACATTAGTATTATATCCTCTAGAAGACCTGAAATTAAGTTGCTTCAGAGATGCTCATGAGGGTACTCTGAATGAGCAGCAATTAAAAAAACATGTTACCATCACACTGATGCTCATAAAACAGTAGCTATAGCCCTGTCTTATGGGCACTAATATTTCTTTACCCTACTCTTGATCAGTTAACCATCTCTGTATCCTTGATTTTCCTTTCACATTTTTAGCTGTTGTAACCAAACTGCAGTGTAGGCTCCTCCAACTGCCTATCTTGAAACCACCTGCCAAGAAGATGAGTACAAAGGGAAAAGAATGCAGGAGGAAAAGCACCTGATTGGTCCACAAAACGTGGGCAGGGGCAGAGCAGGGAAGAGCAAGGCCAAGTATAGACAAAAGGAAAATGAAAACACAATTACACTTTTGAGAAAGGATTAACATCTTTTTACATATGCATCATTAATTCCATTCTGGTGTCTAAAGGTAATCTTTTGTGTTTCCTTGATGTTATTAAATTCTTTGGGTCTGCTACCTTAGAGGAAAGTATGTTTCCCTGTTGTATAAAGGAAAAGCTGAACTGCCTGAGGTTGATGAAAAAGTAAGGTCCATAAAGGTGCAGATGCCAAATACGAGTACTTTGGGAATCTTCACAAATGAGTTGTATATAAATACTGTACACTATGTTTCTTTTGATGTAGCTCTAATAAAATTAATGATCTTTATAGACTCCTTTTTTAAAGCACCAAGATATTCCTCCAACACCTTTTAAAAGTAGAATCTAATTTTATGTTCATCTATCCATCCAACTGGAAAGAGGGAGACACACACACACATACACACACATTTACAATGAAGCTTTTCAAGAGACTTTTCTTTCCCTCATGCCAAGTCCTAATGTGTCAATCTTAATAACGGTTGAACATACCCTTTCTTCTTTATCTTCCAAGCTTTGGGATGGCTCTCATCATCTCCCGCATGGACTCCATTTCATCCTCTCTAATTTGTCCACTACCATCCCCTAACTCAGTATGTCATGAAGCCGATGGTGGCCTGCCTCTGCGTGATACCTTCCCCATCACCAGGACACAGCCCACGTGCCACAGCCTGGCGTGGTCTCCTGACACAATCACCAGCTTCACTTTGTCCCACCCGCCTTAGGATCCAACAGCTCCAAACACTTCCAGTTCCCTGAACATGCTTCTGTGCCTTTGCACATGCTTGTCCCTCTGTGTAAAACGCCATTCCCTACCTTTTCAACGCTGTCAATTCCTGGCCCCTTAAGAGCCAATGCAGTTACTATCTCTTCTGTGAAGTATTCCCTTGCTCTCCTGGTGTCACCAACCTCCGCAGAGTAAATCACTCCTTGCTCAGAGTTACAACTGTACTTCCGCATATCTTTATTATTATATCTTACACATATATAATATACTGCATATCCAACATTATGATTGTAACTTGACTATTCCTCCTAAATGACTAAGTTTCCTTAAGGACAGGGATACAGTTCTGTATTCTGGGGATTGATATAATGTTTGCTACTTTAGAAAGCAATTAATAAATACTAAAAGAATGAATAAATACAACCAATTAAATATATTAAAATAATAGTACAAAACCATATATAACCCTCCACAGTGTCTGGGTTGAAGAACTGGGAACATGTTGAGAGCCAGCTGCAGAAGCCACCCCCACTGTACCTGATGCCACTGGGATCGTACAGCCCGCAGCCTTCAGTGCTTTCACTGCATCACACACGCGGGCCGGGTAGACACAAACGGCAGCTGTAGTGATGTCTGTGAAGAAAGAAACCACAGTAGCCTTCTGAATGTGAAGTTCAGTGCGCACAATATGCTTTTAATTATCATTGCGCTCGCTTCGGCAGCATATACAATAACTATTATTTATTGCACAACATTAGCAGAAATCAAAATGAGAGGGGGAGAAGAAAAAAAGTCCCCTACGATGCTGCCACAAATTAAAAGGTTTTTATTTTCCACACTCCCTTCTAGTTCTTGAGGACATGGGTCACTTCCTCATTACAGTCCTAGAATAAAACAATTGTGATACGTCGTTCTTTGAGGTTAACATAATACCACTTTTTAAAAATTCCTAAATAGTAAACTTGGTGGGCCTGCCTCGATGAACATATTTTATTTCATGTAAATAACAAAATCCAGATCTTTACAGCATTTAAATAGACAGTGGATGAAGAAAAAAAGCAAGTGAACCTTACAGGGTAGTTAGTACAGCAAAATGACATTTAACTAATCCTATTGCTTCTTTTACAAGAAATAACAAAATAGGAATCTGGAAGCCCCATTTTCAGGAAAAGCTGTTTCATTTTTTTTTTTTTAGGAACAAGCTCTTAAAAATAGAAACTGAAAAATCAAATTGCTGCGATCAAACAATAACATAATTGCATAAGATTCACACAAAGTTGTTACTTTTTTAGACCCTTTCCCCCAATCTATAAATGGGTGGTATTTTTATTGTCAACTGAAAAGAAACGTCACAAATATTTTTCAAAAGCTGTAGAGTGTTTTAGGTCTGTACATTATCTACAAATTATTGGGATAAAATACCTGCTTTGGGCCAATGCAACACCTCCAGTTGCCATCGTTACAGGCAGGCACTCAGGAACCATGAAGCGACCCTTCATGGAAAGACCTGGCTCCTAAAACCAGCCCAGCAAGTATCAAGGCATGTTGCCTTGGAAATACCGCCTCACCTTCCAAGTCTCAGTTTCTTCATTTAGAAATGAGGGGGTTGGCTCTCAGGGGTCTCCCCCATTTCTAAAATGTTAAGGTTCTAAACTTACGGCAACTTCAGAAAGTCCTTTCTTTCATGTATAACGAGAGAGTGAATATAACTTTTTTTCAAAAGATCTAACCTAATATGCAAGCGTGCAGTGTTTCCCATCTGCATTTTATTCTCAAAAGTATTTCACTTATTCACAGAAAATACTTTATGTATGAGATGTGATTATTAAGTAATAAGACTGGCTTTTCCACATGTGGTGAGGGAATCAGGGTCCGTATTTTAGAGTCACTAGATAGAAAATCTCCAAAACTGAAGAACTAGGAAGAAAAATCAAGAAACTCTCAACCAGCAACTTGAATCCATGATGGAAAAAAATGACCTAAAAATGAAACTTAAGATTCTCTCCCTGCAGTTTTTCAGAGAAGAATCTCAATTATTTGTCTATGTACAAAATTCTATCATGGGTTTTATTGCTGCTCTCATTTTAGCAACTGAATCTTGCCTTAAGTCCTTTTAGATTTAGTAACGAGTGTTGTAAAGAGGTAAACACCAGACAGATTATATGCAACATTACCTTTATCGTGCATGTTTAAAGCTTTTAAGAGGTCTTCTCGGATTGGATACTTGGCTTTGTAACAGAGCCTTTGAACATTGGAGGGTGTGTCATCACCTGAAAGTGTAGTAAGATCTATAAAGGTAACAGCTTTCAGGAGCCAAGCAGCCTGGTTTGGAGAAAAGTAAAAACAAGGTTAAACAATTAATGTCCAGCCCAGTTAGTAGAGAATCATTAGACAAACATGCGTGCTAAAATCTGACATCTATACTGTTCTAAAGCATTATTATCATTCAGATATGTGATATAAATATTGCTCAAGAGTGACCAACAACATGAATATTACATAGAATATAAAAGGGAGGAGAGGAGCCTTAAATTATATTTTTCTCTCTCATAGATATTGCAAATTGAAATTCCTAATAGATCAAGTCTCCCCACATCTGTCTTCTCCATCTCATTCACAAGGAGCCCCTCGTGGCCACCTTGACATGGGAGAACGTCGGGACAACAGCATTTCTTTCTTACGTTTTACCTCCAGCCCTGGGATCTGGGATGAGACATTGTAAAAAGAGTCTCTAACTTCTTTGTTTCAACTTAATCCAAGTCCATGTTTTAAACAATATTCACATTTCACAACTCATTCAGATGAATATCCTTTGATCTTTTCAATCAGAGTATTTCCAGGGATGAACAAAATGTGAGATGTGACCCAAAAGGATTCAATCACAGTATTTTGCACCTCTTGTGAAATGCACTCTGAATTCCTTTTAGTCCTGCGATGTATAGCATGTCTTTGGTTGGTATACAGGGAAGAATATGCTTACTACAAGTGCTTCCCGAAACATCATTTTTTTTTATTTTAAAAAATGATTTATGAAAATTAATGCTGCTTACCACAAGTACTCCACGAAACATCATTTTCTGAATTTTGAAAAATGATTTATGAAAATTAATGCCAAGGGAAACACGATTGTCAAAGGAGGTCAATTATTATACCTAAGGGCCTCAACAGTGGGTGCACCAGGTTTAGATGTTACGGTTTGAAAATTAAAATAGAAGACAACCAAAGAAGGTCTGTCTAAGAAAACGAATAAATGTGTTGAGAAAATATGCCATTTAATTCACTCATGAATAAAGATGCTTCAAATTCATTTGCGGCTTTGCCACTCAAGAGTGATAAGATTTTTAACTTGTTTGGATAAATGTGTTATCTTTCTCCAACCCATCATCATCGTATATGAATTATTAAAATAAGTCATGGACAGCTGCAATCTTTTAAGTCTAGATGCATCTTGAGTGAAATTCAATATTGTGGCCTTGAGGGAAGAGCCCAGGCATTGTAAACTACAGGCACAGAATGCTCGAGAAGAACCCTTACCTGCCACTCCTTTTTCACGGTTCTGCGGGCCTGGATTTGTTCAGCACGCCTCAGAACTGCCGGCTGATTCACCTGTATTTTGGAGATCCAGCTGAGGTCTGAAGGGGAATGAAGAATACTTTTTAAAACTTAAAAGTTTTATTAAACATATTCACCTATTTTTTTTACACGGTCCTTGACAGGACGTATTTATTATTTGCCATCAAAGCTCTTTTAAGGCTTATGTTTCTTTTTCACACAACTACAAATAAATAACCTTGTTGAAGGAAGCCCCGTCATGAAGAGGGCTGCTTCATGTAAAATTAAGTACATTTGGAACTAGAAGAACCTGTATCGATTCATTACATGGGTCTGTCTCACAATGGGGGGAAATGTTCACGGAGATTCCCATGCCACATGTCTCACTTCTGACAACAAAGACTTACGTGCAAGTGCCCAGTCCAGGGGAGCAAATGATTAATACGTACTTAAGTGAACTAATGTTGGGGCTTAAAGGAATCCTTGATCACCACCCCCTTACTGACAAGACTAATATCTACTAGATGCTGATCTGATACAGCCCATCCTTTTCTCAAAGGAGAATTTTTCAGAATGTATTCGAAATTACAACACCAATATAACAGAAGTTACAAAAAGGAAAACAACAAGCTGTTCAAAATTTCAGGAGACAGCTCTGTTCCTTCAGTTTTGAAATGCTCTCTCCTACCTCCATCCCATCCTTCCTTCTCTTCCAGTTGACTGTGACTTCTACTTTTAAGATGCAGCCTAAATGTTTTTCTTTGTGAAAATACTTCCAGCTCCCCAGATAGTGCCAACATTTGGATATGCCTCTACTAACAGAACTTGGATTTAGTTCATTGAGGAGTTGTGGCAATATTGTCTCTTGTACTTCCTATATTGAGTCATGCTCTTACTCACCGTTGAGTGTCTCACACCAAACACAGTGTCTGGCGCACATGTATTTCAACTTCATCCCTCAATGCTCTGTAACACAAGTGGCCTCACAGTAAACTGAGCTGTACCCATTTGCCTTCTATAACTTCATTTCTATAACCTTCTAGCAAACTCAAGTTTTTGAAGAATCTTCTTAGAAGAGCTACTGTGGACAAGTCTTAAAAGACTACT
>NW_017731426.1:3660154-3669614 GCF_001890085.2 Hipposideros armiger | reverse complement strand
TTGGAGTGATTAATAATGATATTCTTATTTAAATATCACTGCAGAAGAAACAGAGCTGGGGTGCTTTTTTTTTCCTAATTAAATTTTTTTGTTAGCTGAAATCACTTAACAAAACAGATTTTTAACATTTCAATCCATCTGCTCCTCAAAGACACTGTGTGTTTTCCTGCTTGTATGCTGAGCCAACTTCACAGAGAACTGGGAATCTAAGGTCAGGGAAATGAAATCTGCCTCTTCCCTTTTTCGCCACCCAGACTGATTTTGTTCTTAGTAGAGCCCAAGGGAATAATAGCAGACAGACACACGAGGCTCATCCCAATTTATCTGAGACCTGTAAGAGCCTCTCTCTAACCAAAAGTAGGGGAGGCTTTTTTTTTTTTTAATTACTAATAATGGTGATCAGGTTCATGGTAAAGACTGTTTCAGGCAGATGGTAAAAATGAGTGAAGTAAGGAGTCGGATGAAATACAATGCTTACCACCAGGCAGCAGTTGACAGTGGTGAAAAGAGGGAAGCCTATGACAGTGGGGCAAGGCTTTGCGGGGCTGCCCTTCATCTCATCTAACACTTTCTAAAAGCTCCTCCCCAGCTTTTCTCTACTCCCCACCCACTACCTCCACCATTGGAAGCACTGATCGCAGAGGGAGAGGTCTCAGGCAATCCCAGTCTGCATGACCTGGCTCCCAACCTCCTGCGCATGCCCCATCTTCTCCCTCTCTGACAATTTAACCCTGTGGCACAGCCTTTCCCAAGTACTGGGAGTTAGTTCCCTGATGCGTTACGTCATGTTCTGTCTCTGGCCTTGCATGCTGCTTGTTCCTTCTGCCTAGAATGCCCTTCCTTATCTTGCCTGTATAGTGAGCTGTTACTCTAAGGCTCAGTTCAAGGATCTGAATAGACATTTTTCCAAAGAACATATGTAGATGGCCAACAGGTACATGAAAAGGTACTCAGCATCACTCATCACCAGAGAAATGCAAGTCAAAACCAAAATGAGGTCGCACCGCATACCCGTCAGAATGTTATCAAAAAGATGAGAAGTAAGTATTTGGCAAGGATGTGAAAAGAGAACCCTGTGGACTGTTGGTGGGAATATAAGTTGGTGCAGCCACTATGGAAAACAGTACGGAGGTTACTAAAAAAAACAAACAAACAAAAACAGAACTACCAAATGATCTAGAAATTCCACTTCTGGATATTTATCTGAAGAAAACAAAATCATTATCTGAAAAAGGTATCTGCACCCTCATGTTCACTGCAGCATTATTCACAGATGCCAAGACATAAAAACAACTTACTTGTCCACTGACAAATCAATGAGTAAAGAAAATGTGCTATATTTATGAAATTGAATATTATTCAGCCATGAAAAAGAAAAACCTTACCATTTGTAACAATATGGGTGTACCATGTGGGCATTATGCTAAGTGAAATAATTCAGACGACGAAAAACAAATATTGAATTATCTCACTTATACATGGAAGCTAACAAAACAAAACAAACAAACAAACAAAAATGAACTCATAGATACAGGAAACAGATTGGTAGTTACCAAAGGCAGGGGTAAGGGTGGGGGGCGAGAGGGGGGCAGAGGTAGGGAAAAAAGGTGAAGGGGTTCAAAAGGTACAAACGTCTAGTTATAAATTAGTCATGGGGGTGTAATGTACAGTATGCTGACTACAGCTAATAATGCTGTGTTATATATTTGAAAGTAGCTAAGAAAGCAGATCTTAAAGTTCTTAGCACAAGAAAAAAATTATAACTGTGTGGTGATGATACTAGACTTATTGTGGTAATTATTATACAATGAAACATTTATCCGATCATTATGTTGTACACATAAAACTAATATAATGTGATATGTCGATTATATCTCAATTTATAAAGACTCAGTTCAAATGTCACCTTTTCCATGAACTTCTCTTAACCACACAGGTTGAGCCATTTCTTTATGTCTTTGTGCTTCCATGCTACTTTACAGTCTAGCTTTAGTATAATTTCCTCCATTCTGAAGGAGACCGATTTGTCTGTTTATTTTCCCAACAGATTTTTAAAGCTCCAAGCGGTGTGCTCATGAATACATGGGTGGCATTCAGCTTATTAGCTGAATGGTTCCCAAAGTCCAGAAATGATCTAATTCTGGTCATCTTTCCTGGTTGCTTCTTAAAAAAAAAAAAAAAAAAAATTAGTGTTTACTCTTCCCCCTCCCGACCACAGCTTTATTGAGATATAATTGACAAATAAAAATTTTATATATATTTAAGGTGTATGACTCGATGTTTTGATATACCTTTGCTATTAACATATCCATCACCTCACACATTTACCATTTTTTTGCGTGCTCAGAACATGTAAGATCTACCCTCTTAGCACATTTCAAGCATCCACACAGTATTGTTAACTATAGTCTCATTGCTGTACAATAGATCTCCAGAATTTATTCATCTTGTGTAATGAAACTCTGTACCCCAAAGGCTTCTGATTAGAACGGAGTTTTGGATCGCCACAAGAGAAGCTGGGACTAGAGCATGAGTGGGCTACCGGAAGACATTCACCTTAAAAATGAATTCTTAGTACAATCCCCCACCCAAGATTAGAACCTGCGAGGCCTGCTCTCACACTTCTCAGACACCACTTACCATAAGTCCCTGAAAACCATCTAGTGGAGCATATAATAGGATTACTGCTCTCACAATATCAGCCTCCAATACTAAAAATATCATTAGTGGTCATAAAATCATCCAGCCCCATATTTAATCGAGCCACAAAATTTGCCTCTGTGACCTCCCATGATAATGAATTATAAGTGACTATCTCATTTTATTAGCACTTAATTTGCTACTCTTTAATTTCATCAAATAACCCTTGTTCTCCTATTATGGGGTCTGGGGAAAGGAAAGGGCTGATTGGCCTTCGTTATGCCCTTCAGAATTTTTAATATTTTATTCGAGTACCCTTTAGCGTCTCCTTTCCAGGAGAAGTGATTCTAATGCACACAGTCTCATCAGGACCATAGAATCTTCTCTTATGGGGCCAGGAGGGATTTCAAGTACATGTGCCTCTGGGGAGAAGAGACATGAAACCATAATTGGAAGGCAATAATACACTTTTCTTAACACTCTCCAGTGCAGAAAATCCCACTGTTTCTCTGAGTATGTCATTTTGGTGGCTTTCAGGCCCTTCTGTCAGTTATAAATTTGTTCTCAAATACTCTTCCCACAATTTTTTATTATGATTATTTTTCCTGTTCGAGTCTCAGTGGAGACAGAGATCACTCTCCCCGCAAATCTACTTTGTGGCCTTTCCATCACTTCCGTTTGTGTTTCTGTGACTATTCTTGTGCTTCTCCACAATATTCCTGAAACATGTAACACCAAATAACTCTATGAAAGGAGGTTTATTTTGTATTTTGATTTTGCCTTTGTTCCTAGTGAAAAAAAAACAATTGTGATACATTAGAGATTTTTTTTCCCCCAAAACCTGGGACAAGTAAGAAAGATTAAATTACCCATGTTTTCTCTTCTCATTCTTTCTGGCTTTTTATATGTAATCATACCACCCGAATTTGTCTCCAGTCGTTTCCTGATATGTACTTATACAGTTTTAATCCCAGAGTCTACTACTGAGTATCTTTCTGTGACGGTCACCTAATTGTCTATTATTTCTGTGTTGTTTATTTTCAATTCTAAGTTGCAACTTCCCAGGAATCAGCCACATTCTTCCATATGCACAAGTGCCTAGCACAGAAATAGTTGCTCGGGCCGGCCGAGTGGCGCGTTGGTTAAGAGCTGGCTTGGGACGCCAGAGGGCCCCGGTTCGGATCCCACATATGAGGGCCAGTGACACTGCTCTCTACAGCTAGGATGCTGAGCAATGGCTCGAGCTGGAGCTGGGCTGCTGTGAGTCACCGGTGATGGCCTGCTGCAGTGGGTTGCCATGGGCTACCGTGTGTAGCCAGCAGCCAGCAGGAGCAGCCGTCAGCCACCATGAGCAGCTGTCCAGAAGCCGGTGACTAATCTGCCTCGCACAGGAAGAGCGCAATGATGGTGTCAACTTGGGCCAGTGAAGCAACGTCCTCCACATCTAGACTAAAGAACAAAAGGACAGCAACTTGTCCGTTCCCCTTCCCCCAATTCCCCAGCGCTGTTCCCATCCCCCAATTCCCCAATAAAAATCTTTAAAAAAGAAATAGTTGCTCAATAAGCCTGATGTGTCACAGTAAATCTATTTATTTATTTTATTTATTTTATTTTATTGTTATTATTTTTTTTTTTTAGCTGAGCCACCCTGCCACCTGTTGGCAGCTCAGCAGCAGCTCAGCTCAGGCGGGACTCGAACCACTGTTGCTCAGAGTTCACACTCTTGAGTGAGCTCTTAACCAACTGAACCACTCAGCCGGCCCTCATAAATTTATTTTTTACTTCAGACACTGAAACTAGTGAAATATCAACTTGACCATATCTAGTCTTTCAATCTTAGCCCTGAAAAAGGTTAGCTTAGCTAGAAAAAAGAGCCCTGGATGTCAGTGCATGCCTGATCCAGCCAGACTCAGAAGATATTTGATTTATGTAAATGACAGACTCACCCTCACCCAGTTCCTAAGCCAAAAAGATATAAGACAGAAACTGTGCTGGGAGCCTCATCCTTACCATCGGGTGGGGTCTAGAATTAGTCTTCTTCCCAAAGCCTAGTGTATAATAAACCCTGGGTGAGGCTGCTAGGTGGACCGAACGAAAGCCAACTCCTCTAACATTCTACTGTGTAAGCCCAGTCCTTAGAGCCGAGACAGATGATCTAGAAACCAAGACACCAGCAACCTGACAACATATACTGACTGACACAGCCCACGGGGCCTTGCTACTCTGACATCTCCCCACAGCCACTCTGCCCCTAATCTCTCTCATTCCACATACATTCCCCAACCAGATCATTCTTTATTTTACAGCTGGTTTGTTCAAGTCAGGACCCAAATAAGGACCATGCATTTGTCTTCCTTAATCTGAACAGCATCTCCCACCCCACTTTTTTTTCTGCCATGAATTGATGGTATTGGGTTACCTGACCTGCAGATTGCCCCAACTTCTGGGTTTATTTGATTATTTCCTGATGATGTCATTTAACTTATTTCTCTATCTTCTATAGTTCCTCTAATTTGGAAGTTATATCTTATATTAGACTGGGTTCTCTAGAGAAACAGAATTCTCTAGAGAAACAGAATTCGTAGTAGATAGATATCAATATAGAGATTTAGTGTAAGCAATCGGCTCATGTGATTATGGGGGCTGAGAAGTCTAAGACCTGCCGTCGGCAAGCTGGAGACCCAGGAGAGCCGATGGTACAGTTCCAGTCCAAGTCTGAAGGATGAGAACCCAGAGAACCTATGGTCAGAAAACAAACAAACAAACAAACAAAACCCTCAAAAGACACCTGGAAGGCAAAGTCTACAAAGGACTCAAGACAAATTAACACAAAAAAACTTAAGACCAATGTAAACATTTAACTCTTCATAAAGTAAAACTTTCTCATACCTAATATGAGAAGTTTAAATCCTGACTCCTAAGCAAAAAATTTCAGTTAGAACCTTACTGCCTTTATTCACATACCTGAAAAGGACATGGTATTATTAATTAGCTAATATAATATAATTAACCACCAACAGGTATTCCCTTCAATCTACACTTTGGTTTTATATACCTGGTGCTATTCTTCTAATTATAAAGACCATTGTAACAACTGACACTTTACTTGCACCACTTCCCCAAGTAACTCTGACACATCTACTCAGGTTAATGCATAAGCCTTATGCCTAGACTACCATGCCCTCTATTCTCACTGGGCTGGCTCCATCCCATCCTTCAGGTATCGGTTTAAACATTCTCTGTGAAGCTTTCCCTGATGCCTCATCCACTAGGTGCCCCTGTTTACGTGAGGCCTCAACACCCTGTGCGACTTCTGCTGTCAAGATGCTCATAGAGAAAACAAGGAATAAGGGAAAGGGGATATTCAGTGCTATCACCTGCTCTCTTCTGCTACTGAACTCTGAGAACACGAGCAGTCAGGCTTATGTTCCCCAGGTAAAAAACTGGAGGAGTCACCTCTGTAGAAAGTGACCAAGCCAAAAAAAAAAAAAAAGACCCACAGATATTGAATAACTGAGAGTCTTACTATGAAATGGCCCAGCAAGGTCATCCTATGTTTGGTAAGCGTTATCCGTACCCAGAAAACTTCTACTATGCTTTATACCGCTATAAAGCTTGGAAGAATTCCCCAGATAACCCTCACTTCTGACACCAATTGTAAGTTGGGGAAGGGGGGTTCCTAAGACTACTCTCAGGTTCGATAATTTACCAAAAAGACTTCCAGAACTCACTCAAAGCTAGAAAGCTGTTATATTCACACTTACGGCTTATCACAGCGAAAGGATGCTATGGATTAAAACCAGCAAGGGAAGAGACATATGAGGCAGAGTCAAGGGCAGTTCCAATCACAGAGCTTCCAGCTGTCCTTTCTCAGTGGAGCAATGGAGACTGTGAACTCCTCCTTGCAGCCAAGTATGACAATTTGCATGGAGTACTGCCAAACACGGAAGCTCATTGGGCCTTGGTGTCCAGAGTTTTGGGTGGGTCTTAGTCACAAAGACATGGCCAACCCCAAGCAGCTGACCTGTCTCCAGCTGCTCCAGGAGTCAAGCTAATGCCACATGACCCACAGCATTTATCAGGAACCACACTGCTAGGCTACCTGGTGAAGGTCCAAAGTCCCCAGGTACACAAAGATACTCTTATCAGGCAGGACATTCCAAGGGCTTAGAGATTATCTCCCAGAAGCCAAGGGTAAAAGCCAGACAAGGCTAAATTCTTTACTACACAAATGCCTCATTCTTAAATATGAAGGGACAACGAAGGATTACCTGATATATAAAGATAGCTTCTGGGCTGGCCAAGTGGCTCATTGGTTAAGAGTTGGCTTGGGAGCGGAGCTCTGAGCAGCAGGGCCACCGGTTTGGATCCCACATGGGCCAGTGTCACTGCGCCCTCTACAGCTAAGATGGTGAACAATAGCTGGACCTGGAGCTGGGCTGCCGTGAGTGGCCGGCAACAGCGTAGGCTGCAGTGGGGCTGCAGTGGGCTGCCGTGAGCTACCATGAGTGGCCGGTAGCCAGCGTGAGCAGCAGGCAGCTGGAGTGAGCTGCCGTTAGCCACCGTGAGCGGCCTTCCAATGGCCAGCGACCAATCTGCCTCCGCCGGGAAGAGCGCAATGATCACAATACCAACATGCGCCAGTGAAGCAAGGTCCTACACAACTAGACTGAAGAACAAAACGACAGCAATTTGTCTGTTTCCCTCCCCCAATTCCCCAATTAAAACAAAAAAGAGAGGACAGTAGCAGTTTATAATTAATCAGGATGAATATCAGCAGGGTTTATGCTATACAGTAAAAGACGGTGGGGAGAACTTTTTACATTTTTTTGTTTTCTCAAAGGGATCATTGCAAAAGGTTAGCTGACCAAAAAACTCAGAAGTGAGGGTCTGAACCCAAGATGGTAACTAATGAGCCAGCTTCACCTCAGTGTTTATAAACTGCTTGATATTTGTGAATTACTTTATGCTTCTAATAATTCTCCCAAGATATTTGCTGCCAGGCATACATCCAACATTAAGGGTCACTGATTACCTCCCAATAATTATCTAAGTTCCTTCATTTTCCCTCTATTTCAGAAATTTCATTAGAAAGTATACCATTATACTCCTAAAAGATGCAGCTTTTCCTATTTTATAGACTATCAGGACTAAATTTGGGACTTCACATATGGACTTACATTATGATTAAATCTCTGCATATTCCAGAGGCTTTGATTTGGAAGGATAGGAGAAAATATCTCAGGGGTCAGAAGACAAAAAGTCCTTTAGGGTTTCTTTTATACTCTTCCTGGCCAATCCTTCAACTTCATGAAATGGACTCAAATCTATCAGCCGAAATCAAGTATTGGTTCTCCAACCTCTTTGTATGAATATACCTGTAACTTCGCTAGGCAAAGCAAGTTAGAAACCCACATGGGTTCATATATGCTTATCAAATTTGGAAACACATGCACATTTACATATCAAGCAATATCGTGAATTAATCCTTGAATTGACAATTCTCCTCAAAAACTGTCATCTAAAAATTAGTTATCTTTCATGCTTTTCATGCAAATTAACATCTTAAATAAATTTGCTAATAGACAAAATTTCCAACATTACAAGACATCTCATTGTCAAGGTCTTGATTTCACTACTATACACTTTCATGAAGATACACCATAAGACTTACTAAACCACTCTTAGATTTCCAAATACATAGTCTTCCATTTTGATGTACTCTTGGCAAAACTTCTGGTCAGAGTTTCCCTAAGCCACTAAATGTTCCTAGTATTCAGAAAGAATCATTAGACCTCAAAGAAATTCATCAAGAAGTTGGAAAACTTTGGTACACTGCTTGGTAAAGATTTAATTCTTAGCCTTTTGAGGAGGTCTGATCAATTATTATACAAGCTTAGAGCTTCAGAGAAAACCTATTTAACTCTTTCCTTTCAATGACAGTTTTTCTTAAATTAAAATCTGAAAATGTCCAGAAATGCCCTGTTATTTATTGAGCTTACACTAAAACTTAATAGAAAATATTATTCATAAAGCTGCTACCTGTGCTGGATGTTGGGCTAGTCACACAAGTTAGAGTCTACAAAGATATTTACATGCTAAAACAGACCTGCACACAATTCTGTCAAAATACCATAAACATAATTTAAATGCTACAGACCTGAAAATAATAAAAATTACGTCATTTAAATTGAAATAAGTATGTTAAGCTCCAGAAAAAAAAAATATGTTAATGGAAGTGAAAGGTTATATGAAATCTGTACTTATTTTTCCTGAAACCTATTCCCCTATTACCACTGCCCCAAACTCAACGTCCTTTTGCTCTCACCACACCACACTATCCCATTTAAATCTCATTTCAGGAAAAATCTATTATCAGTCATTTGTACTATACCCGTGAATTTAAGATAATATATGGCCTCTGCCAGGAACATTTTCTTTGATGTTTTTTACCTCTAAGGTAAGATACAGTAAATTATAAATGACATATTTTATGAGGGGTGTTAACAACTTATTTCTTAAAGTTTGTGAGTTCATATTACTCCTGACACTTAACCTTTTGGGCAAATATTTTCTAAATGACCTATTGAAAACCATAACTTTGCTATTGAAATTTATATATATGGATTTTGAAACCAATGTCTACTTTTGCCAAAAATTTTTTCTCAAGTAATAGTGTATGTTCACTAGCCTGTGATTACTTACCTAAAACAGTCATAGGATGGCACCAATAAGACTTACTGAATGAGCACTTACTCTTTTGTCTCACCATTTATCAATTTTCAAAGATGCAGATCACCAAAAAAAAAAAAAAAAAAAA
>NW_017731426.1:3644772-3659702 GCF_001890085.2 Hipposideros armiger | reverse complement strand
CTGCCTTTAAAGTTCAATTTCATTTCCAAAAAGAAGCTATACTTAATTAAATGGGTAACCATCCCAACATATATATTTATTTGCAGAAAATTTTAATCTGGATGGTCTAGAACTACATAACCAAATTGTCAGTCTTGGACAAGAGATCCTCCTTTGAAAGCAAAGTGAACTAAATTTTGCAAGAAAAGTAAAAATAAAAAAAGAAATATTTATTGTGTAGCTACTATATGTATTAGACACGCTTTATGCTGCTTTCTCACTACCCTTTGGTTTACAGAAAATATCAGATGCTTTCAGAATACCTGCTTAACAGTCTCATGCTCTCCAGTAATGCCTTTCTCTGTGTTTAAATACATTTTTAAACACATGCAGAAGGAGCTTAGAATGTAGGTGCACCCCTTAAACAGCAGACATCTAACATGTGCTAAAATACTCTGACTGTAAGCAGACAGGGCTTGAGTTGATAGTCTCCCAAAACAAACAAACAAACAAACAAACCCTTGCTACATTATGGAGCACGATGATTGCCAACACTGTCTGGAAATATCTGTTCAAAACTGAATTAGAGTGGAAATTGCCACCTGCTGGGTGCTGATTCAAAACACGACTTCCCACAGCACCTGATCTCCTGCAATTTCTCCTCAGGAAGAAGTTCCTTTCGTGGCACAGGTTTTGACAAGGCGACAGGTTTTTCCTACACTTTCAGATGTTCTGTGACAAGTCATCAAAAATGTCAAAGCACCGCCACCCTACTTTAAAAAAGTCATCGGATGTGCCGACTCACAAGTTGGCCAGAGTTAGCTCTGTAACATCATCTCCCGGCCATGTTGGTCTGGAAATCCCCAATTGTGGTGCAACACAGGAACACAGGCTCCCGGCCGCCTGCTCCTTGGAGCCAGGCGAACCGGAAGTCATTTGTGGAAGTCATTTGTGGAAGTCACACGATCGAGTCAGCTCTCTAAAGGAGCTGGGTCTAGGCGCATTTTCAGAGAAGGCTGCTCCTGCCTCAGGACAGGATTTAACAGCTACAGATCTAGAAGGCTCAGAGGCTCATTTAAGGTCAACTATACAAAACACAGAGTGGACAGAAGTCAAAATGGCAAGATTTGAGGCAGAGCAAGAAGGCTTCGTGTCACCCAATATTCCCTATGGTTAAATATTTCAAATTGCACAATTAAAGTGTTATTCCTTGGTGTTTATTAAAGCTAACTTCCCCAGGAAAAAGTAGTTCTTTACACCATCAATCCCTCCCATGTTGGTGGGAAGTGAATTTTCCACTCTCCCAGGCAGCTTTTAAACAAGGGGGAAAGGCACCCTCAAAGTAGGCACTTCAGAAGTGGGGAAAGCGTGCAGCAAGAGGCTGGTGCATCCAGGGGCAGAATTTCCCGCCTCAGAAGGAGTAGCCCTGACATCAGCTGACTCTCAGTTACTCAGGGGTTAACGACCCAAATATGATGACCTGGGTCCCTCGCCTTTTCCTGTTCTTTTCATTGCTTGTCCAAGGCATATCTGTCATATAGTCCAAAATGCCAATATACAGAGTTGAATTTTAAAGCAACAATTTTTGTTTCTTGTTTTAAAATCCCTGAAAGTGGAATCATGAGAAATTTAAAAACTATTAATTAAAATAACACTTGGGAATTATCTATAGATTTCCTATTTATCTTCATTTTGAGTTTCTAATTAAGACAAGTAATGAGCAGTTGGTCATATGGAATGTGAGGTTATACGAATAATAAAAATATATATACGCATAGAAAGAGGCAATGCAATTTTCAGATTACGAGCAGTCTCTAGAGTCACACAGACCAGGGCTGAGTCCCAACTCACCCCTCACTTGCTAGCTGTATGAACCATGGGCAGGATGCCGGCGCCTCCCAAAATGCAGCTGCCTCATTTGTAAAATCAGGATGAAAACAGTATTGGGACTACATAAACTTGTTGAGAGGAGTACAGAAGAGGCTACTGCATGTACTTAGCACAATGTCTTGCATATTGTAAGTACACAATAAATATCAACATTTATTATAATATTCCTAGTATCATCTTCATGAAGGCAAGAACACGTTCCTTTCAAATCTTTTAAAGAAGTCAATTTTAATTTTGTTAGCATGATAATGATCAAGTAATTATGTACCAATATAACCTTTTTCTACAGATACACATCACAGTAGCAGGGGCAAAATGGCACGATGGCATTCTATACTCTAAAATATTATGCTACAGCAAAGGAGGAGGGCTGGTAAAGTAGTGTGGAAAAATTGATATCTGTTGAATCTGGGGGACAGGTCTATGAATTCATGATACTAATCTCTCCACTTCTGTGAATGTTTGAAAACCTAAATAATTAAAAGATTAAAAAGAATCCATTGGTCTGTCAATTTATATTTATTGAGAACCCTCCAGGAGCCTAATATATAACTGATGCCATGCGATAACAGTAAACCATTGTATAAAAAAAAAAAAAAGAAAAAAATCAGGCAGGCATCAACTTTACCTTTCTGGCATGTTGCTAAGGACCAAAGACTAGTAAAGAAAAGGGCTTTGATCTGTAAAGAGAGATTTCAGAGTCCACAGAAGGTGTTCATACACCTGACTCATCAGAAGATCCCCAAACAGCCTTTCTCAAGCAGCGTTCTTCATCTGAACCAGAGAATTAGAAAACAATATGAACAACTATTTTCTCATTTCTCTCAATGAAGAGCTAGGACCCTTCCAGGTGCACCAGAGAGAAACGGACTCATTATTTATAACAGTTGCCCTAGGGCATTAATGCTTCATTCTCCTGCAGACCCCAAATGTGGACGGATGCTAGAACCTCCACTCAGAACCCGCTTGCTCTTAGTTTACTCACAATTTCAATAAGCTTGGTTCTCTGGTTTCTAGCCGAGTGCATATTGGAAACAGCAAATCAGAGGGCAGGAATCTCTATAGAAGAGTGACAGCCTGACTGCAGGAGAGGAACCACAAAATTTATTAAAAATGTACTCAGTGAACCAAAAGAGCAAAACAGCCCAGCTACTTAATTAGAGGAAAGTGGTTCCAAAAGCCTCAGGAGTCGTTTATACCTTTTATACTAAAAGTTAATATTTCCTGAGTACTTATGATACTGAGCACTTACAAGGAGTTATGTGCTTGTAACGATGATCCTCCAAGTAACCAAAAACAATTAAATTCTACCCAGTGCACACTAGCTCAGACAGGGACTAAACCTTTGGAGTTCTACTTCTCTATGGGTCAATACTGAGCAATTTTAATTTCCTTCTTTATATTTAAGCATGTTCAAAATTTTCGACAATGACTATGTATTACCTTTAAAATTAGGCAAAACAATTTTCAAGGTACTTAATTTTAAGAGGATTTCATCCCAGATGGCATAAGTTTAGATTTTTTTTTTTTCAGATTTAAGAGTTCCACATTAATCCATTCATTCTCTAAAGCTCACAGAAAAGTAAGCCCCTTGTGTACTAGCTATTGTCCCTGGTGTTCGGGAACATGTGACCAAAATGGTGAGAAGAAAACTTACAGAGAAAAGAAAAATCAAAACAACTAAGTGTTAAAAGACATATACTAAACAAGAGGAACAAAAGATTTCATGAACATGAATTGAAGCTTGGCCTCCAAGGCTAAAGATATTTCCCACAGGCAGAGGAGATAATGTGGATAGGTATTCCGAAAAGCCCAAGCCAGCCTGTTGGGATTGGGAGGTGGTACCAGGAATGGGATCAAATGATCCAGGATCTTCCAAGACAAGAGTGTGAGAAGTGTCTGGGCTAGGCACACCAGGCAGTGAAAAGCCACTGTAAGTTCCTAGAAATGGCAGCAATGCTTCTTTATTCTTTCATTTAACAAACACTGATAAAAACAATTATTTACATCATTTATTCTTTCATTTAACAAACACTGATTAAAAACAACTATTTACATCAAGAAAAGTACTGTTCTAAGTGATATGAGGGATACAGAGAACTAACAAACACAAATCCTACCCTCAAGCAGCTTATTAATAAAGAATCACTACAACATACAAACACCTGGCAGAAATCAGTAGGAACTATAAGAGAAGGCAGAGGACCTCAGGAGATGAGTGGTGAACAGTCCAGCAGAGATGAAGAAAGCCTTCCCAGATAAGAGGAAATAATGAAAGCGGTAATTTAGGAAGATGACTGGAATAATGGCCACCATTTATTGGTCACTCATCGAGGTGAGGGTGATTTAACTATATTCTTACTGAATATTCAAACTAACTCTGTCATGTAGGTTTTTGGTCCATTTACAGATGAGAAAACTGAAGTTCAAAGAGATTGAATTACTTGTCCAAGGTCACACAGTAGGACTCAGGGCTAAGATTCAAACAGCTCTCTATGACTCCAAACCTAAATTATTTCTAGAATGCTATATATACAATCTTTAGAGTAAAAAACATACTTACTTCTTTCAACTGTTTGGCATACAACTTAACAGAATTTAACAGACATTTCTATTTCCAGTCTTGCGAGAATTCCTACCTGGCTAAACCCATTCATCACTTCCTCACAGCACTATTTGACTGTCCCCAGTAACTCAATTGTTCTTTCTACTAAAGACAGCAATTACATTAATTTGATTAAGTAAGACTTTATACTTTCCATGAACTGGAAATACATCCTAAAGGAATCAAGTAACCAAAATGGCAAATCTGAGAAAATAAATATAATTTGTTCTATTTGAACAAACAACAAGAAAAAGTTTTACCAAATATGAATTTTCCTGGTACAGATGAGCAAGACCAGAGGCAGGGAAAATGAGCTACATAGGAGGCCACCACAGACATTCAGGTGTGTGATGGAACTGCCAAGCACAGGAACAGAAGAAAAGAGGAAGAGGTGAACCCACAAGACATTTTTTTTCTGGAAGAAACAGTAAGGCTATAATCAATACTTGGCCATGTTAGAGGAACAAATACAAAATAAAAGGCTCTGCTTACATCAAGATTTATGAAGTCAAGACATACACTCATGAAACATCTAGAGAGAAAGAAAACACAGAATAACGCATTCCATCACATTCAATCATCAGAGAAAGGGGCGAAATGTAAATTGATCCCTGGATCTTACAGCCTTAAAAGCCAGAGAGGACTGATGGCCAGAGGAGGAAGGAAAAGGTCTGAATTCAAGCACAGGGAACAAACAACCTATAATTCCACAGGATGGTAATTCTAAGTAATAATCAGAAAACACAAAGAAGCTCAGAATTAGAAGGATTCTCAGAGATCAGGTGTCTGCTTTCTGTTTTGTTTTTGAAACAGGCTTCATTTTTTAGAGAAGTTTTTGGTTCACAGCAAAATGGGACTGGAAGGTACAGATTGTCCATGGTCCCGTCCCCCACCCCACCCCATGCACAGCCTCCCCCACTAGCAACATACCCGCCTAGAGTGGGGCATGCATATGTCACAAGTGATGAACCTACACTGTCATGTGTCTGTTTTACAGATTTGAAAGGTACAAGCCCGTGCACTGAAGTCCCCTGCCTAGGGTCACACGGCCAGATGCTATCAGAGCTAGGACCAAATTGCCTGGGTCCTTTCCGATAAACCACAATGTATTCAGTGAAGCATACCTGGCCAACTACAGGTCCTCTGACATTCATTCCACTGGGTGCCAATTTTCGACTTGTCCTATAAAGGTAACTATTGTCAAGCACCACACTGACTTAACTTTCTTTAGGGAGTAGAGAGAACTCTGCTTTTCTCTGAGGCGTCTTCAGTATTATTAGCACCAATGCCTATTGTCTGGACTCTACGTGCTAATCACCAGGTCCCATAGCTTCTGTTCTGTAATTACTAGTGTAATATTATAACCAGCCAAACAGAGGAGTCACCTGCAGACGCAAAGTGTGATACTCTTCTTCCTGGAGCCAGATTTATGGAGCTGTTTTTACTCATAAAAACCCATGTTAGATCTTTGCGTGGCTCGAGATTTCCCACGGTACTTTGAAATGAGTATCCAAAGGTTAATACTAAATACAAGGTTGGCTGGCTCATCACATGTATGCCAGCTGCATATCCTGAGGATGAGCGAACTCCTTGACGAGAGTACAGCAGTGTGCTTCCCAGGGATGTTTGAGTTGGATGAAGGGAAGTTTCTCTCCAGCGGGGGGGCCAACCAACCTCTACTGCTCTCTGGTCTGTTTCACAAAGACAT
Source organism: Hipposideros armiger (assembly GCF_001890085.2). Classification (NCBI taxonomy): domain Eukaryota; kingdom Metazoa; phylum Chordata; class Mammalia; order Chiroptera; family Hipposideridae; genus Hipposideros; species Hipposideros armiger. The sequence continues at coordinate 3,653,520 of NW_017731426.1, read as the reverse complement.
GGCCAGGGTCGAGTACACAGTAGGTACTCTACATATATATGCTGAATGGAAGTGTTTGAGATTATAAGAACTACTGCCTCCCGAAGAGACAAAAGTTTTTTTTTTTAAAGGAAAATAAACTCTGGTTTCTTCTTTGAAAAATTATCAGAAGCATTTAAGTTTTCCCTACGTACTAAAGTAAAAAAAAAAAAAAGGGCCCTCAAAACACCAAAATATACAGAGCCTGAGCTCCTTGCCAAGTTCAAATACAACGAGGATTGCCACAACCTACCTTCGTTCCTAAGTCCCCAATACAAACTTACTAACCTCCGAGGAAACATGAATGTCCCTTTTTCCACCAGAAAATTAACTAAAAAACTTTAGGGTCTGGAAAGACAAATACCATATGATCTCACTTATATGTGGAATCTGAAAAACTGAATAAATGAGAAATGTAAACAGAAAAAAAAAAAAAAACTTTAGGGTCTGTTCCCTCCAGTCTCTGAGACTATGAAGAAGATATATGCATGTCAATTTCCAAAAATCACCATAAAGAACACTGGTTATATTTTCCATCATTACTTGAATAAAATGTGCTCCTTTTCAGATTCGATGCATCTTTCAGATATATGCAACTGCTTAACTGCCTTACCTCCTGATCTTTCCAATTTTCACACTTATTTTAACACATCTTCACTTATTTTAATCATAAAACAAAAGGCTAATTTCTCCCCAAATTTGCTTACAGAAATTTTGCTAACCAAATATGAAAAACATGATACAGATAATAATATAAAGGTAAGAGTGACAGAGAGGGTTTATCAAAACTAACACAACAGTAATTAAGATTCTCTGAGTATCTAGTTAATCTGAGTAACTATAGCTTCCTGCGTGTTCTGAATCTACAATGTTCATAAGAACTGTCTCAGGAGCTTGTGAAAATGCACGTTCCGGGGCCCCAAACTACACAGATAAAGCTACTGCGAGGCTCAGGAGTCTGCATTTTTAACAATCATCTCGGGTGATCCTGATTCAGGACCTCAGCCCAGCTGAGCACCCAGAAAGCAATGACAAGGGAGGTCATGCGATGCACTGGAATAAATTGGCATTGGCATAGAGAGTGCCAGTTTCAATTCCAGTACTGCCTCTCACCAGCCATGTGACCACACCTCTGCCTTGCCCAGGCCTCAGCTTACTCCTGTATCAGATGGGTATTGACCTGACAGCTAAGATGCTTTCTGCTATGCATGCTATGAAACTGTGATATGTATACAACAAAGAAAGAGGTACCTTTATAAATGTCGATACTATTTTTTCCTAGAAAATAGTGTGTGTAATATTCATAAGTAACGTTTATTCAAGGATGTCTACATTGAAGATAGTTATACTTTAAGCATGCCAGATACCGAGTTCATTGTCAAATGTTAGATGTTTGAATGAAATCACACACACACACACACACACACACTCCTACCTTGAGGCTGTGGAGAGAGGAGTATATCCACTAGGTGTTCAGTTGAAAACCTAACCTGAATCTGGATTACAAGGGCAATTAAATTAATTTGGATACTTTTTACCAGACTTTAAAGACCACAATTTTGACATCATTAACCACATTCCTAAAGAACCAAAGCACCAGTTAAGAGGCACCTTTTTAGGATGTAATTACCAGAGGCTACAGTCATCTCAGCCTTTGCTTTAGGGAGGAAGGCCTGACTATACAAAGAGAGTCAGAAGTTGCAGCCAGGCTGTCTCGACATTTAAAAAATCTGTATAGTTTGCTGGAGCTGAGATGAAACATTTATCTTTCTCTTGAAACCTCTTTGGTTTCCAGGGAACTGACTGTTCCCGGCTTAGGCTGAGGAGAGGTACCCTCCATAGACACACACACAACACACACCAAAGTTAACTGAAAATTTTCAAAGTGCCTTTTTATGCCTTTAACTCAAAGATGAACACATTTCAAGGTGACCCAATCCTCAAGTGACAGTGTTTTAAAAGGGCCAGAGCTCTCCACTTAAACAATTTCTAGTGACATGTTCAAATCGCATCCTCCAGGGCTCTATCTGCTGTCTCATTTACTAGTCTTTCTTTCCTGGCAGAGGCATCCCATTTTAAATGAGCACTTGAAGTTTGTCTTCCTTCCTAACAATTAAAATCCATAGGGCTTAGATGCTTTAAAAAAAATTTTTTTTTAACTTAGCAGGTACCATGGAGTGTTTTTAATTATTCAGTTTTAAAAGAAACCCAAATTATTACTTTATAATTTTTTTCTATTCATCAAAACAGTATCAGAATAATAAAAAAAACAGCCTCATAGTTCCTGCTTAAAAAACAGTACAAGACTACACTAGAAATCTGAAAATGGGGTTTCCATAGTTAATGAAACATGCCAGACTAGTTTTGCTCAGTTCCTTTGCAGAAACTACTCCATCAAAAATATCCTTTCCCAAGAATCCTCCCCGGGCGGTCTGTGAATTCCTCTTTCCAATCTGACCACTCCTCTATCATCGCTTTTATCTGACTGTGATGCTTTACATGACTGTCCCCCTTAGCTGAGCTCTTGGGGAGCAAAGCCCAGGATGTGCTCACTTTGGTATTCCAGCCATTGCCACGAGCAACAAGTAACAAGTGACAGGGGAAGAGCAGGCACTCCACTTGTTTCTTAAAAATAAGAAAAAATTGTATAAATTTATAATATGTAAAAATAATTTAAAATTTTATTCTAGTGCCTTCCCCTCCCACTTCCTAAACAACTGTCCTAAAGGGGGGGGGGGGTGAGCCAGGCCCAGAGGGGGAGCCACTATGACCAAGAGTGGATTATGGGAGCCTAAACAAGTGAGGAGGGTGCTCTTACGCGGGGTGGGGAGCCCAGAGTCTAATCACAACACAGCGGGTATGTGCACAAAGGGGCAGCCAGGCATGGGAAGTCAAGACAAACAGGATGAAGCAGCTACCTACATGGAGGGGCTGCCTGACAGACTGCCACAGGCCTCCTGGGGGTACCAGTGACGGCAGCAGCCTGATGCAGGGAGTTGGCACCCAGCTCAGGGTGTCAGAGCCTGAGCAAGTCAAGAGGAGTGTCTACTGGGGGTGGGGTATATAACATGCGAAGTTTCAAATATGGAAGGCAGAAACATGGAATAAACCCTGTGGTGCTGGGCTGGAATTGGAGGTGTTACTGTGAACGTGTGTTTTTCATGTAACAGAGAGATGCAGGTAGATAAGTAGATAAATATAGGTGTGTGTGTGTGCGTGTGCGTGCGTGTATGTTATTATACATACATTCTTTAGCTTTGCCAACTGAGAGGCTTGGGAACAAGAGACACTCCAGTGACCTTGAGCATACCTGTTGTCCAGATCTTGGCTTCTATGTACCATTATCCACAGAAAGAAACACTCTTTGGAGAAATAGCTGACTCCAATGCTAGTACAGAGAACGTATAAAATAAGCCTGGAACACCTTGTGAAGCCAGAAAATAAGGAAGTACTTTAAAAATGATGGGGCACATCAAAAAACGAGAGAGAAGCCAGGCTGAAGGGGCTCCCATCAGCAAAATCTGAAACAATTTGAATATGAAACGATAACAGTCACAATTATAACCCATTGGGAATACAGGGAACCTCAAATACATACTAATATAAACAAACAAATCGAAAGTTTGCAGAGTCACAGGATACCTAAATAGTTTCAAAGTTCCACCCCCAACAGAATTATCTAATTTCTAAAATAGACAAAAATAAATGGAAAATAACTGCATATCACATTTGTAATTATTTTCATTGTAGCTCTGGCTTGATGCCCAGCTCCTGACGCAGACCTTGGTCTGTAAAAGCAGGGACTATCCTTGTCCATAGTTTATCCCCGGAGCTGGGGTAATACTACACAGTACACAATAGCTAATCAGTAACTACTTGTTGAATGAATAAATGTGCTTCATAAAATACAAAATCCCAGCATGGTTGTTGGTTTGGCAACAAGTCAAGGCTGATCTCCTTTATCACCGTTTTAAACAAAAAAGCTTCCCTTCCTGTTTGTTCTGATTTAGATTACAAAAAGTCCCTCTACAGAGCAAAGTAGTCTTTACATTCCTCAATAAATCACGGTCTCTGATGATTCCAATTTGTGGTTATATGCCTAAAACAATCGCTTGTTATTTCAATCCAGGAAATCCACTGTATTGTCCCCATCCCCTCCCAATTAAAAATCAGTCTTCAATTACTTTTTTTTCTCTTGTTTTTCAGATACCCTTGAAATTTTCCTTTTTCTGCACAAGAGCTTACAGATAGATACACAGACAGATATAGAGCAGGGAGATCCTTAGAAGTCAGTTAATACAACCCTCCCATTTCCAGATGCCTCCAAAGAAAATCGCACTTGAAAGGAAGCCTCACTATCAACATCCTTCACAAGCCTCTTGAGGTATCTTTAAAGGCAGAAATAACAAAAGCGAACTTTAATGATATTCAGGAAAGAGGGGGCGGGTGCAGCACTTCACAACACTTCTCTGTCCCAGCACAGGGGCACAGCTGGATGCCCCAATTCTCCCAAGCAAGTAGTTCTAAATTCATTCCTTCATTCAGTAGACATGTTTGAGGGTCTTCCTTGTGCCCGACACCATCCTAGGTGCCAGGGGTACCTCAGTGAACGAAAGGAAGATCACTGCCCATGCTGCCCCTATATTTTAGGCAGAAATTCACAAGTGTCTAGGAGAACAAATGAGAAGAACATCAGTCTATTTTAATAGACCGGAAGCACTCCACAGAGCCAAAGAGACCATTAGGCCAGTGGTTTTCCAATTTGGGTGTGTTTCAGAACCACCTGGGAGGCTTGTTAAAATTCAGAATGCCGGGCCCCACCCCCCGGAGCTTCTGATTCATTAAGGTCTCAATGGAGCCTGAGAACCTACATTTCTAATGAGCTCCCAGATAATGTTAACGCTGCTAGTCCAGGCACCACACTGAGAACCACTGACCCAATTCAAAAAAATCAAGTAGGCTTGCCAGAGCAAAGGCCTGCCTACTCAACAGCAGGGCCAGATTTACGGTTTTCTTCCTTGTGACTCCACACTGGTCAAGCTTTCTCTCCACAAGGCCACAGCTGTCACCTATCCACTTAGGGCAAATACTGCCCAAAGGAAAAGAGACTTTCAGCGTTATGTTTGAGATGGAGAAAATCAGAAATGAACACTGTTAAGTAGAAAATATCTTAAGTAGCACTGGTCACAAAACACTGATATAAAAATTAACCTTAAAGTTTGTTCTTTCTTTCACACATGCAAATGCCATGATATAAGAATGTTTTCCTTGAAGGGCTTTATCATGAGGGTAAGGTTCAGTCTCAAATGAACCTATTTATTTAAAAAATAGAAGTCTTAACAAGAAGCATATACTCTAAACTATAAATAACAAGGATTGAATTAGTAATAATTTTACACTTTTTTGTGCTAATTATATTTTCTAAAATATTTACAATAAACAAGAATTCCTCTTGTAATAAGAAAAAAATGTTAATTTCTTTTAAAAAGAAGTTACAATTTTTACTTTAAAAGACTTAATTAGAATACTATATAAAAACACATCAGTTAATATACTGCATAAACTAATAGTGAATTATTTTCCCTAGTACATAAATAATTCAGGTAACTTATTTTAGCATTGTAGGCTAAACCCCTGGATTAACGATTACTATCAGTGAAGGAAAAACACCCTTGAAATATATCTGATTTTATCTACACAGAGAGAATTATACAAAACTATGATCATTTAAATCATTGCATAAAAATCATATTTACTATTATTCTACAGAGCAATTTTTTATCTATTACTTTTCAAATAAATGGAAGTAATAATTCTAATACTTGCAAATAAGAAAATAAAATGTTATATGTCAATTACATCTCAATTAAAAAAATAAAGTAAAAATGGTTTAATTGTATTTCTTGAAAGAAAACTTGTCAGTATGGGGAAAATAATGGTGCATCCTCTATGTATACAGTCACATAGCCACAACCCTGAAGATACCATGGTAAGACCCACACCCCAACCCTATCCCTCATCCACCATCTTTCAGGATCTTACAGTCTTGGGAATACTCCTTTATTACCAAAGTCCACATTCCAGAGCTAGAACTAGAGTTTAAAACATTCTCCTAAGGCCAGCAAGTGGCTCAGTTGGTTAAGAGCGCGAGCTCTGAGCTACAGGGTCGCCAGTTCAATTTCCACATGGGCCAGTGAGCTGCACCCAAGCTGAGCTGCCAACAGGTGGCAGGATGGCTCAGCTGGTGAGAGCACGTGCTCCTAACAACAAGGTTGCCAGTTCGACTCCCGCATGGGATGATGGGCTATGTTCACCCGCAACTAAGACTGAACCCGACACCTTGAGCTGAGCGGCTGCGAGCTGCCAATGGGCGGCCAGATGACGACTGGACTTGGAGCTGAGCTAGCTGCACCCTTCACAACTAAAACTAAAGAACAACAACTTGGCTGTTCCCCTTCCCCAATTCCCCAACACTGTTTCCCTTCCCCAGTTTCCTAATAAAATCTTTAAAAAACCAAAAAACCCAAAAAACAATCTCCTCAAGGGCAGTGACTAAAGGAGAATCAATTTGGTGAGGAAATCAACTGTTTTTATAAAGACATGCTCTAAACATTCAACAAAATTTCTGGACCACCTCTTGAAGTCTAGAGTGTTTAATTAGAACAGACACTGTTAAAGGGGGGGAAAATGTACCTGTATGTGTTATATATAACTTATAGTTAATGTTCTCAAAATTAGCACCTGAAAATAGAGCTTTCTACATAATACTGTTACTTATTTATTAACACTTACTAGGTCTTCACAATGTACCAGACACTTTACATCCTCTCATTTAATCTCCAAACCACTTTATGAGGTAAATACTATTATAACCATTTTACAGAGTAAGAAACTTAAGCACAGACTGATTAACTAATGTGCCCAAAGTCACACAGCTAATAAATTCAAGATCCAGGATACAGATATCCAAGCTTTAAGGCTTAAAATGAGATCCTTAACCTTTGGCCGGTCATGGTTTTGCTATGTTTGAAGCACCAATTTTTCACATTAGGGAAATCAGAACTAAGTTCTTCTGCCACTAATATTTATAATATCAATGAAAGGAAAAATGGTGAAAGAATTCAGACACTTTTACAAATCTTTGTACCTGTAAAATCACACACAATTTTCAATAAGTTACATCATACACCAGCTCTTCCACCAGCAAGGCCACTTTTGGGATACAGCTGTGTTAAAATTATCCGTGGAAATCCAGCATTAAATCGCACAGGGATTCTATTCAGGGTGGATAAGGAAGGTTTTTATTTGGTTTTGTGGGTTTCGGGTTTGGGGAGCTTGTTTTGTGTTCTCTGCTACTAGGGAGCTAGCAGAAGTTGGAAAATGAAAGTCAAATCCTTTCCTATCCTTCCGCTTACAAACAGAGGGCTTGGGTGTCAAGGCTGGTGGGGTTCACTGCCCGAGTTAAGTTTCCCTGGTTTGGCCTTCGCTTAGGGTGGGGGCGGACCCACTGCCACCACTACCTGGTCCGGCGAGCACCTCCGAGAGACCATGGCCAGGGCACCGGGCGGCAGAGCCCCGCGCTAGGCAGGAGGAGGCGAGGGGCTGGAGACAGACCGGGGCGGGAGGCAAGGAGAGGGGAAGGGTTGACTCGCAGGGCCCTTACCGAGCTCCGTGCCCGGGTTGTAGGCCGACATGGCGCGGGCTGCTGCAGCACTTGCCAGCTCCTCCGCGGCCGGCTCACCTCCGTCCTGCCCTTTCTCCTTCCTGGTCGCCCCGTGGGAAAGAGGCGATCGCCCCGCCCCTGCTCCCTATTTGGGCGGAGCCGCGGACTTCAGCCGCGAGGTCAGGACCCCAGGCCAAGTGCTCTACGAGGAAATCCCGCCTCTACTCTCCAGGGGCCCTCTCCGCGGGGCGCAGAACTCCAACACTGACTCCCGGAAATAATGCTAGCAAAACCCCTTTTCAAAATACGTGAATTGCTGACTGCACGGAATAACAACGTTTAGAAAGTTTTAACTGTAAGATTGCATAGCAAAATGGGAGGCACCTTTGCGGCCTGAAAAAAAAAAGGGGCCAATGAGTGAGATCTGGTGTCTCAGCCTAGCACTTGACGCTGACTCTGAGCACATCAGCTGCCTTTCTAATCTTCCTTTCCCTCTTCTGTAAGAAATGACCTGGACAAATTTCTTGGAGCTCTAGACTCTGAATCTGTGATACTAAGATTTTTTTCAGCCTGACTTTTCTGTGCCTAAGTGGTTAAAATCCTCTGCAGTCACTCAACATGGGCTATTTATTTGTCAATTCATTTGTTTACATAGAGGTCCCTCCTCTCTGCTGAAAGAAAATGTAGTTATGGCTTTGTCTACCATGAGCCAGTTACTGTTAGGGGCTTTCAGGTATATGCTAGCATATCTCAGAACTGTCCTGCCAACTATGTATTATAGCCCCATTGCTATACCTATAGACTAAAGTTCTGAATAAAGAGGCATTTTGGTATAGTGCAAACTGAGTAGGTTCAGAATGTGTAGAACCCCTTAATATACCAGCAATTCCACTTGCTAACTAGGTAGTTCTAGGAATGTGATTGCTACTTGTCTGTAAAAAGGGGATGATCAAAATATATTTGCCTGGGGCTGGCCGAGTGGCGCGATGGTTAAGAACTGGCTTGGGATGCCAGAGGCCCCGGTTCGGATCCCACATATGAGGGCCAGTGACACTGCCCTCTACAGC
>NW_017731426.1:3606501-3643529 GCF_001890085.2 Hipposideros armiger | reverse complement strand
TAGACTGAAGAACAAAAGAACAGCAACTTGTCTGTTCCCCTTCCCCAATTCCCCAGTAAAATCTTTTAAAAAAAGGCCTAAGAGCCCCCTATCCTGGCTAATATATGTGTCACTTCTTTACCCATCAGTTTTGGCCTCACCCCATTCTTCTTGTGTTTCAGATAAGAATTAAGATGACCTATCACATAATTATCATCACTTTTTGCCGGCAATCCTATCCGGAGCAATGGCCCACTTCCTTGAACTTTCCCCAAATCCTATGTCATTTCTACATCCTCTTACTGAGACACCTCACAGTTCCCCACAGTGAGTGTTCTCCCTTGTTGCAGTAAGTCAATAAACCCAAATTTATTCAACTACAGGTGTGTTCCTGGTCGTCCTTGGCTGGAGAGCACTGCCATCCCTAAAAGATACAAAGGCAACAAATAGGATTCTATTTTTGGTGGCAGAAATAACTGTAAACCAGATTCCAAGTCATTCATTATACATTCATGTATGATGTAAATTTATGAAAACAAAACCAAAACGCCATGCGATCCTAACGTAGCTGAAAAACCAGGATCAGGGCAGCCTCCTACAGCAAACATTTCAACAACGTATCTGACAAGAATTTCACAAGGACTTATTTCTAAAACTGGCCTGTTGCACAGCACCAATCTGGAATTAATCTCTACAGTTTCACAGTATGTTAAATTGGCAGCATTCAGAGATATAGTGGGGATAGCATGCAAAAAGAATGAGTCTCTTTAATGGAGGAATGTTCCCAAAGTTCACTGAGAGTTTCTCTTTTAATTTTATTGCCTTCTGAAACTTCTAAGTACCCCTAAGGCAAGGTCTCTCAAAGAAAGATCTATAGACCGCCACTATTACATTGGAATCCCCAACAGTTTTTTTTTCAGTCTATTTTAGGCTTCATCACAGACAGCCCTACTGAATCAGAATCTCTAGGACTCTGGAATCTGCATTTTTAACAAGTTCCCGCGAATGATGTTTATGCAAGCTAAATGTAAAGAATCAACCTAGAGGCAGAGGAGAGCAAACTAGGCACACCAATCTGTAACTATAGCCCAAACTGGCTCTTCCAAGAGTAAAACTTAAAACTGTCTTTATTATATCCTTTTCATCCATGCAAATTTTGCATGCTATTCCTTTTTGTGGAGGTAATATAAAATTTAAACTGCCATATAAATTATCTGTCTCCCCCCCCACACTCCTTCTTTAATTAAAATTAAAGTGCTAGGAATATGTCATAATTATCTTGAAGCCTCAAGAATCTACCTGTCCTGGGAGATCGGTGAAATCTATGTTAAATTCCAAAGGGCATTGACCATTTGTTTGGTTTGTCATATGCCTAGTGTCTAGTACAGTACTTGGCACATAGTTGGCTATGAAGATTGGTTAGATGAATGACTGCATATTACTGTCTGTGCTATTTTCTTATAGTGCTCATGGTTTCTTCCAGTCCAATTTCATTTGAATGTAGTTTTTAATCCTACGATTTCTAAGAGCAGTCATTCCTTAGGTAAATATAGGCTATGGATTGTCAACCAGTATTTCTAAATTAGATGGGGAAGTATAGAAGCAGGCAGGATTAGAAAGAGTATGAATATTAGAACTGAATTATTTCAGAACTGGAGGGAGACTTATAGACCATCTAATTCGTACTTCACGGTGAAGAAAAATAAGAATTATATTGAGTCTTTTATGAAGCTAAATTTATTCAGTTTAAAGAGCAGTCCTTCATTCCGAGATTATGGCCTTCAGTACAACTTGGATTTTAAAATGTCCTTTTATGAAGATGGTGGTGGTAATATTTTTTTTCTTTTTTAATAGTCTCTCTTGGCAATATTAGAAGCAGACCATTCATTCAATCTTGCCCACCTCCCCAATTTTTAATCTATTGGTCCACCAAATCTCAAAATTACAGAATCACTGATAGAATATATAATACTAGCTAATACGAAGTGCTTTCTATGAGGTAAGCCCTTTACATCAATTATTTGCTATCTCCCCAAAAAATCTATGTGTGAGAACTATCATCTCCCTTTACAGATTAAAAAAACAAAACAAAACATTAAGTGTCAAGAGATTAGTCTGTAAGTGCACGAGGATAGCTCAAAACCAGGCAATGTATGTAATCCTACAGACCACACACTTAGACTGTTCCCACTATCTGAAGCAAAACTCATTAGACAAGCCACTTAATCTCTCTGAAATTAGGTTTCCCACACACAGTCAAGTGCCGTTTAACAACGGGGATATGTTCTGGGAAATGCATCGTTAGGCGATTTCATCATTGTGCAAACATCAGAGTGAGTGTGCTTACACAAACCTAGATGTCTAGCCTCCTATACACCTAGGCTATGTGGTACAACCTATTGCTCCTAGGCGTACAGCATGTCACGGTACTGAGGTAGGCAATTGTAACACAGTGGTGTGTATGTAAACACATCTAAATGTAGAAAAGGGACAGTAAAAATACAGTATAAAAGATAAAAATGGTATAGGGCACTTACCATGGAGCTTGCAGGACTGGAAGTTGCTCCGGCTGAGTCAGGGGGTGGTGAGTGAATGTGAAGCCTAGGGCTACTGTACACTATGGTAAACTTTATAAACACTGTGCACCTAGACTCAATTTATAAAATGACCTCAGATTAAATCAACCAGGGAAAATGATGCCATCAAGACATACGGTTAACATGGGATGTATGAGGCTGCTGCCAGGGTAACATGGCATACTGTTTTATAGCCAACTTTTTTTAAAAACCAGGAAGAGTACACTCCAAAATAATGATAAAAAGCATAGTGAATACATAAACCAGTAACATAATCATTTATTATCAAGTATAATGTCATGTACGTATGTGCTATAATTATACAACTGGCAGTACTGGTTTGTTTACACCAGCATCACTAAAAACATGTAATGTATGTGCTACGACAGCTAAGATGGCTATGACGTCACTAGGTGATCAGTTCAGCTCCATTATAATCTCATGGGACCACCATTATATATGTGGTCCATAAACTAAAATTGGTTATTTTCCACTTGACCAAGTATCATTCTTTCATTAATTATATGAAGTGATTTAACATATAAAATATTATTACTGTTCATTATCCATCAGTTAGCTGCATGCTTTGGCCTAGTTTCCACTGATAAGTTTGTTAGATGTCTCATTTGTTTCTTCAAGAACCCTACTGATCTTACAGTCACACTGATCTAGCTGACACTAAGTCACACTGAAAATTGTGCATTCTTATTGGTAAGCTTAGAAAAGCTAAGCCTCCCGAGAGCATTCTTGCTCCAGTAATTCTTCATCAGCAATACCCCTAGAATAAGAGATCAATATGTACAGTAATGTATACAACCCATTAGGAATCGCTTGTTTGAAAATATCCAGGTGTAAAGCTTAAAAAAATTGTCCCTTGGGCCACATTTTTAATTCCCCATTTTGTTGTTGCTGCTTTCTGAAAAATTACATCCATTTCCTCCCTACCTTAGCCTCAATGAAAAGGAAGGTAAATTAGTACTTCCACTGAATTTGGACTATTAAAAAAAGTAACCTGTAAGTTATTATCAATTATGGTACATCTTTATTATTTTGTAGCCATTAACAAGAATGTGAACTTTATGTACTGACATGAAAAATTCTCGAGAACTGATGGCCCATCGTCAACCCTGGTTTCCTGGAAGAAACACCTGGATGGCACTAAAACTGAGAAATAATGATTCATAAGGTAAATTACTAAAAATTAGGAATTTAGGTTAACATGACCTACTGGACATTAGAACATAAGAAGTCCCAGAGCAAAAATGGAATGGGAAAGAGAGTGGGTAGAGATCCATCCAAGCTGGACTTCTCCTAGGTTAGCGGGTCTCACGTCAGCTGAGGCTGGCTGTACAAGGGTCCCCAGGAGAGGCAAGGACTCTGAGTAGGTTTCCACGATGTCTGACTCCTCAGTGGAGACGTCGGTCTGTTGTATGGCGGATAACTGGAAAACAGTCTTCCTGGTCTGTTAAGATTTGGTGCTCATTTACAAGCTTGTTTCAATAACTGTTGAGTACTTAGGACACACCAGCCATCTTTCTAGGCAAAGGTACAAACAGTATTGGTGAAGAAGAAAAATATACAAGGTAACTTCAGACAGTGAACTATGGATAAAATGGAACAAAACAGTGACAAAAGAAGGGACACATGACTTGAGACCTGAAGCACAAAGTGTTAACCATGCAAATCATTAGATAAAAATGGACCAAGTAGCAGAAATAGTCAGCCAAGTGAAAAGGCCTTAAGACAGAAATGAAACAACTTTGGCTAGAGCAGTGCAAGCGAGGGGAAAAATATAAAGGTCATAGAAGGCTGGTGTAGGATGATAGTAAAAATATGGTGTAATAGGAAGCCACTGTGGATTTAAACAAGGCAGTCAATTGGCCTCCTCAAAGCCTGAAGCAATTACCTTTCCTACTGTGTAGAGGATGAATGGGATACAGGCAGGGTAGAGGGGTAGAAGCAAGACAGAACACTTAGGAAGGCACTACAATGATCTGAGACAGAATGACCGCCTGGCCTAGGTGGCAACAATGGAGATGGGGCAAGGTACAGATGCAGAAGAGCCCAGAGAACTTGCATGTAGATATGGGGATCACAAAGGAGTAGGGGACTGCTTTGTCTTTTAGTCTGAACAAATGAGTATTAGGTAGTGCCAGTTCCTGGAATGGGTAACAAGTTGAGGAGAAAACAAGTTCGGTTGAAAAATTAAAATGTTTTAGATAGGTCTAGGTGCTTATTCAAGGTTCAGGTGAACACTCAACTATGCCATTAAACTCTGGTGCTCAGGGAGGCAGGCTGCATATATAAATTTGCAAGATATAGAAGATATTGGATGCCATAATGGATGATTTTTTTTTCCTTTGGATAAAGACGAGCTAGAAGGTATAGCCCAGACCTGAGGTAACGTAGAACAAGAATTGGTAAATAAAGCAGTCAGAAAGGTATACGGAAGACCAGGAGTATGGTTTCACAGAAGAAAAAAAAATATTTCAAAAACAAGGAAGCAGACAACTGCTGTATGCTGCAGGTTTAGTAAGGTGAGGACAGGAAAGTAATCACTGGGTTAGAAACACTGGAGACTTTCACAAGAGCAGTTATAGTAGAGATATATGAGATGTGATGAAAAAATACGGTGAATGTTTAAATAAAAAAATTATTACAGTAAAAGACACATTGCCGTTAATGCCCCTCAAAATACTCCCCCTTGCTTCGAACACGCTTATCCCCATTCTTGCCACTTTCAGAAGCAGTCCTGGAAGTCCTCTTTCGTGAGTGTCTTTAGTTGCGCTGTCATGGCTGCCTTGATGTCTCAGATCGGTTCAAAATGTTTACCTTTCATGGTCATTTTGACTTTGGAGAAGAGCCAGAAGTCATATGGTGCCAGATCCGGTAAATAAGGTGGATGAGGACACACAGTAGTGTTTTTGACAGAAGTTACCCTACCAGAAGCAATGTGTGACATGGAACGTTGTCAAGATGGGAGGATGAAGTAAAAATATTCATGAAAGAGGACTTTCAGAAGTGCTTCAGAAAGTGGCAGGACCGATGGGATACGCATGTCCGAAGCAAGGGAGGAGTGTTTTGAGGGGGGTTGATGGCAATGTGTCATACTGTAATACATCTTTTAAACATTCACCATATTTTTCAATCACACCTTTTACATGAACTTTTTGCTAAATTCTACTGTAGGATTCTACAATTACAAAGTGTGACATGCAGACTAATGGCCCTCAACAGTCATGTCCTAATCCCTGGAACCTGTGAATGTCACTTTATGGGCACAAAGGGACTTTGCAGATTAAATTAAGGATCTTGAACAGGGGAAATTACCCAGGGGGTTCCAATGTAATCACAATGTAATCTTTAAGTACAAGAGGGTGGCAGAGATTTGAGGATGCTACACACTGCTGGCTTTGAAGACGGAGAAAGGAATGAGTGAAGGGATGCTCGTGGCTTCCAGAAGCTAGAAAAGGTAAGGAAACATATTCTCTCCTCGAGTCTCCAGAGGGAATGCAACCCTGCCAAGCGCCTTACTTTCAGCCCAATGAGACTGATTTCGGACTTCTGACTTCCTTAACTCGAAGATAAACTTGAGCTGTTTTAAGCCACAAATCTGTGGTAATTTGTTACAGCAGCAATAGAAAACCAAGACACAAAGGATACCAAACACTGATTGTTTTCACACCCTGCCAGGTGGTAGGTATACTCAGTATATACAAGGCTATAAAGAAAAACAAAGTTACCTTGAAGAATAAAACTAGCAAAATTCCTAAAAACATGCCCTCTGTTGTGAAAACAAAAGTAGCTATCATAAGCAACTCTATTAATCTGGCAAAGCTGAAACATAAAATGACTTAACTAAATAACCAGTACCTAAAAACATGCTAAACCACGAAAATTTAGCTTATCCGACCTCAACCAGAGATCTGACCAACAGGTACATCTCAGTCACACGAGTATAAGGCATATTATGACAGTTCTTCACAGCCTGAAATTCTTCAACTTACAAACTTAAAACAGCTTTTATAGATTCCAGGCCACATGCCACCCAGTGATGGTGTAACCATGTATCTGAATAGGGTCTTTATGAAACCTAAGTAGAAGACATTCCCTTGGATCATAAATTTCATAAATACCAAGCAATTTCATGATTCTAATCTAATGCATATAAATCACAACTTTATTTAGGATAAGACATTCAAGTCTGAGCAACCTGTGGCACTCTGATAATGCTGCTTCTACAAAGCAGAGGACCAGGCATGTAGCAAACTGACAGAAAACTATCATCAGCCACTGAGACTCTGTGTGGGTCATCAGCTGGCTCTCCCCCATGACACGCCTCTTGGCCCTCTAAAGTGGTCATAGCTGACAGTGCTCTTTCTTCTGGTTACCACAAAACTTCAAAAACTTATCATATTCTTTGGCTGGTTATTTCTTTTGAAGTTATCAAGGGTCATTCACAAGATGAATAAGGAAAGAAAAAGGAACTTTGGCAGAGATATTATTCCAAATTACTAGTTTAATATCCCCTCCATATTTAAAAAAATAAATACAAGTCTAAAGTCAGTTGAACCATTTTATTGGAAGGTTGGTAAAAAGACTTCTTGAATGCCACCTGAACTTAAAGGATAAAATAAAATAAACATTGCAGGTTTACAAATATCCCATTTTTGTAAAATCTATCTATCTGTACATACACAGAGAGATACATTCGTGTTCATTAATATTCACTCAACTTTAACAGATTTTTGGGGTGGTGGGATTTTGACTGATTTTTCTGCTAACTCTGAATTGCTTTTCTTACAGCTAGCATGTATTGTATTTAAATAAGTCATTATTTTGAAAGCTTTTTTTAAAGGCAGGTAAAATCATTTCTATCCAGTCTAAGAGGGAGATAAATGTAACCACAGCTAATTTCAAAAATTCAGCATAAGTAACTGAATTTCAAAATTAGGAAACAATATGTTCGTACAGACTCTTTAATCAGATTGTGTTCTGATAGTCATTATGCAGAAAATCTTTCTGGTGATTTCCATTCACAAAAGTCAAATCAATTTTTCCCAAGAAACAAACATTGTTTTGTTTTAGAGGCATTTTATTTAGACAACTAAAAACAATTAGATGTTCAGAAGCAGCATATAATGAAAGAGAAATCAAACCAGTTACTTTATCATGTATTCCCTCTTCTTTACAACTAAAGCAAAAAAAGGCTTTCTGCTTAAGGGAGAAGTCAGAAAAATATGTCAATATATTTTTGTTTTCCATAATAACATAAACAGCTACAGGAAATCTAATTGTAATGAAAGAAATCGGATGTTGGCTGGCACATATTCATTAAAACGACAACACGCCATTGTACTGTATGAGCATAACTCCACTTGCCTTCACCTGACATTCCTGCATTTTCACTTACAGGTAACACCAAGTTAGTTCGTTCCAAGACTGGGGCTAATTAACACTCCTCATTATTTGCTGCTCATGTTTGTCTTAAGCAGAGAGTAACTCTGGAAGGCTGATGCTATTCTCTGCTTGCTTGTTTTAGTCCATAGTTTGTATACTATCTGTAGCATATGCCTGATACTCAGGCCTTCACTTCAGGAGTTGAACTATAGATGGAATCTGAATTCTCTGAAGCAATTTCTTCTACAATTAAAAAAAATAAATAAATCACATTAGTCAACTTTATAAAGAAAAGAAGAAAATCTACATTTCTGTATAACAAAGGAATAAAAGGAGAAGGGGAAGCAAAAGAGAAGTGCACATGCCATTAATGGCTAGACTCAGGCCACTGAAAAAGCAACACAGAGTTCATGTGTTTTATCCGTTAACTCGTTTACACCAGAACTTAACCTCCAAGGGGCCCCTCTCCTTGGCTAAATTTTCAATGACTCCGACTATCTAAGAAACACTGAATTAAAGTCCTGTCTTTGAAAGATTTGGCTCCTCCTCTATTTGTTTGAACTTCAAACAATATATGATCAGGGCATATTACAATTTATAATTCTAGATTTGGGAACAAGCACTTGGTATATAGTAAGTGCTTAATCAATGTTAAATAACAATTGCAATTGCAATAACGTTTATTTTAGCATCTGTCTCCTAAGTAAGTTCATCAAGAGTAACTACATCAGTCTTCATAATACATCTCTGTGCCTATTAGTATGTGATAGGTATTTAAATATTTGTTTTATAAATTTGTACATACAAATACATATTTAAACTTTACATTACTTAAGTATGTTCATATTTAATAAATTTCCTTTGTCAATGAGTAAAACTCACATTACACTTCAATTTTAAATCCCCCAGGACTCTACAAAGTTAATTCATTAGCATTTACCTAGCTCCTCTTCCGCTGTCTCTGGAAAATTGATCTTCGGCTTTGCCAGCTCACCACTATCTTCTTCTATGAAAAGAAAAGCAACAATGATGGCATGAATTACAATATTACCAGCAACAGAAAGTAATAAGAAAGAAGAGCATGTCAAGACCATTTCAAGCAATGGAATACAAAACATAATAGGAACAACTTTTTAGTAATTATAGTGATATGCCTTTCCTCAAAAATTACTTTTAGGTTCATACAACTATTTTGGGGCTGATATGAAGTATTTTTATTAAAAACACGCTTACCTTTTTGATAAGGACCAGTGAGTAATGCTACTCAGAGATTAAATATCTTTACTTATAAATTCTTTATATTGCCCTCTAACAAATTTTGAATTTGGTCCATTCTATTCACCAAATGATCCAGTGTAAAAATTTAGCAATAGAGCAGTGGACTTATCAGGAAGCTCACTTCATGGACTGTGTAGATGCCTGACCACTGCGCTATAATTGTACACCTAAAGTGGAAGTTGAATAACACTGAATGTTGACTATAATTCAATACACACACACATACACACACATATATATGTATGCATTATAGTGTCATGGGATGCGGAGTACAGCATAAGGAATAGTCAATGGTATAGTAACAGCTACATATGATGTCAGAGGGGTATTAGACTGGCAGAGGTTATTACTTTATGAGGGGTGTAAATGTCTATTATATTGCTTTGTATACCTCAAACTAATAAAAAAATTAAAAAATAACATTATTGCTTATTACATTTAATAAAAATATCGGCTACTTAGAAAAATAAATTTAGTACTAGATTATACAACAAAAACTTTAAATAAGAACACAGCAGCCAATTTATAATCATGGGCTTCTCTTTGAATAAACCATATGATACAATTTGAAATCTATAGGAAACAGAAACAATGAAAAAAATGAATGATGAAAAGTGACACAAAATCGTCAAGTTTAATTCGATAACTCTGAATAAAAATTCTTACCAGGAAGCACACATTTCCAAAGGCCATATGTTTTTCCTACTACAGTCTGCCAAAGTCTAAGTGTTCCATCTTCAGAACCACTGGCATAGAGTTCTCCATCAGGACTAAACCTCACACAGTGAATAGGACCAAAGTGTCCTTTGTAGGATTCTGAAAGAGGAGAAGGGCTATTAGATAATTTAATAAATATTGGTTATGTATTGATACACTAAAGAAAATAATGTCTATAATACTGGCAAGATAAGAAATAAGGACAAATACAAAGAACTATACTAAACAAAATCAAAATGATTCTATCAAGTGGAACATTATGTCTAACATTTCTCCGTAAGATTACCCCTTCCCAATTCTACCCCACATTATGGTTTCAGATTGTCTCTATGAAAACAAACAAACAAACAGATAAAAATAAATGAGTTTTTAAGTCCTAATAAGGACCAAGGAAGGGGGTAAATGAAACCCCCAGTCTAAATTCTACAGAAAGTAGATCTGAAGTTTACCAGTTCAATCCCAATTTCCACATCCTAAACTCACTGCCTATTTACCAGGGAGCCGATTCTTAATTATGACTATGGAGCCACCAGATGGAGCTCTTTACACTCTGTTCCTTAATTTCCTACCAGACTATCTAGAATCCACTAGTCCCTCTGCCATAAGAACATTAAAATGTACAATCAATGCTGATCCTTACATATTTTCATCTATGGAATTTAAGAAGAAAATGTACAGATTAGTAGTGGTGGTGTGCTGTTTAAGTCATACCCTTATTTATGAACTTTTCTCATTTACTTTCTAATGTCTCATCACCTTATTAGTTTTCAAAGCTCTTTACTGGACCAATGTTCCTTCTGTCCTCATGTCAATTCAACTTAATGACTCTAAGCTCAAGGACCCTCATATATCATCTACCCCATCTCTTTCCTACTAGAGAATATCATGAGAATATAAAGAATATGAGGTTTTGGAATGAGAATGGCTAGGTCCAAGATCTGGTATTTACTAAACTCAGATATCAGGCAAATAATTTACTTCTCTTTTTCAAACAGAATAAAACATGTGGCCAACGCATTCTAAAACTTTGAAAACTGACATTAAATGAAAACAATAAAAAAGAAACTTATTTAAAAATCACTTATATTCAAGCAATAAAAGGTGAAATGTAAGCAATTAAAATAGATTCTATATGGTCCATTCACCAAGGTTCCATATATCCAACCCAAATCCATTATCTTCTCCAAAGAAACAAAACATAAAATTGTCATTTGGTCTTTGTGTATCATTCTAACAAGCGCAGTTCCTAAGGTGGTAAAGCAGGATAGCTAGAAACAAAGTGGCAACTTAGAGACAAAAATAAAGTATAAAAACTAAATATTGGGTTGTCGGAAAAGTCATGAAGTATTTTTTCTATGTTTTTTGTTGCAAAAATGCATCATGACTTTTCCGACACCCAATATATTAGTTCAAAAAGTGAAAACTATTTGGGAAGGCTAATAGTAAACACTGAAAATCACACGCTGAAATACCTAGACCATCAGGTAAATGTAAAGTTAGGATGAGTATTAACTTCATATTAATCCTACATGCCTTTCCCTTTCCTTTATTAAAGACTATTATCATGAAAATAAAAGCAAATGTCAAAGACTCCAAAAAATAATAAAAATAAAATGAAAACAAAAAAGCCCCCTCGAATTCAGATCCCTAAAATAAGCTATAGCAGCTTCCCCCTTCCCCCCCACACACACACAATTTGCTATAGCGCCTTAGGGATTCATATGTTGGCAGAAAGAGGGGGGCCAGGTAGATAGGGCTACATACCTGCTCTATACTTCAGAAAGAAGAAATCTTCATCTGTTTAATACAGCTTCAACATAAGATTGCCACACACCCCCATAAATATACTGTTCTACTGTACACAATGTCAGAATACAATGAACGTAAGTTAAAAAGAAAAGGTAAATTGAGATCATCATACTTTGTTTATAGCTTTGGGAACATTTCTACCCAAAGTGGATAAAAATCCTTTACTCTTCCATTTGGAAGCTGCAAGCTTTAGTTAGCTGAAAAATTTGCTGAGGTGTTAAGGTATTAATTACTGAAACCTAATATTGATAAAGGTAACTATATCATTTTAAGGGACGAAAAAGAGGACAACTCACCTAATTCTTCTCCACTATTATAATCATACTTATAAAGTTTAAAATCTTCACCACCTGCAACAAGAAATTCTTTCTCAGGATGCAGAGATGCAGAATTGATGGTTGCAGGAGTATCAAATGATTTAATTGGCTCTAAACTGGAAAAAAAATTAAGTAATATTGATAAATTTTGAATATTACATAATACAAGGAAATAATCAGTTAGTTAAACTGTTTCTAAATTCTGAAACCCAAGGAACGATTAAATATTCATTCAGTCAAACATAGTGATGTTAAAAACAAAACAAAACTATCCCTAAATAATATTATAATACATAATAGCAAAAGAAGTTCAAAAGGATACTATGTATGCCCAGGTGAAGTTTACCCAAATAGAACAAAGGCATTTCTACAGAGGGATATCCACATTTTCTGCAGTGGTTGCCTTCCTGAAAATGAGTATGCTGGCTAAATAAAACAGTATGGCGTATATAGTGAGATTTTTTGCTTTGGAAAAAATTTAATTCTGAATTGATTTTCCATGACAAATACGCATTATCTTTGTAAACAGGAAAAGTTTTAACAGTAAGTAATTAATATAAAGTAGTATTTTACATTATTCTCAATTGCTTAGAAATTATAAGCCTCTACAACAGGATAAACCTTTAGTCCCAAAAAATATAAAACTGCTAAAATTGGCTCAGTTCTTACTATCAGTCAATAAAAAAATAACTAAATTTGATAATATGGCTATATAATAAAAATCAATGCATAACTGCTTCACCTGACTATCAATGAGTATGCATATTGCATCTTTTCTGGCCCAGCTCTAAAAATCCTAAAAGGTCTCCAATACAAAACATTAGAGCATTCCAGCTCCTAAATGCTGCCATCCTATTTCCATCAGCACACGCTACAAAGCATGAAAGGTTAGTCAGGACTTACACGATCACTGAATAGAACTTTCTGGCTCAAAGGTTAGAACATTCAATAGGCCAGCAACATGGAACTTAAGACAATAGTCTAGTAGGACCGCATGTTGCTCAAATCAGGAGTGACCAATTAACAGTGGTGCAATTTAATGGCTCTGGGCAACAGTATTCTATTTTTATCAATTCACTGTGTGGGTATGAACTCCTTTACATTCTTAATTGTTCTTCTCCACTTTTACTGCCCTTTCTTTCCTTCTGCCATTCAGTGAAGCTTAGTGGCCCTTTAGACAAAAGTTTAGGACTTGGTCGTAGTATAATCTTTATGGAAATCAATTAAGTGCCATGTATACTAAGAGCTTTAAACATATCCCTACCTTTTGAATTGATAATTCTACTTAAAGGATTCTATTCTAAGAAAACACTCAGAGATGGACCATAATACTCATTGCAGTGTTAAAGTAGAGAAATTGACACATAATTTAGTGCAACCTATACTGCAAAACACCTAGTAAAAATGTTTTCCAATAATTTTTAATGGCTAAGAACATATATATTTTAAAATAAAAAATCAAAATTACACTCATTAGGGTCCTAGTATCTAAAGGGGTTAAAAAACAAAAACAAAAACAAATACACATATAATAACAAAAATAAAAGACTGGCAGAAAATAAAGCTATCATTAACATTCTGGCATCTATGGTTATTAAAATTATGGGTAAATTTTTTTAAATTATAATCTCCAAATATTCAACAACAGCATTTACTACATTTATAGTCATAAAAATTCAGTCTGTTTTTAAAAAAAATCATTAGGTCTACACATACTTGGGGATAGGAATAAAAATAACACTATTTCTCCAAAATTTTTAAGGGAAAATAATACGAGAATCAGTGTCACAGTGGCTTTATATGGTAATAAACAACATTAATTACAGCACCAGTCCAGCGATCCTTTAAAGAAAGATGTAATTTAAAAGCTGTTAAACTTTACCAATAAATATCAGGAAGTTAACTTAATTCCTCTGATTAAAATATACCAAACTCTTTAAAAATACATTATTAATGGGAATGGAAACATTCCCCTCCTTATTATATAGTATAGGCCAAGACTTGCCTTTAAAATAGTTAAATACCTTCTCATATATGCCTCCTAATTTTTAAGTAAAAAACGTTGTCATTTGTTGCCAAAAAAGAAAATGAAGGTACTTCTTGGACATACCTTACTGCACTATGAAAAGCAATAGATCGGCCATAAGTTATTACCAAGATCTCTCCCTCAGGAATATATTCCATACTGCTAACAGACATATTAAAATTTAGAGATTTCACTTCTGTCATTGTAGCGTGATCCCAAAGGCTGCAAAAAAGAGGAAAATATGATGGTATTTACTCATTTAAGAAAAAAAGCTTAAATCATAATTACATCTGCAGTTTAACCAATAATCACAATTGTAAAACCATCTCCATTCCAACTCATATATTACAGATACACAAAGAAGTTTTGGGCTCCTATAATAATGTCAAACTATTTGGTAGAATGTTCGTGAAATCAGCTTTAACATTTGACACTTAAATATACTTCCCGAACAATTTAGCAAAACTGCTATTAAGACACTTAGGTACTAATCTAATTAATTTCAGTGTTGCTCCAAATAACGATTCTTGCACTCTATTTCTGTGAATCTGATAATAGCTATCTCTTTCCACAGAAAAATACGTGGGGGCTCAGCACACAAAATTGTACATAGAATTTCAAGGGTTTCATGGACCACCTATAGCCAGCCTGTGCACTGACCCAGGTTAAGAGCGCCTGCTTATAAAGGTGTCAGTTTTCATTGAGTGTCTTGTGAATTTCGCTGTTTATAACAGTAAATGGATGGCTCCAGAAGAACATGACCTACGTGCAGCTGAAGTCTTGATGTTCGGAGACAATTCTTCCTACATAATAGCTATGAAAAATATTTAAAACGTAAGTCAAATTTTATTTCAAACTTTAAATTATTAAAGAAAGACTGCTTACCGGACGGTTTTATCATCAGCTGAAAGAATTTGTTTATCGTCACTGCACCATAGAGCCTTTTTAATACCAGAGGTATGACCACTGATTTCCTTAGGTTCTTAAGACGAAACAATTGAAAATACACTTGTTAATATCTGATTTTTAAAACTGAGCAATATTGGAGCAATTAAATACGTAAAAAGAAAAGAAATAACTTTTTAAATTGGATTGCAACTTTATACAACCCAGCACAATTCAAACTTGCTGTTTACATAGAATACATTTAGTTTTTCTGTATTGAAACAAAAATGTAGCTGCATGACAAGAAACCCAAGAACTATGATGCTATAGGTAGAGAGAGTGAAAATATCACTCCCTCCAACTACTTTTCTTTCAAAAGCATTATTGCACCACAAAAAAAAAAAAAAAAAAAAGAGTGTGTGAGCTCTGAGCAACAGCGGTTCGATTCTCGGCCCAAGCTGAGCTGCAGCTGGCAGGATGGCTAAAAAAAAAAAAAAAAGACGAATGTGCCATAATTTAATAAGAGTATGAACCAAGGAACAAGACAGCCTGAGCTAATCCTAGTACTTACTATCACTAACACCAAGACCCTCATCCAAGCCACTGTTGGAAGTGCTAACAGAAAAAAAGGTGGCTAGTGGAGCTGGAAAGAGAAAAGGGAAATAAAAAGCAGTGAAGTAATCCCAACAATGTTTCCATATGGAGAGCAAAGCATCAAAAAAATGGGTACCTTTCTCTGTTCGAAACTTTCCCTTCAAAATATTTTTAAAAAATAACACTCATTGTTATCTCTGGGCAAAACAGATGCTGGAGGCAATGCCATTTAACACCACTTTGACTTTAGGCAAGTTACTTAACCTTCTAAAGACTACATTTCTTCATCTATAAAATGGGATAACAATAGTTACTATACCTCATAGTTTGAGTATAAAGATCAAATAAGAATATACCTCTAATGTTTCTAACCTGGTTTCTGGCATACAATAAAAGCTGTTAATTGCTATTATTTCTCTTTCAGTATAATGAAAGGGCCACTTTCTAAAAGAAGCTTTGAGAAAGGCAAAAGAAGATGAAAAATGTCTGCCTAAGCCCTGAAATTCATTGGTGAGTCAGATAAGTACACTCATTAAGTTAGAGTACTTTGCTATATTTTTTGCATAAAGTTATCAAAGAGAATGAAGGGACAATCTCCCAGGTGCCAATGGAGAATAATCTATTAATGTAGTTTGTTTTCTCACCTTAAAAATGCTTTTAGAAAAGGTATTTTTGAGAGTAATTGCTTAATTTCCAATGTAGCTCTGACATTCTTACAAACTTCTAGTTTAATGATTTATGAATAAACAATGCTCTTGATACAAAATTTAAGATACCAACTAATACATAATAAGTACAACAATATCCTATCAAATTTTGGTAGCTTTAAAAATATATAACGTGGCTACAAAAGCATTAATATACTACAAATTAGAGGTGAATTTTTGGACTAGGGAAAAAAGGCATCTCCTACAACTTCTGTGCAATGAGAGACTTCATAAAGGAAATGATAGATTTCACCACCAAAATTTTAAAAATGTGTATATCATAAACCTTATTAACAAAATTAAAAGCAAATGACAAATTAGAATACAATAAAGAACATTTAAAATCAGTAAGAAAAAGATGAACAACAAAACAGATAAATGGGCAAAGGGCATGAAGAGGCTGTTAGTTCACACACAAAAAAATAAAGTTGAACTCAACAGTATTTTAGCCTCATGAATAATTTTTAAATGTTCACATTAATACAGTAATTTTCTTCTATTAAATTGGCTATGATAAAATTATCGGTGTTTGACAGAAAAGGTTAGCTACAGATATATTTTTATACTTTGCTGGAGGGCACTTGGGTAATATCAACCGTTTTCACATGTACCCCTTTTCTGTTCCAACGATTCTATTTCTACATAGCTATCCTATAGAAACAATTGTGGAAATATCTGCAACTATAAGGATGTTTGTTGATCATAACACTGCTTATAATAATATTTAAAACTTGTAAATAGCCCAAACAGGCCATAATTGGATATTGGTTAATTCACTCGTTCATAGGATGGAGAACCACAGTCATTAAAAACAGTAGGCAGAATATTTAAAGACATGAAAAAATTATTCATTGCAGATTTTAATTCTAATAGCTAATACATTCACATGGTTCAAAAATCTGAACAATATATGTACACAATGAGAATTCTCACCCTTCTCACCTTCTACAGGTAACTATTCTTCCTTACCAAAAGTTAGTTAAGACTGTTATGCACCTATTTAAACTTAGTACCACCAACCTTGTAAGAGGCTATCCAAGCATAATGTAGCAAATACATCAATATTAAATAATTTATTTCCACAGAAAAGAAGACTGGGAGACTATGAACCCAAAAGTAAAGGTATTAACAGTGATTAATACCGGATGATGGATTGTTATAATTTTTTTTCCCCAATTTGAGTACTAAACATGAACATGAATTAATCAGGAAAAGTCATTTAAATTAAACGAAAATAAAACCACGAACACGTATAAATTATGCTTACCTGCTTCAGGTTTGTTCAAATCATATATGCGTAACAGTTTATCCTGTCCCGCAGTTAACAAGTAATTGCTGTCCTGAAAACACACACAAGTAAAATGTTACTAGATGAAGCATTTTAATGGCTCTCTCTCTTTAAAACTTCTTCAACAGCAAATAAAATCCAAACAAAGCTCACAGATGTCAGAGATCAACACATGCCAATGACTTCTGAGAAAATACTATATAGAGCATTTGCCCTTTTCATAATGCCAAAGCCCTTTAACTTCTGAGCTGGAATGTGTGCCACCACCTACCACATGAATTCTCTCACTCGGCCCTCATCTTGCTCTCCACCCTCCTGAGGAGCAGTTCTTTGATGATCTCAAATTTATCCTCTCCCTCCTTAAAGTAGCTGGGAGACATTATTTGGGTATTTTAGGTATTTGTTGCTGTTGATGGAGGATTGATGCAAGAGTTCCAGGGTAAAAGCCTCATATCATTAACCAAGAAAAAAATAAATCTGTATAGCTTTACTTACAATCAAATCAAATATAATAGAAGCCAATATACACGAAATATCCTCCCCTCCCCAAGCCAAATATGAACCAATATACAAATAGCATTTTAACTCCCTAAAATAAATTCCATTTTCTGATACCTGCGTAAAATCCACACTCTTGACAATGTGTTTATGAGCCAGGGTCATCAATTCATCTCCTGAGACAGCATCCCACACTTTGCTAAAAGTGAAAAGTAAAATTAAAAGATAAATATTAATGGTGATTTTGATGATTAATTACCAAATAAGTTACATATATGAAATGTTATAGTAAATGTATTATAAATCTCCAGTTTCCAATATGCCTCCACTGTTAAGAGTTCATTTGATAAAATATATAAATGAGTCTAAAGGAAAAGAAATTTCTCTGTAAAAGCCATATAGCCAATCTAATTTTGACAGTAGAAAAGATCAATGAATCTAAGTAAATGAACCAACACATCCTTACTTTTATTCTAGTCTATAGCCATATCGTTTTAGCAAGACTGCAAAACATTTTAACCAATTTTTAGTTTCACCTTTCCAATTTTTTCTACTCTCTACTCTCATGTATAGTAAAACCTTGGATTGTGAG
This sequence comes from Hipposideros armiger, assembly GCF_001890085.2. Classification (NCBI taxonomy): domain Eukaryota; kingdom Metazoa; phylum Chordata; class Mammalia; order Chiroptera; family Hipposideridae; genus Hipposideros; species Hipposideros armiger. The sequence continues at coordinate 3,624,863 of NW_017731426.1, read as the reverse complement.
TAACTTGGTTTGCAAGTGTTCCGTAAGACAAGCAAACATTTCTAATACATTTTAACTGGGTAAATGAGCAATGTCTTGCAATAGGAGTAGTGTTTCCGGAACGAAGTACATGCAAAACAAAAAATCCTTTAAAAAAATTTAGAACAATAGGCCCTAATACAAGTTATGTAAAATTTTAAATCAAGACAGAAGAAAATATTCTTCCCACCTCTTCCTCAAAGCAGACTTTAAAATTCTCAAATCCTAGTCCAATTGACTTCCCCCCAAAGCATCAACCTTTGACTATACAAGGCTAACACTAAGAATTTTTAATCTCTCAACAGTATGTTTCCCTCAGCTACCTTAACCCAAATACATGTTTGGCTGTGTGTCTATACACGTCTGTATATGTCACGGGTAATGGCTGAGTAATACTTTACGAAAATACTGTAAGGGGTTCCCCCAAATAATAATGCTTAAAGAAGAAAAAAAACTCATTTTATATCAGAAGAGGTCACTGAAAAATAAACAAGAAAAATTTGCATAGAGGAAAAAGAACTGTTAAGAGTGAATAAGCCATGCTCCATAAAGATTTCCATTTCAAAGTAACTGACATTTATTTTTAAGAAAAAAGTGAAAAAATAAATAGCAGAGAAAAATAAAAAGCAAGAGATATCTTTTCTTCATTTATTCAATAAACACACAATAACTATATCAAGTATATTATGTCATTCTAGATTTAACGCTAGGGCACAAAAAGGAGAAAAGAAATGATTCCAAACAAAGGCCCTGCTTTTGTAGTCCTTTAGCTAAGGAGAAAAACATGCATTAAATAACACATTTAATAAATATAATTAAAATACAAACATACGTGGCTATAGAAACAGAAAAAACATGCCGCTAATCAAGCCAGAAAGTCCAGAAAACCTAAGCAGTGGAGCCAGTAGTCTCAAAGAGCAACTAGAAATACACCAGGGGAAAAAAAGATTGTGGACAAACATTAATAGCATGTACAACGGTACAGAGACATGAATGACCGTCTAACAGGAATAAATGTTGATGATACAATATAAACCTTACCTATTATATACGTGAGTCATATGAGTGGCTAAATAAATATATTCTGAGAGAAATAAATTATGAGTAGTATTGCTACTAAACTCTCAAGTATTCATTTCTCCTTGCAAAGGAGACCAGCTCTAATCTCTCCCATTGCCAATTCAACTCTGACCCAAACCTACTTTCCCAACCTCATTTTGTATTACTTGTCTGAATCTAGCCATACCAAATTAGAAACCATTCAAGCAAGCCATGTATTTTCTTCCAGGATCCCATGTCTTTGTTGAAATTGTTTTAAGTCAGTATTTTATATTTTCAGCTATCCAAAGTTCTACTCATCCTCAGGGCTTGTTTCAAATGCAATCTCTTCATGAAACCGGCTATGTACCTCACCTCCAGTAACCACTCCTTTCTGTTCTTTCACAGAACTCACTTATACTGATTACTGTGTTTAATTTTGCTTTGCTTTTATTTTTAACGTGTTTACTCTTAATCACAAGGAAATCAGTAATAAAGGTTTATAAATATTAGGATTCCAGACTGATGTGATGACAGACGTATCACAAGTGAAGAAAATATCAAATATACCTGAAATTTCTATCCTAGTTATTCACAAAGAAACTCTGGGCATTGTCCTTTTGAAATACTAATTTCGAGTACATTAAAAATTCTTCCAAAGGCTTCTTAACATCTAAAGATTCTGCTTAGACCATGTCCATTCACTGGTGAGGAGGAAAGACCCGGCGTGAGCAAAGTACCATCCAAGGAAGAGTGTATCTATAGTCTTGTTCCTCCTATTTAGAAGCACTACTAAAACTGAGGATGACACTCCCTAACAGAGCATATTCTAATCACTTGTACCGATCTGGGCATATTTCCATTATTCACCATAAAAATCCTAAAAAGGGCTTAGAGTCCTAAAAAGAACCTGGAATAACCTAAATGTTTTCTAATGTATTTTTCAATCTCCAGGCAAAAAACCAGTATTAACTAGCTGGCTGCGGACTCAAATCAAGACAACGAAGCACCATCATCAATATCCTCTCATCGGCTAACCCTGTAGCACTTATTTTATGCACAATTCATGAAGTGCTTGTCATTTCCCTAAACTACTGAAACCTCTATATCTCCAGTTTCGTGCATGTAATAATCAACGCTCTGTTCAATACTTTTCGCATACTGAGAATGGATTTACCACAAATTTCAAGAGGAGCTGCTTAACTTACTTCTTAAAGGCCTGAACAAAACAAACTATTTTAGAGGAAAAAATTGCTTATCTTAACATGTTGACCAACTCATCAAAAAGGAGATAATAGCACCTTTGATTTCTTGAGAACTTTATTCAGAGAAAACTTAGATCTTTCTACTGGCTTTTATAAGGAAGAAAAAGTGATCGATCATACACATCGGTTAGCTATAGATTCCTGGGCCCAACCCCCGATCTACTCAAGTACTCTCTGGACCTGAGAATAGGACCTTTTCTACGTTGGCACTCTCTCCAGATGACTTTGATGGGAGGAAAGTGGAGGTGCTGAGAAGAGAATCATGGGAAGTAATGCTAACATTAGCGTTATGAACTAAAAGATAAGAGTATGGTTTTTAAAGGATCGCATACTCCTTGCCTGCTTTGCCCAAATCACTTCGAGATAACATTCTAAACTGACCCACAGGTAAGCCCTGCTGAATGTATTTTCTCCATAATTTCTCCACAAGAAACAGGAACAAAATTGACCTCTGGATAAACAGGACCTATAAATTAGTGAATTTTCTGAGAAACATGAGAATGAAGGGTAAAAAAGAACTTCCTGGAAATTATTTATACCAACTATGATTATCAGGTAAGTTGAGGGGCTATTCTTTAGCCGGATCAGATGTTCCATAATAGCAAGTCCCAGACAAGTCATTAAAAGAGGAGGATATACCCAATAAACGCATACATTCCCACACCTCAAAGACAGACACAGAACAAATGAGGGGTAAGTCTCAGCTGTCATTTACTGAGCACCTACTATCTAACAGACACTATGCTAGACTCCAGGAATATAAGAGGAGAAAGAGCTCTCTGATTCTTCCCATAACCACACTGGTGTTACACCTGTTTTACAGATACAAACAACAAAGTTTAAGATGAATCCCATGATCAAACTGGAAATACAAAGCATGGCTAGCACATAACTTAGGCCTGCCTAATGCAAATGCTTCCATTTTCCCCACTGCATCATGGCACCTAAAAGCCTTAACTGAGAGGGGAAATAGTATTCCTTCTTAATATTTATATTCACTCAAACTTCCTTGCAATGAAACCAAAAGATTTCATGGCTTTAGCCATTAAGTTCCAAAATAATATGAATGATTTTGGACTAGTGATTTTGATTTACCTTACACATGTAACAAACACTTACATAGCTATTAGATTTTAGGCAATTTTCTAAATATTACAAACATCAACTTATTTAATATTCACAACCAACATATGAGGCAAGCACTACTACTATTCTCATTTTTATAGATGATGAAACCGAGAGAGAGGTTAAATACAGTCCCCAAGATCAAAGTTATTAAATGATGGAGTAGAATTCAACCCTAAACCAGTGTTCATGTTTTTAATACCACTTACTTGTAAACACACACACCGAGACTTGAAATGTTATGCACAAAAACAACCCTGAATAGCTATCCACACACACATCCTCATATGTGTGATTTTGGTTATTAATGCTCTGAAAGTGACCTAAACAAAGATAACTGTTCCCCCAGCGGCAAGATAAAATCCTGACCATTCTTTTTATGACTAGGTTAAGTATTTAAAGTGCCATTTTTTCACTCCTCTTTCTCTTCATTTCAGAGTAATTATCACATGATAATAATTTCTGTCTAATGCTCTTTATTTCTTTACCGGAGGACTGGCATTACAATTTGGTCAAATGTACAAACCTAGAAAGTCTTCACAGATTTTACAGAGACGGGCATCTTTCCTAACAAGCTTCTGCACAAGTCTCTTAAAGATCAAAGCAAGACCATCAAGCAGGAGGTGGCAAAGCCTTTTGCTCACGTAATTAACGTTGTTAGGGCCAGATAACGTAGAACTGAAGTTAACAAAAATGGATCTTTCCAGAGCTGCAATCAAAAGCTTGTCTCTTTCAGTGCTAATGTCCGTAGTGTCTAAAATCATGTTACATTTATAACTTAATTACATTTAATTTAAAATACCACTTTACTAATTATCAGCTTACTACCACCAGACTAAGACCTAGTTTCTTTTCAGTAATGACATTTTTAAAATCCACTTACCAAAGTGGAATTTGAAATCTCGGGTCATTGATCTCCATTTTCTACCTCTGTTATAAAATCCATGACGTTCATTCCCATCCTTTAGTCTTCTACTTTAGAAAATTTCCTCAAGTTTTTTACTCAACAAGTGTAAGGTATTGAATAAGCTAAGGATACGTAAGGGGTAGAAAAACCAGACGTCAAGAAGCAACTTGTAAGTCAGTTAAGTACTATACAAGTGCCAGAAGATCTAACGCAAGGAATGGTGTGAGCACAAAAGAGGAAATAGACCTCTACCTTCTAGAACTCCGTAAGTCTTCCCTGTCTGAGCATCATTTTATTTCCTATTTTCACCTCCCTTAATTAATAATCAAAGGAGTCTCTGTCACCTTATATGCACGCTGACATCTAAAGCAACATATGACCTGGAGCTGTCTGTTGACATAAAAAGAACTTATATAAAACCAAGCAGTTCCCTATTTTATCAGTATTACGTACAATCACAACAGGGCCCAGCACAAGCCTCCCAGGGGTGATGCGTAAAGATATAATAGCAATCTATTCACTCAAAACACACAAAAAAGTTTAGACTAACACTTATAACTTTTCTTATTGATGTCTTATCATCTCTGATTTAATCCCATGTAAGCATTATATCACCCTCTCCTATTTTAAAATTTTTATTTTTAAAATTTGCATACAGCAAAATTCACTGTGGTATAGAAGTCTTTGAGTTCCAACAAATGCATAGTCATGTATCCACCACCACTATCACTCTGCCTTTGTTTTTCATAATAAACTTGGTATGTTAATTTGCTTAAAACAAAGAAGCAAAACATTTACAGTTGCTCCCCAGTGTGGAATTCTGTCTAAAAAAAAACCCCAACAAAACCACTTTTACTCGCCCGACTCTTAAGTCTTATAAAGTCTATTTATACATACGAGTACAATAGATCTTGATATTGCCTTCATTAGTTTAAACATTTAAGTGTCTGCTAAGTCACAAATACACTTAGGAACTGGAAATACCAAGATGATATAAAACGATACATGCCCAGAAGGGGAAAGTGGGTCATTGCAAGTCACTCTAATAACATATGCAAAAACCAAAAATGAAAATAGGTAATATAGTTCCATTGCAGGGCATATGGTGTGCAGTGCCTGGTGATGCTGCTAAACTAGGATGAGGCCAAATCTTAGTGCCAACAGCTGAAATGTAACCTCTAGGCCAGTGGTTCTAAAGCTGCACATCAAAATCTCCTAGAACTACTTTAAGGGGAAAGAAACCAAATTGATACTGGGTACTCCATCCCCAGACCAATGAAATAAAAATTTCTCAAACATATGCATCTGAATATTTTAAAAGATCCCCCAGTTATTCTAATGTACACCCAAGGTCATGAACCATTGAAATAGCAGGAGGATAGGGAAGATCACTAGATAAAGAAGTGACACAATGAAATTTGTTTTTAGGAAGACAACTGGAAGCACTATGGAAGATGAATGGACCAGAAAGAGACTAGTGGCAGGGACTTGAACTAATGCGGTGGCAGAAGCTAAGAAACATTGTAGTCAGGAGGCATTACGCTGGTAGAATCAATGGATATGAAGATAATCTGGATATAAGGGACATATCAAGAACTTAAGCTTAGAAAATGAAGAGCAATTGATGGGAGTTTTAAGTCTGTCTAAAGCCAGTTAACAAAAATTGAGAGTGAGATCAGGCTAAGAAGTCTGGGGCCGTCAGCACAAGAACATTATAGGAGTTTACAGGTATCACTCAGGAAGCACATGTGAAGCAATATTTCTAAACATTATCCCCAACATTCACTATCTGCAGTGCTTGTCAATAATGCAGATTCCCAGGTCCAGAAATGCAGAATAAATCATTTAAGTCTCTGAAAATTGTGAAAACCTCTGTAGAGAAAGAAGGTGACAGGACCAGGGTGCAATTTTGGTGAGAACAAACATATTCACTGAATCAGAATTTTATGAATAACAGAGGCTGAAGTTTGATTATTTCAGAACACAACCCGCAGAGATCTCCAAAGCGATCTCCCAAGAGATCTCCATTTTGGCTGTACTTACGCTGTGAAATCTGCAGCTGCTGTAGCTGCTTTGGTGGCATCCTTATTCAATGTTGCACCCCAAACAGCACCCTTATGACCCACAAACGTTCCAATCCAGTCTCCTGTATCTCCCTGGCGTAGCATAGGCTTACCGTCTAAAAAATATTTAAAAAGACTTGTGATTTAGGAGTTCTGATTATTTAAAATCTATGATTCAAACATAAAATAATCAAGTTGAATAACAAGGTGGAAAATTGCTTTTGTTGTCTAGTCTCACTGGGGTCACTAAGGAATGTTCAGAAATAAATTACAGGTAACTGCATACGCGTATAACTAAATAAATTAACTTCACAAATTAACGGAAGAACTGAGCCATAGATTATCTCTGGGAAGCATTTGTAATTTGGTTAGAATACTGATTTGCATCAAAACAATCTAGAATCAAGTTTTATTTTGGACAAACTCGTTAACTTAAATCTCAGTGTCCATTTGAAAAATGGGGCTAATACCACAGTGGAATAGCCAATGAGATAATATCAGGGACAATTCTTGGCAAGGTACCGTGTTTTTCCGAAAATAAGCCCTAGCATGATTTTTGAGGATGCTCATAATATAAGCCTTATCCCACACGTGAGCCTCAGTTAAGATCATGAATAAATGAATAAATGTCGATTGTTGGAGCAAAAATTTATATAAGACTCAGTCTTATTGTCCGGGAAAACACGGTATTACTTAGTCTGGTCTAGTTTGTCCATTGCCCAAACCCCTGAAAGATATTCAGTTTGTTGGCCAAGCTGTCTAGGCAAGTGTCAATTCTGCTTCTCCAGAAATAGCAATAGAAGTAAAATGAGAAGCCTTAGTTGGAGGCAATACTTAGCCTTGTCGGAGGCGTCAGAAACGCTCCTTTGGGCGGCAGCTGCGGAACCCCCACCCCTACTCCATTGGCCCTCATCACAAAGGCTGAGATCCCCACAACCCCTTCGACACGGTGGCGTGCCGGCTCCACTCCCTTTCGGCCCAGTCCTGGACGTCTGGAAACCAGGATCAGCGGCCCTGCTCACCTTTGCAAGCGCTGATTAAGAAATAGCCATAAGGCGTGATACCGCTGAACGCCAAATCCACCACAGGCCGCGTGTGCCCGGAGCAGGTGAGCGGAGTCTGTCTCATTGCCATGGCGGCGGCGAACCAAGCTAGCGGGCTGGGGAGCCAAGGGTCTCGTCTCGTTCTTCTCTCTCCTCAGTTGCAGCGTCTTTGGCTCCTCAAGGCCCCCCGCCCTGACACCGGGGCTGCGCCGGGAAACGGAAAAAGGAGGCCAATCCGGTGGCACCGAGATTAGGAAAACGGTAGGGATGGGTCAGGGAGTCTGCGACCGGCGACCTACAGCCGCCGAAGGAGGGAAAGGGAGGGAGGGAGGAAAACGGAAAGGGGAGACGCGCAGAAGCCGCGGCCACGACCCGCACAGTCCACACCACTACCGGCAGGAAGTGACGATTCCAATGACACTAAGCGTCCGCCGGAAGTGATGATACAGCGGGAAGGCGGGCTTGCCGGGTAGAAGAGACCTAATGAGCAAGGAGGACAGCAGCGCGCAGGCGCGAGGTCAGCACACGTAGGGCACGTGAAGCTTTCCCGGCGCCGGCTACGTACGGCCCCTGCAGACGCTCTAGGCTCTTTAGCAGAGTCCTCAAGCTCAGCTGTGACCGGGAGGAAACGGCCTTGCGCTCCAGGGGTTGAGTTCTCCGGGTACGAAAGCTGTTCCTGCTTCGCCGAGACCCTGGACCGGCCGGCTCCCGTGGATTACGCGGCGAACAACACAACCAATAGGACTGTGGTCGGTACCTAGACATGTGGACCGTAAAACTCTTACAAGCGGCCGCCCAAACCTGCAAACAACGTCTAAGAACTTTTTTTTTTCTCCAATTTTAATTAACAGCTGTATAAGCAGCTTCCTTTGGGGTTGTCTACAAGGAAAGCCCTTAAGAAAAGTAATTTTCTCAGCCACCCGTTCTGTTACGTAACATTCCTGCATTGCTAGTGTTTTAGACATGAGTGTTATGTGGCTTTAAACACAGTAAAATTAAATGTTTTTTCCCTTTGAGGAATTCGGAGGACTCTAGAGCAGTGGTCCCCAAACTTTTTTGAGGAAATGCTCGCGTTAATAGAACTTGAGCCCGCACTCCCAAGATACAGATAATTGTAAACTACATATACATTATAACAAAATAGTAATATTAGAAGAATGGAAAAACTAAATATAAGTGAACGCTGGTATTGCCTTCCTGCAGGCAGCCCAATTCAGTATCGCTGCTCTGTGTATCAATCAGAACTGTTGGTTGATTGCTTGTACAAAAGCTTTCCTAAGCAGGAAAGTTCCTTTTTTTTTTTTTAGAAAGTTGTTTCTTTCCATTGATAGAATTTAAGCTGAAAATAGAGATTTTTGTGCATTATCAGTACTTGACCCCCAAAGCCTTAATGTCGCGACACATACCAATAAATATTCAACCAGCAGCAGTGTCTGTGCATCTTTCCTTCTCCACTATCATCTTTTTTGTGCTAAACATGTATCATCATTCAAGATTCCTTAGACTTGAGTAGGGACTTGAAGTGCTTCCCCACTGCATCGCCTTAGCATTTTGTTCATTTATAGTGCAACACTTACTGTATGTGTTTCCCGTTATCTTTTGTTCTACTCTCTGTGCCACCCTCACGCTATGGTCCAACACACCCACACACATACTCTTTTCACACACCTAAATTATGAGCTCCTTAATGGCAGTGGTTATGGCTTTGTCATGTTTGTACTCTAGTACCAGAAGAGTGAAGGGCATATATTCATGGATAGTGAATGCTCAGGAAATGCTTGTTTACTGATTATATAAATAACTGTGTTCCTGATGGAGGTGAATAAAAAAACACAGCTCGAAACAACTAGCTGGTAAAATATTAACGTTGTCCATATATTGGTCATTGTGTGTAGGTAAATATGTAACTGATAATTACTTTGCTCCAAAGAATGTATAGTTCCTGTTCATTTAGATTCTGAGTTCTAAAAGTACTATGTATCTTGATGAACAGGCTTCAAAGTTGGTTTAGTGTTAGAAGACAGGTTAATGCAATTAACATAATTAACCACATTAGAAGACTAAAAGGAGAAAAATATCAATATATGTGTAAAAAGTCTTAGATGGAAGTCAACATTCATTCATTATAAACTTCTAGATACTAGAAATAGAAGGGACCTAATAGAAGATCTTAAACATCACACCTAATGATGAAACACAAAGCATTCCCTGTTAGGTGGGTACAAGTGAGTGATAAAGGAAAAGGAAGTGGAATAGGCAGGGAGAGCCTTTAGGCCATAATGCTGGCCTGATACTTCTGAAAGGGTGAGAAACAAAGAGGACTGCATAGAATGCGACTCACACTACAATGCAAATCTGAAAAAGTCTTGTCCAAGCAAGTCTCTTGTATAAGTCGATTCTACTCACAATACATTGGCGAGACCTGCGACAAGTGGCCACACGTAGCCACAAGGGGATCTGGAAAATATAGCCTAGCTGGGCATCCATATCAGGAAGACATGAACAATAATTTGTGCCAAAGTCTCAGACAGTTACCTGTTTTCATTTGCTTTCTTCCTTTGAGCTGTATCTTTTCTACTGCACTCTGTGCTTTTTCTACTTTTCTTTTTTTTTACCCTTCTGAGTCAGTTATTTCTTATTGTTTCAAATGTTCTTTTCATGTAGCATTTTTTAACCTAAAAAGTCTCAGAGGCAGCAGGCATTTATTTGAAATTAAAAATTGCAATTCTGGGAAGCACTGATTCAGGCAGATACCCAAATAGTGTTCCAATTAAGAAGTGAAAGCAAGGCTATTTATGATAAAGGGCAGGGTAGTAATTACATGAAGAAAAGGAAGGATTTTCTATGGGTGTTAATAAGGCAAGGGAGGTATTTGTATAGGTACAAACAAGCTAAGTTATGCGTTAACTACACATGGTGGTGCAGATTCTAAAGAATGTCTTTAGTTTTCAGTCTGTTAGTCAGGATATATGCTTTCATGTTAACTTTGCAGACACTTACTTGGAATACAGTGTTGCTTTGGCCCAATCCAAAGATTATTTTGTCCCTTTTGAACATTCTGAAGGTTTGAGGAGTAAGACACACAAGTAATTCCTCTGGGATGGTGGCTCCAACTCTATTTTGAAGTGGTTCCATTTATATTATTTTTCACACATTCATGTTTTGATTTTTATTCAGTTTCTTTCCTTCTGCCTTTATAGCTCCATTTGTTTTCACGTTACTTTTAATTTTTTTTGTCTCTTGTTATAGTTCATCTTTTTACATTTTTAGAGAGCATAGGGAAATTTTTATCTAAACAGTTCATCTTTTTTTCAGTAATTATTTGTCTTTTACATTTATGTTTATTTTGTGTAAAAACAATACATTTTTAAATGTGGAGATCCCATATCACTAATCATGAGATGGTGGCAGCTGTATTCATTTGGTCTGTTATTTGTACAAAAACAGTGTAAGTGTATTCTTTTTGATTCTCCTCTGTTATTACAAAGTGTTTTGGTTATATACTTAGAACTTTAGCTAAAAGAATGAATATTTATGATTTTGAAATGAAATCAGCTGCTTGTGGGAGAAATTTCAAATGATATGTCAAGTCAGAAGGTGGGAGACTTCATATGAATACTTTTGGTACTGCTTTTCTACCTTAGTGTTTTGAACAAAAAGATCAGCTGTCATGGTTTTGTGGATAGAGGTAGAGATAGAGATATAGTTTATGGGATAAAATGATATTCCCCCACCCCATCACCTACTCTTTCCTGAGAGGAAATATTACATTGTCAGAAAACAATCCATTTGGAGCTGGCACCATTTCCCCTACATTCATAAAAGGGATTCTAAACTAAAGTGATAGTTCCAGTAATACGGGCATGCTCGGGGAAAAAACAGAAGATCCATATCCAGAAATTCAAGGGCTATTTTTTTCCCAAAAGAATAGAGTCAAAGTCATATCAATATGAAGGTTAGACCTTCCTCATATAATGCTAGATCATGTTGTGTTGGGAAGAAAATACTCATGGAAGTGAGTTGCCCTTGTTCTTACGTTAATCAGGTGAAAAATGGCAGCAGCACTCACATGGAGAGACCAATCTAGAATCAGATCTCTCACCTTCTTTATAAAGCCAGCGCAAAATTCCTGTGTTTCTCAGGGAAACTCCTGGCCAAGGAAAATTCCATCGCCATTTGGACCAAGCCTGTGTCGTTTAACCACACATGATGGCGTGCCTCCTTTCTCATGTGGGGAGAAGTTTCCCTAAGAAAATAGGTGAGGACCCTAGATGGTGAAGACTTGAGCAAGGTCTGCAGAAGGAAGGTTAGAACTTGAGGAAATAGAGTTCAGAAATAAGTGGCGGCCAACTGAAGGCCTAAATGCTGAGGGCATCCCCTCCCTCTCTCCCTTGTGTGATACAAGAAAAAGTCACAACTCCCAGTCTTCTATTTTGTACTTACTAGGAGTGCTTATTTAACTCTTCTCTATAAAAACAGCTGCTTAAATGGCCATTGGAGCTCAAACAGATAGGAAGTCACCAAGAAGCAAACAGGAAAGAGTAAATCCCTTCTTCCTCTCCAGTGTTGCAGTTTTCCTGTCATGCCTCCTGCTGGAAGAGCCTAACATGAACCAGCCTGGAGAAGCAACAATGTGATTTGCAGAGTCTGGGCCCTATCACCACAAGGAAGAGAATGAAAGGATGAGGTGGAGCTGAGTTGCAATATCTGGCCCAAAGATTTACAATAGGGCAAATAGAAAATATATTTAAGTGTGTTTATGTCATTGGTGATGGATCTAAAGGAAAATGGTAGCTGCTTCTTAATTGACATACTTCCCACCTCCCACACATGCCCAATCCACTGTATTTCCTATTGACACCACCATTTACCAGGGCACCATTAGAGTGATCTTTGCTTCTTGTTTTTCATACTCTGTGTTCAAATAATTATCAACTTGTGTCAATTCTACCACTTAAATGCCTTCTCTATGCATACTGTCATTCACCTAGTTTAGGAATACATTTTTTTTACTACTTTCAGATGTACAGAACAACATAGTACTAGGCATACATGATTTTTCACATCATCTAATATTAACACATTTCTAAGTGGTATTTCTATCTCTAGTTGAATCTCTATTTAATCTAGTAATTCTCACCCCAAGCTGTATAATAATAACATCTGGGAAACTAAAATATCTCATTCTCAAGGATCCTGATTTAATTGGTTTGAACTGGGGTCTAGGAATTAGCATTTTTAAAACTCCCTAGGTAGTTCTAAAATGCAGCTCGCTTTGAGACCCATTATTTTAGCGTGACCTTTATATTAATAACGAATTATTTGTGTGTGTGATGTGAAAATCCAATAATGTCAGTCCATTACCCCAAGTTCCTCAATGCTTATCCATATCAACAAATTATGTATCCGCCTGGCATGCCCATGGCTCTTGGCCTGGTTTCCACATACCTCTCCAACTCCTGTTAATTCTCCTCCCTAACACTCTCACTGAACTATCAACCTCTAATTTCATTTTCCAACAATGTTGAGGCTCTTGCAATTTCCTGAACATAAGATATTCTCTCACTTATCCATGCATATGCATATTTTATTCATTCCAGGAAAGGAACCTCACTCAAACCACAACAAATTTTAACTATATGGTTAAAAACACAAAATGGAACTTCAGTGTTTTAAAGTATCCTTCAAAACAGATCACTTTTTGTAATGTCAATTTTATGAAAAATTGTGATTGCATAGACAAGAAGTTGAGAGAAATTTATTAAAATGTTAACTATGGTTGTCTCTAGGTGGCAGGGTTATAGATTTTATTTTCTTTATCATGTTTCTGTGATTTAGAAATCTACAATGGGATATATTACTCTTTAAACAGAAAAATATTTTGGGGGGCAAAATTATTTATGTATTTAAAAACACCAGAAACATCTCTCTATAAAAATGTCTTTGATTCCTGCATTAAGATAGAAGTGCCTAATAAATTAGAATAGTGAGAAATGCTAACATTTGCTTAAAACGAGAGTTGGCCTCCAGTCCTATATAGAAAAATATACTTTTAGCCACTAGATGGCCATCTATTCACATGTATTGTCCTGTGTATAACTGGCAGAAACACTGTAGGGATTTTGCATCTTGGTTTATGTAAATATTTTTATTTTTCAACTAACAATTATATTACTTACATTTAGAAGATATTTCATTACACATTAAGAAAATTGTTGGTTTTAATTATCTAAAATTTAAATCAATTTCCTTTTACCTCACATTTATTGGATCATCCCGACCAGTTCTATTCTAATCAACCCTACCTCACTACTTAAAAAGTGGCAGAAATTCCCTTCAGCCTTGAATTTCATTTTGATTTTATTCATGATTTAGATCTTTTAGGTTCGCAGATGACACCCACAAGAATTACTTAGTCTGGCCAGTGTTATTCAAGGCTGAGGCGATGGCCGCCTTCCTTCTGTGTATGCCAACTCTGCACTGTCAGAGACCTAAGAATTAGGTGAAATTAAATCAAACTTCCCAAAGAGAAGGCATATTCCTGGAGGGGAGGGGGAGTGAGGGATGTCCTGATGACATACCCGTAGAAACCTGATTTTAAATCTTGTCCAAAATAATATATTCAGGGATATTAAAGAATATTCCTAAGATTTTAGAGGATAATAGATCCTTAGACAAGATTTCAAAATTTAAATTTATTTTCAGCTCTGTTTGCATATAATGTATTACTCAAATCAAAGAAATCTCAAATCCTTTTTTAGTTGTTTTCTCTTTCTCTATCCCTTTTTTACCAACGTCAGATTGCTTGCAAAAAAGTATTCCTCTCTGTGTTTCACTTTAGTTAGATGCTGCCTTATCCTCCTGGCATTACACTTTCCATTTACAATAAACAGCACTCAGGGAATGAGTCAATTTGGTAGACTCAGAGCTGTTTTTCTGCCAGATCAACTGGGCCTTTTGCTTTCAAACACGTGAGGTGCATTTCTAATGTCTAAGTTTAAGGGTTGAACATTATATTCAAAGGGAATTACTATATATTAGAAAAGAATATATAAACACATTGTAACGTTTCATATTTTTTCTGATTTAAAAATTATGTTCTATATACAAATTTTTGAAAGACCAAAAAGCTCAGAGAAGAAAAATTTCTCATAATTTCTCCATTCAAGGCAAGTGTCCTTTAAGAGGCTTTAAAACCAATTACAAGGGTTTGTATTTAGAGAAGTCTAGTATTTGTGCATTCTCATCATTTTCCCTAGTGAACTTTTATTATTTGGAGTTCTATTGCTAGTGTGAATGATTGTAAAGTCAGTAGCAAAAAATACAGTGTGTTTGGGTCTTAAACTAGATGTCAACCTATATTTAAAAACAAACCACTTTTGTGAATTAATTTACTTTGTGTATATCATGTCTAGGTTAAATACCTTTCTTAATTTATGGTAACACTTAGGACTACCAACAAACTCTGAGGCGCAAACTGTAGCTATTTGACTGAATCAGTCTTTCTTAGGATAACAGAAACTCTAAATGCTGTTCTTGCTACTTCACAATTTTCTGTGGTGCCTCAGCAAGTTAATTATCTTCTTTGTGCGCTTAATCCTCTTAGAGTGCAGCCCTCATCACTTCTGCATGCTATGCCATTCTATGAGGATGAATGTTTCTTTTTATCCTCTGTGTATAGAAATGCAAGAAAAGAGAATTAAAATAAGAGAACAGCGAACCTAAGTTTTGCATCAAACTAAGAAATATGGGTTCAATGTCCAGAGAATTCAAAATGTCTGCCTCAGCCTTTTAATACATTTCAGAGCATAATTTGAATTTAAAAATAAGATTAGAAGTCAATATTCAAAATGAATATTGGTTGCTTTTCAATTATTTCACTCATCTATCAAACAAACTTAAAAATAACACCATCTGTGCCTATTGGTTGCTATTTGGTGTGAGTATAAAGCAAATTTTAAAATAAATGGAATTGTAGCTTTCTTTTCAAAATGTTTTATATTAACTCATTCAAAGAACATTTGTGGAGCATTGAGATAGATTTATAAGACACAGACTTTACTTAAGAGTCTAGTGAAGGAGTCAGAAAAATGTGGAATTACAATATATCAAAAATTATTGATTTAGTGCTACTGTGTTCCAGACAGTGCCTTAAAGCTTGGGGATAGAGCAGTGAACAAAACATATAAACATTTTGCTGTAATGAAGCTTAGTTTTAGTAGGGGCAGACTTAGTAGATAAATAATCGAATAACCTATATGGTGTAGAACATGGTGGCGAGCATTGTGGAGTGAGATAATCTGAGATTAACGCAGGGACACAAATTAGGAGGATGTTGCAGTAATCCCCAGGACAGATGATAGAAACCTGTACTAGAGTGGTAGCAGTGGAGGTGATTAGATTCTCAATATGTTTTGAGGGAAAAGCTGAGAAAATATGTTGATGGATTGGATGGGAACTGTGAGAGAGTCAAGCCTTTTTTTTAAATTAACATAGATTTATTAAATGCCTATCGTATGTTGTGTAAAATATAGCTTCTCTTTTGCTTTGAGTACTGTTGGTTCCAGCAATTTCCCTGAGGTTGGTTTTTAGTTTTCTAAAACCTACTTACTTACAGTTTTACGTGTTTCTTTGTCATCCGTTTTATCACTTATCTGTGCTGCTAAGTCTTCATCCTACATCAAAACTTTGCAATTCCAATGGAATACAATTAAAAACATGGGAATCTACCTTTTATCAGAAAAGACCATGTAACTTAAAATCTTTACTCATCAAATTATCCCTGGAAAGCAAATGAACCAATTCTCTCCTTATTTTATACTCAGTTTATGTAATAAACATTGAAGGCCCTTCTTTTCATGTGTATTTCTACAATTTTTACAGAAGAGAACACGCCCCAACACACCCTTCTTTAATCTTATTGCACTAAGCAACCACAACTGAAAATGTGTTCAATCTTTCCCCAATAAGAGAAAACTGAGCCACCGCAAAAAAAACTCCTCTGAGAACCAAACCATTTTTGTGCTTCTTTCCCTATGAGATGAATGCTTTGCTCAGAGGACAATTTTGTTACTATTTGGTTGGTCCACAGATGGGGAATGGCATCATGTAAAGGAACCTGTATTAGCGTCTCTGGGCTGCCGTAACAAAATACCACAAACTGTGGAGCTTAAAATGACAGAAATGTATTTTCGCACGGCTCTGGGCGCTGGAAATCTAAAATCAAGGTGTTGGCAACGGCACAGCTCTCTGTGAAGTATTCAGGGAAGAATGTGTCTCTGCCTTTTTCTTAGCTTCTGGCTGGTATCGTCAGCAATCCTTGGCAGTTTGTGGCTGTAAATGCATCACTCCAATCTCTGCCTCTGCCTTTATGTGGTGTTCTCTCGGGGGGGTCTTGTGTTTTAGATTACATGTTCGTTACAAAAGGGTATAACTCAGGAACAGCCAGATGGTTAGATGCGCAGGGTATGGTATGTGGGAAGGGGTGCAGAGTTTCCGTGCCCTTTCTAGGCACGCCATTCTCCCCCGCACCTCCACATGTTCACCAGCCTGGAAGCTCCACAGTCAAGATTTTGGGGCCACGTTCTCATGTTTTTAGTTAATGAAAAACTGAGTTGATAGTCTTATACTACGACATAGCCCATGTAATTTCTTCGACACCAAAATCAATAGATTTCTGCCGAAAAGGATTTATTTCCTTTCTAAGCCCTAACATAGGTCACACTCCATATAATTGGTTAGGACTCCCGTAATCTTCAGGCAGAGACAGTATAAGAAATCCTTGTTCTGTAATGACTGTCGGACTTCAGTACTTTTTCTACCACAGATCCCACCAGATCTTTTTGGATCAGTTTCAAGGTACCAGATCATTCACCAGACCCTGATACCAACTTGGAAATGAGCCAAGTGGAAGACCACCTCCATCGATTACATTTAATAAAGGTA
This sequence comes from Hipposideros armiger, assembly GCF_001890085.2. Lineage (NCBI taxonomy): Eukaryota > Metazoa > Chordata > Mammalia > Chiroptera > Hipposideridae > Hipposideros > Hipposideros armiger. Next base: position 3,607,459 of record NW_017731426.1, on the reverse strand, counting down.
ATTCAAAATTTTGGTCTCCTCATTCAAATGGTGTAATGTCCTAGCTGTTTCCGAGTGAGCCAGAAAGGCTTTCGGTACCTACGCTAAGATACAGTGCTGTCCTGGGGGAGTATTATTTGGCAGACCCTTTCATGGAAGCAAACCTTGTCTAAACCATCCAGGTATACTGTGGCCCACTAATTCTGTTTCAGCTGTGGCTCCAGCAACAGTTTAAGCCTTTCCTTTCTCCTGCCATGGCTGGTTTGGAAATTCACTCGGGCTTAAACCTGCAGGCAGTGCTTTCTGTGGGCAGAGGTCGCTGGGGATGGCAGACGCAAAGGAAGTGAGGCGGGACTGATACCTCATTCCCAGTTGTGCTTGAATGTCACCTTTTCAAATATTCAGAAGTCATCACCAACGTTACAAGTTTTTTTAAACCAGAGGCACTGGGACACATCACTGCTACTGCCACTGTAATATCTGGGCCCCAGGAAGTATCATGATTCATTTCAGAAATACTTCCCAAGTACTTAAATAAATACTTACTGTCCTGGGACTAAGGATTCGGTAGAACAGGGAACAAGGGCTCCACTCTCATGGTACTTACATTCTGTCGGGAGAGACAAACAATAAACAAGTACATATGTGAATTAAATAACTTCCCCAAATGATAAGGAGTGTGAAAGAAATAAACAGGGTGATGTCATTGCATTACTTTGGTAGGAGATGGGTAGGATGGAGAGGCATCTTTCGAATGAATCAACAGAGAGGTGACATTTAACATGAAACATGAGGGATGAAAAGGAACCTGTCATCTTAATAAACATTCATTGAAAGTCCAGTGTGTATAAATCTGGTATTAGGTATTGGGAAATGTGTATTGAAAGAAAACTATAAATATGAAAAACACGTGGTCCTTGCCCTCTGGAACCTAATACCTAATGAGGAAGACAGATATATATATATATATATATATATA
>NW_017731426.1:3583482-3606481 GCF_001890085.2 Hipposideros armiger | reverse complement strand
AGAGAGAGAGAGAGAGAGAGAGAGAGAGAGAGATGATATATATAGCTATATTTTATAAATAACCATAGCCATTTTATATATATAATTGTTATATATAATATATATATTATATATGTATATTCCTAATTCACAATAGAAGTGTTATAAGAGAGAGGTAAACAAAATGCCAAAGCAGTATAGAAAGAGTGACAATTCTCATTGAAGTATTTGGGAAGATTTGAAAGATGGACTTCACAGATGAAGTGACAGCTGAGCTTGGCAATAATAATAATGGCTCACAGTCATCAGCCCTGTCTATGAGTCAGCCACTATGCTAATGGGATTTAGAAGAATTCTGTCATTTAATCCTGTTAACCCTAAAAGGCAGATACTATTGGGTTATCAGAAAAGTCATGACTCTTCTGACAACCCCATATTAATCATTCTCATCTCACAATAAATATATGAACTTGGATTTGAATTAAGTATCGAATTCATTCTTATACAGATACTATGCACCTAAATAAGATAAGCAGTTAGTTAACTAAGTTTTTCTCTTGGTAGCTTACTTTTGTAGTGTTGTGTATCATATAAACAATTTTCACCACATAATTCTGTATCAATTGTAGTATCATTCCAAAATATATGCACATAATAAAAACATTTAAAACGATGAGGAAAATGTTATAGCTCTCCAAACTTAAGAATGGGCAATTTATTAAAATACAGTGCATCATATGTATCTTGGTTTGCTATTTTATAAACAATTTTATTTTATTTATTTCTCCTGAAATTGATATTATAAAGTAAATGCATATGTGTAGACAAAAAGGGAAAGTGAATCATCCTTTAAATGCTTTCCCTGTAAACTCATAAAGCCACCAAATGGTTTATAACCTGGGTATGGTGCTAGCAGATAGAATTAGGACTCTTACTGAAAACCTAATGTGTGAGCTTTAGGCTCCGGCAAATGCTTTCTTGGGAAAACAAGATGATAGTTTGTATAATTTGTATTTGAAAGGAAATAACACTGGCACATATTATCTTTTTCTCTTCTTTTGTCTTTTATGAAATAGTAATATATTTGTGAACCTGGAGATGTATTGGGTCTTCGGAAAAGTCATGACATATTTCGTCTATGTTTTTCAAAGGTCATTTATTTATATAAAGAACAAAGATCAATTAATGATATATTGCCCATTTTGTTCGATAACCTTTTGCCATCTTTCAGTAAGCTTCATAATTCCTCGTTCATACAAGGACCTGTCTTTATTTGTGTAACTAATTGAACAAAGTGTTGATTTACAGTCTCATCTGAAATGAACGTTATACCAAGCAAGGAGTTTTTTTTTTTTTAAAGATTTTTATTGGGGAATTGGGGGATGGGAACAGACAAGTTGCTGTCGTTTTGTTCTTCAGTCTAGTTGTGGAGGACGTTGCTTCATGGCCCAAGTTGGCACCATCATTGCGCTCTTCCTGGGTGAGGCAGATCAGTCGCCGGCTTCTGGACGGCCGCTCACGGCGGCTGCTGGCTACACACGGTAGCCCATGGCAACCCACTGCAGCAGGGGCTGCAGCCTAGCTGTCGCCAGCGACTCATGGCAGCCCAGCTCCAGGTTGAGCTGTTGTTCAGCATCTTAGCTGTAGAGGGCAGTGTCACTGGCCCTCATATGTGGGATCTGAACCAGGGCCCTCTAGCATCCCAAGCCAGCTCTTGACCAACACGCCACTCGGCCGGCCCAGGAGTTTTGAAGAGAGCAAAACAAGCGGGAGTCTGACAGCACAAGGTCGGGCGAGTATGGTGGGTGTGGTAACACATCCCATCCAAGCTCCAATAATTTTTGACGAGTGATCAAACTTGTGTGTGGTCTCGCATTGTCACAATGGAACACAACTCCTTTACAATGAACAAGCTCTGGACGTTTCTGGATGATGGATTCATTCAAACTGTCCAATTGCAGACAGTACACATTCAAATTGATTGTTTGGTTCCTTGGTAGGAGCTCAAAAAACACAACACCTTTAAAATCCCACCACACTAAGAGAATAACCTTCCTCTGATGAATGTCTGCTTTCGATGTTGTTTGAGGCGAATCATCACATCAGGACCAAGACCGTTTGCACACCACATTGTTGTAAACAATCCACTTCTCATCACCAGTTAACAGTTGCTTCAAAAAAGGATCATTTTCCTCATGTTTAACGAGCATATTGCAGATGTTTATACGCGCTGTCAAATGAACTTCTTTGAGTTCATGCGGAACCCAAATATTCAGCTTGCTTACGTACCCAGCTTCTTCAGGTGGTCATGAACACTTGAATGATGGATGTTCAATGTTTCTGCAATCTCTCGTGTCGTGTAACATGGATTTGATGCTATCAATGTCTTTATTTTGTCGTCATCAACCTCGGTGGGCCTCCCTGACCGAAGAGCATTGTTGAGATCAAAATCACCAGCATGGAATTTCATGAACCATCATTGGCCATGATGTTCTTGTAGAGCATTGTCACCGTAAACTCGATGCAACTTTTCACAAGCTTGACGTGTGTACTTCCCTTTATGGAAGTAAAACAGTAAAATATGGAAAAAATACTCAGTTTGGTCTTCCATCTTCAACTTGTTGTAAAATCTCCAAAACTCAACCAAATCACTCATTTTTTTTAGACTGAAGCTAGAACTGTCAGCTGTCAAATGACGTAGCAACAAATTAGATGCGAATGACTCTAGTACTTCCAAAAATGAACTAGTGCCATCTGTTGCAAACATGCGTCATGACTTTTCCGAAGACCCAATAAGAATGTCACATGTTGATTTATTTGTTGTTTTCTGCCTGTGATAAATGAGAGATGATTCTAAAAGCTATATTCTGCCACATTTTAGGTAGTGATGCTGAGTCAAAGGTAAGACTATATCAAATTTTGAAAATGAGACATTGAGAATTTTGAGGGGCTCTGATTTAAGTTTACTTCAGTGCTGATTGTAATTTTTTTCAATCTTTGAAAATTTATGTTCTTGCAGAAATAAACTAAGGAACACAGTTCATATTCTGGGAAATTGATGCTCACTTCTAAAAACTGGCCATCTCAGCAGAAAGGATACAAACTAAATAACATTGTCTATTTGACTATCTCGCTTTTGTAAGACTTATTTTCTTTGAAGACATGTTGAGTTTTTTTTTTGTTTGCTTGTTTTACTTTTTTCTCTCTTCAAAAACTGGGAAAAAATGTGACACATTGATGGGGTATAGAGTTGATTATCAATCAGATTTAACCTAGAAACTCCTATGGGATCTAATTTGATATGTAATGCATGAAATTATATATGTGATATGCATTATTACATTATGTATTCAATTATTATGGAATATATATTATATAGCACATTATATATAGTAATATATAATATGTAATTCATATATAATGCATATTAATATATTATATATGTGTATCATAATATATGATATTATAATGTGTAATGATTTGATATTTTAATGTATAAAAACAGTTTCCTTCATCTTTAAACATCTGGGGAAAGATAGACAAAAAGTTGCACTGATTAGAATTGCAGAGACATATGGGTTAGCGTTTGGATTATGTGGATGATACAGAATTAACCTACAGATACTAATTTGATACTTTAGTCCCTATGACAGATGGTGATTTTTAAAGATGACTGCAATGGTATCTCCTATCCACATGCTCTTCAAGACTCTTGCTACTACCCAAAAGGTGGAGTCTAGGTGCCTCCTCTTTGGACCTTGGTAGGCCATTGTGACTGCTTCAAGTAAAGTAAGGTCATAAAAATGTTGTTTAGATCTTCTTGTTTTCTTTCTTAGTACATTCACTATTGAAACAATGAACTATGCTATGAAGAGGCCCAAGATGGCCACAGAGGGACCCATGTGAGGAGGAACTGAGGCCCCTGGCCACAGCCACAGCTGAGCTCCCAGCTGACAGCCTGCACTAACTTGCCAGACACATGAACAAGCTATATTGAAAATTGATCCTCCAGCCCCCCATCAGGATACCCCAGCTAACACTACGTGGAGCAGTGAAGAGCGACTCAGCTGAGCCCTACCCAGATTGCAGATTTGTGAGCAAAACAGTTGATTATTGTTGTTTTAAGCCCCTGTGGTTTAGTATGGTTTGTTATGAGGCAATAGATAACTGATGTAGTGACCTGAAGGTTACACTAGAACATGATTTTTGGAAAAGAGCTGTTTTCAGTCCCTGAAAATGGTCTCCAGTGAATACCAAGTAATTAAATATTTCCTGTGCAGATAATGTTATTGGAATCTTATATTTTGACAGTGTTGAAATATTAAAGAATTTGCAGCCATATTTTAAAACCTCCATACCCATGGGGAAAACAATGGAAGCTTCAGAAGAAGATAAATAATCTAAAGTGAGAGAAATATGTGAGAAAAGAAGACCTAGACAAAGTCCCAAGGAACCCTGATATTTGAGGGCTGTGAGAGGAGGAGTCAGCACAGTTGGCGACAAAGAAGCTGCCTGAGAAGTAACTGAATGAGCAGTTTGTAGTAACTAAGAAGCCAATGGAAGAGAGTGTTTTAAGAATGAGGCATCTGTCTGAGTTGATCATGTTGATTTTTGTTAAAAGTTAGAATTAAAAATAAAGATGTTGGAAAGAAAATGTTATTGTATTACTAGGATTAAGATAAAATCAAACTGATTTTACATAGGAGTGATATAAAAAAGTAGCTAGCATATATACCAGCCTTTTAAAAGTTTACAAGTACAGTTCAGAAATAAGCTATATGTATAATGGCACAGCAGTATGACAGAGAAGAATATCATTAGATTAGGGAATATATGATAGTTCAAAGGCAGTTAAGAATTATCTTAATAAGGTTGTTGGAGGTGGGACTCAAGTATTTACAATGTAGTAGTTAGAATGGCAGGGAGCAAGACAGGGATAGAAGGATGGATGTGTGCATGAAATGCATATAGATAAATAGTAGTTGGAGCCCAGGGAGCTAATATCGCCACAGATTAGTAGAATAGCACAAGGAATAAAGATTTGCAGGAAACTGAAGAGGCTGTGGGAGATCACCTAATAGAAGACCTTTGAAGACATGGACCCACATCTTTTTGGTTGAGTAGCTAAAGGATTAAAAAAAAAACCTGAAAAGAATTGAAACTAAAGAGAGTTAAGCTACAATATCCAGAGTTAGATTGCATTCGTGAAAAATGCATTATCGCTAGAAACTCTTATGTTAAGCATTTCAATACCCAATGCTTATTACTAGTTCTACTGCTAATGAACCATCAAGTTTGAGCAGCACCAGACCAAGTATTTGTTCTTTTTTCATGGCAAAGTTTTATATGATCCAAACTTTCCATGTAATCTTTCAACCTTTTGTATATATATATAAGTTTTTACAACTTTTCTAGCTAGCACTAATCCCAATTTTCCATTTATTTTAACTGTAAAAAAAATCAGAGAATATTAATTTTTCTAAGTCTAGCATTTTCCCATGTGTTCCATTCTTTTTTTAGATGTCAGAACTAATCTTATTGTCCTTACCTTTTGCTCAGGACTGGGCTGTGATCCCATGACTTGTCTGGCCAAGGAAACTCCAAATACATTGGCTGCCTTTCAAAAGATCAACAGATGTTCCTGCTAACATTGTTTGTTAATCTCCTGAGTCAAAAGGCATCTAATAGAGACAGAATTAACAAAATACTAGACTGTTAAACCACAGCCTAATGCAGAAGAGAAAGTAAACAATTCCTAAGAATGTGAAGAAACACAAGTCCTTTGAGTAAAGGCTTATCCATATAATATTTTCAATAAAGTTAAATTCTAATATCTGAAGGGATACACTACCGTATCTGTAGCAACCAAAGCAATAATTCTCAATTTACATTGGCCTTTGTAATACATCAATAAGCCTGAAAACCATAATTGCTTGAATGATTCAGATGGTAGCCTAATTATTATATTGATTAAGCCATCTTGTTTTGATTGATTCTAAGCCATACCTTTTTAGAGAGCATGAATTTTCTTTTGAAACAATGCTAAGAGGAACCTTAGATTACTCACTGCTTGCAATCAAAAAGACCGTCAGTGTTTGCTAAATTATAATATGCTATATTGGATAGTCAGATAGTTTTTTTAAATGTATTTATCCATCTTATTTATGAAATAGATATGTATTATTAGAATTTGTTTTTTAACATTAGAAGCAGTTACATTGCACAAAAGTTTAAAGTATCAGGATGCTGAAGATCAATATACACAGATATACATCTTTCTGAGCAGTTGGTAAATAAAAGATATTAGTTACCTAGAGTTTTGCATTGCCACAAAGGTCACTCTCATCTGTGACACCAACTCAGTGACTCATAACTTTGGGATATTTACTGGAGGTTAATATATCCACCCACTAGAATTTCTTATAATAATTCCATCTTTCCATTTAAAATAGTCTTTTAAAATATAAATGCAGAACATCATCAATAAGAGATATAACCTGCTAAACATAATTTTATGCTTTATGAGTTAAACTTAATAACCTAATATTGCTTTAATGATTCAACATTTTAGAAAATTTTAAGATCATTATTTTGAACATTAATTTTAATTGTACAAAATGGCATATGGAATATTTATCATCTCTTTCAAATAAGTATTGTGTTAATCTAGGAGCTCTAAGATGCCATGACAGCACTAAACGGGGAACGATTTTATGGCTGGTGTGAGATCGCTATGCTAAAGAGAATCGGGAGAGAGCAAGAGAGGGCTCGGAGACAGATCAGACCCTGGTGCAGATCTATTCCCAAGTGAAGCAGAGAGAAAGAGAGAAGACTGGGAAGAAGGAAGTTTGGGTGGGGAGCCTTGCAGGCTGCACTATAGTTAACGGAAGGTTCAACAAAGCTCTTGGTGAGTCCTTGAGCCAAGGTTGGCTGACAAAGGGATCCTTTGTCTCCCTAGGCTGATCTGCACTTACTCACTGGCTAGAAGCCACCTGTGAGGCACATGTTCTCAGTTCAAACACTGAAGTGAGTTTAAAGTTCAATAGCTGGGGACCTCACTCTCGCTGTAGGAGGAACTTAGTCAAGCACTTTGTCATGGCGGCCACAACCACCAAATCGGCATTTCCAAACCTGATCTCTTTCCTCATTTCTGCTCCTAAATTGTGAACTGCCTTCTGGGAAGCTCAATCTGAATGATCTGCTGACACCTCAAATTCAGTGACTCAGTGCATTCCAAAATGAAGGGTTAGTTGTCCTAACTCATACCACCATTTTCCTAAGGACGAAGGGCAATCCTTACTTCTCTCCTTTGTCTTCCAGATCCAAATACCTAATGAATTCTGTTGATCCAGTCTCTACCCCATTTTTTTCCTTCTGTGTCTTATGCGAGCTCCAATGTTACTACTTATAATTTTGACACCCATTACCTTTGTGATCCATTATCAGCACTGTGGGCCTCTCTGCAGGTCCCTCCCCGCCCCTGCCTGCACACACACACACCTCCCAGCTCTTCTCTCTAATCCACTTAAAGTGCTGCTGCCAGGTTAATCCTTGCTTGTATTATTTCTGCTCTTAACAAAAATAAAACAAAAGAAATAAAACACTTCAGTGGCTCCTAATTTCTTACAAAATGAACTTCTGTATCCATAGCCTGTCATTCAAGGGCCTCCATGATTAAGCTTTAATCTAGCTTTTCAATTTTGCCTCCTAAAAGTCCTTCTATACACAATGATTGAAGTCTTCCTGAATTACAGCAGGGCCACAATTAGGCTGTGAACTTTCCTACCATCATGAAATTTCCTCATAGAGTTGCTTTTATTTTCTCAGTGAGTCTTGTAGAAAAGGTTTTGGTGTCATGAAATACTGTCATATAGTCGGCAGTTATACAGCAAATTTACTGGTAATTGGAGATCACATAATATAGTAAAGCAAATGCCACTACAGAATTTCAGTGAGTACTCTAAATACCAAGCCACAGTATAAAGTAAATATGGCTGAATTATTATGTAGATAACCAAAGTACATTTAGGGAAGATGTTTTATTAAGAACCAGAACAAACTATAAAACACAATAACAAACCTGAACAAATTTCAATATCACGTTCATAAATGAAGTGTTTGTTGGATATTGGTACCTAGCAAAAAAAAAGGGGGGGGGGAAATATTAGCTTGTATGTGATATTATAGCAATAACCTTTGTTGCATTTAGCAGTGGTTTATGTTAGTAATAAATTTAAATATGATATGTTTGGGGAATAACTGAAACACTGTATTGGATCAGCCTGTGGTATGTGTTTTTTAAATTTTTGCAAAAAAGATGCCAATAGGATTCAAATGCAAAAAAACTGTAATTTTGTTTCCCTCTTGTGAACTCCCAAAGCACAGTCCCATACATCTCTTGTTGCATGTATCCATTTCATCCTGCTGTTATATCTCCTCGAACTCCACCAGACTACAATATTCTTGAGGGTGAGCTGTATGTTTTGATTCAGTTTTATATCTTCAGTTATTTTCATTTGGATGAATGAAAGAAATGGGAGTGCCTGAATAGTCAGTGAGAAGACATAGAAGGAAAAGGAGAGGTCTATCAAACAGACAAGGCTGGGAGAAGAGCATGTGAAAAGGCATCAAAATGTGAGAAGCATATTCCGTACATGGAGGAACTGTGAGAAAAGAAGCTGAACTAGTAGAAGCCGAACCATGGGAACGTCACATGTCATCCCAACTCTAAAGAGTTTGGATTTTAGGCAATAGGAAATCATGCCAGGAAATGAAAAGATAAGACTTGTACTTTAGAAAGATCATTCTGGCAGAGTAGAGATAAGCTGGGAGTGTGGGAGAGGGGACAACTGTTGTGACAGGGAGGCAGGGAGACTGATTAGGAGGAAACTGTTACAGTGTTTCACAAAGATGTGAACTGGGTTTGTCCTCAAGCCAGAGCAATGGGAGTGAAGCAAAGGGGAGGGGTCTGATAAATACCCGGAAGCTGTAAGCAGCAGGACTAGATTGACTGTACACAGGCAGTGAAAATGCATCTAGAATAATTCTTAGATGTTTCAGGGGTGGTGCCATCGTGACAGAAATGCTTTAGGAGGATAATGAATTCCGTTTGGGGACCTGAGAGGTGGGATAATAATGGGGCTCATGAAGCAAGTAGAAGGAATTCGATTCAAGCGATAGCTGGAGAACCAAGAAAAAGTTGTTTATAATACTGTACTTTGTGCTGTCTATTTCCATGGCACGGGCCATCATTCTTTCCTTTCAATCATTTTTTCAGTCTTTCAGAATCTCTTAATAGTCCTAATATATGTGGAAGACCCCTTCAGAATTCTCTATTTTCCCCCATATATAAAGGCCCGTTGATCAGTAAAATACATAGACCATCCTACAGGGCCCATCTCCACCCCGTCTGCTCCAAGTATAAAATTTAGGAAAAGACCTAGTAGGCCACTAGGTCATTCTAACAGGGGATTCTTTTTCAGCATATAATGAGAACACCTTGGCTATTTCAGAACCTTCAAAGAATAACACTTTCCCTATATTTTAGTATCAAATTGTGAGCCTTTTTGGTGAGCACTAGTATAAAACTTTATAAAATTGAATTTGTAAATTTCTAAATACCACTCAAAATCTCTGAAGGTAATATTTTCACAAGCAATAGATGCCACACCCCTTAAAAAACAATGAACCTCTACCTTTCTAAAGCCGTATATTATCTCTCAGAACAAATAGAGAGCTATTTCTAGGGGCAGGACTAGAGGTTTGGATAACAAAGGTAGTTGATATTTAAAAGTTAAAGAAAAATTATTGTTTAACTGAATATCTAACTGACTCTGACTCTCCATTTGAAAGCAAATGTGCCTGCTTTAAAAAAAGGAAATATAAAAAAATAATAAAACAATAATAATAATAAAAGGAAATATTAAGTATGATAAACTCACAACCAATATAAAACAGCACACTGTCTCAAAAAGTTTACTTTATTTATAAGTATAAATTTATCTCCATGGGGGTTATAAGTAAATTTTTTACATGAATAAAAATTTTGAGACGTCTCATTTCATCCTGCCCCTTACCTGTACAAACTTGAAAACGTACCTTTGTTCATTGTTCAAACGTGTTTCTAATGAAAAAGAACTATTTTCTTTACAAGGTGCCTTTCTGTAATACTCATATCAGCATGTACTATCCTGAATCTTTCTTCACTATTAGAGTACATTTTAAGTGCACTCATTTCCATTGTAATACTTGAGATCCTGACATGGTCAAGATTGCTTACAAATTTTAAAAACAAAGGGGCTCAAATGGCCCATGTGTATGTGAAAATCATTTCTTTTTAACAGTGATATGAAACTGCCTCTGGGGCCATACAAACAAATCTCGAATAAGTACCAACTCAATGTGTAACTTCTCTTAAAGCAGAAAGTGAGAAGCTTTAAACGATAGGAGAATTTCTAAATTTCAGACAATACATATTTAGTTTGGAATGTATCCCAAAACCTTGGAGCTGATACTCAAATTATCTATGAAACATAGGCCAGAATTTAAGCATTTGAATTCTCAACACAGAGATCATCTTATATAGATGACAAACAAATTCACAGCTGCCAAGTTTTATGATTCATTCAGGAGACAATTTATTGAAACCTTTTCCATGATCTCAGTATCCTTGGACTTTAGTAAGAGAAAGTCTGGGAAATCGGAGAAAACAAGTGGTGGAATGATTTAAAATAGGATAAATTAAATTCTACCTTTTATAAAGCAGGATAGTAACTTGAATTCTCTGTGCACAGTTCTGCGATGTGAAGGTAAAGTTTACAGACTTTTTTTTTTTTTTAAAGATTTTTATTGGGGAATTGGGGGGATGGGAACAGTGCTGGGGAATTGGGGAAAGGGGAACAGACAAGTTGCTGTCGTTTTGTTCTTCAGTCTAGTTGTGGAGGACGTTGCTTCACTGGCCCAAGTTGGCACCATCATTGCGCTCTTCTCTGGCGAGGCAGATCAGTCGCCGGCTTCTGGACGGCCGCTCACTGCGGCTGCTGGCCGCTCACGCTGGCTGCTGGCCGCTCACGCTGGCTGCTGGCCGCTCACGCTGGCTGCTGGCCACACACGGTAGCCCATGGCAATCCACTGCCACAGGGACTGCAGCCCACACCATCGCCGGCGATTCACGGCATCCCAGCTCCAGGTTGAGCTGTTGTTCAGCATCTTAGCTGTGGAGGGCAGTGTCACTGGCCCTCATATGTGGGATCCGAACCGGGGCCCTCTGGCATCCCAAGCGAGTTCTTAACCATCGCGCCACTCGGCCGGCCCATACAGACTTTTATTCTCTTCATTTTAGTGCCTGAATAATCTTCAATGTCCAAAGGATAATTTGGCTGTGCAGTGTTTCAACAGACTATTGCATAGCTCTTTTCATTTGTTCTAGATGGTGAACATTTTTTCTTGCAGATGTTACTTACTGATCACCTTGACAGTGATGGAAGAAATTCTGTATTTCAGAGGCTCATTAGAAAAAAGTCCCATCGATATATAAACATCTTATACATACCAGGCACTGTACTGTGTAATTGCACTTCTGCTTAATTGAAATGACTCAATTTATGTCAATTCCAAATATGAGAAGTGTAACTAGTTTTCTATCATTGTGTAATAAATTAAACAAATTTAGCAGCTTAAAACACCACCCTTTTATTACCTCATTGTTCTGAAGGTCAGAAACCTGTACATGGAGTGACTAGCTCCTCTGCTCAGAGTCTCATGTAGCTAAAATCAAGGTGTCAGCCAGGCTGTATTCTCATCTGGACTCCAAGGTCCTTGTGCAAGCAGAATTCAGTTCCTGTGGTCATTGAAATGAGGCTTGCGTTATCTTGCTGGCAGTCAACAGGGAGCTGCTCTCAGCTCATAGGGACCACCTCCATTATTTGCCATATGGCCCCTCCATTTTCAAAGCCAGCCATGGAGAATCTTCCTTGCATTGAATGCTCCTCACATGTCCACATTCTCAAGGAAAGTCCTAGTCCCCTTGATAGGCTCACCTGATTAGGTTAAGACACCTAGGATAATCTATCTATCATAAGGTCAGCTGATTTGAGATCTTAATTGTATCTGCAAAACCCCTTCACAGCAGCACCTAGACTAATGTTTGAATAACTAGGAAAAGATGGGTGTATACCTGGGGATAGGGAATCTTAAGGACAACCTTAGAATTCTGCGTACAATCTCACAAGTGTGGAATTAAAACCTCAGCTAAACTGTGTTATCATCAGAAGTTTGGCTGGGGAGAATGTGCTTCCAATCTGATTCCGATTGTTGACAAAATGTATTTCCTTGTGGCTGTGTGACTTAGGACCTTGGATTTGTGTTGGCTGTGAAGTAGGAGCCACTCACCGGTCCCAGAGGTTACATGTCACCTTCTTCGCAGGCAGTTCACAGCATGGCTGTTTGCTACCCGAAGGCCAGCAAGAGAATTTCTTTCTCTAGTCCGCTAAGGTAGAATCTTATATTCCATGAGCTAATCATGGCATGACATCCTGTTACTTTTGCCATATTCTTTTGGTTAGAGACATGTTACATTGGGTCGTCGAAAAAGTCATGACGCATTTTTGTAATGAAAAACGTAGAAAAAATACATCATGACTTTTCCGACAACCCAATAGTTTTCATTTTGCACTTAAGGGGATGAGATTCTGAAACGGCATGATCTTAAAGTGTGTCTGCCACAATATATATATATATATATATATATATATATATATATATATATATAAAATTATAGTTGGCATTAAGTATTATTCAACTACAGCTTCAGGTGTATAAAGTAGTGGTCAGGCATCTACACCGTCCATGAAGTGGTCTCCCTAATAAGACAAGTGCCCATCTGACCCCCTACAAAATCTTTACAACATTATTGATTATATTCCCCAAACTGTCTTTCATATCTCCGTGGCAATATTGTGGCTACTAATTTGTACTTTTCTTTGTTTTCTTTTTTAAAGATTTTAATGGGGAGTTGGGGGAGGGGAACAGTGTTGGGGAATCGGGGAAGGGGAACAGATAAGTTGCTGTCCTTTTTTTGTTCTTCAGTCTGGTTGTGGAGGGCGTTGCTTCACTGGCCCATGTTGGTATTATCATTGTGCTCTTCCCGGGTGAGGCAGTCGCTTGCCGGCCATTGGACGGCAACTCACGAAAGCTCACGCCAGCTGCCGGCCAGGCCCACTGCAGCCTACGCTGTCGCTGGCAACTTCACGGCAGCCCAGTTCCAGGTCTAGCTGTTGTTCACCATCTTAGCTGTAGAGGACACAGCATCACTGATCCTCATGTGGGATCTGAACCAGAGCCCTGCTGCTCAGAACTGGCGTCCCAAGCCAACTCTTAACCAATGCGCCACTCGGCCGACCCTGTACTTTTCTTGATGTGACTATTTTGGTAGAGCTTATCTAGTCTTCTCAACTTTAAAGAGCACCTCCATACAACTTTTTATGGATCTGGTGAGGTAGTCCACATTTATTCTCTTTTTACATATTATGATGCTGATTGTACTTTCAAAAACACTTTAATTTCCAGACTATTAATAAGTCTCTTGAGAGAAGTGAATCTTAATATACAAATTTTAACATATTTTAATTACATGTGTCTTGTTCTTTAGCTGAATTTGAGTGGTGGATTATGGTTAAGGGATGGCTAAAATCTGATGAGTACTGGTTGTTAAAATATATATGTATAAAGTTTGTAGTGGTAGATGAGATGTGTGTGGGAGTGATCACTGATCACATAAACAAACATCCTAGAAATTTATGCACTCTGTATATTGGAGGGAAACTGAATCAAGTTTACTGAATTAATTGAATAGTACCAATTCTATGCTCAGCTCTACACCAACCTCTATACAGGAACAAAACTCAGACAACCCTCATATTCTGTTCTGGGGCTTACAGTGTTGCTAAGGAAACAAAACTTATAAGTATTAGATATAAGATGGCATAGGGTTTTGTTAAAATTAGATAGATGAGTATATGGGTATAAGAGATATGAGATCTCAAAGGAGGGAGCAGGGATTAGAGACGGCTTGATAGAGAGGTTTGAGAAAGGTTTGGATTATAAGTAGAAACACACGTTCAAGCATGAGAAGTATTTTGAACACCAGTTTGCTGTAAGAACTGATTCTAACTAACCTCTTTGCAAGACAGCAAGGAGAGCAGCGTGAAGGATTTATGTTAAGGAGAGAGTACTAAAGCATTTACTCTATCTTTGTGAGGTCACAGTAGACCTCAGGGTAATGGGGATTAAAATATCCATTTGAATCATAGAAAACAAAATGCCAAAATGTGAACCGACATGATCAGTGTCACACTGCAAGGTGTTAACATAGGATCCAGTTGTCTAGCCTTGTGTTTGTTTGTTTTAAACAGAAAATTCTACCATGAATGTTTTCAATATTATACAACTTAAAAAAAACAGTGACTAGCCTGACATGTAATTGCAAATGAATATCAGAAACAACAAAACAGGGTATTAATTTCTTATCTAATGAAATCATGTCACAAAGCATAAAACGCTTCATCTTGTCTTCCAATTATGTAAGTTGAAAAAGTACTTTTGAGTCCATACTTTCCTTAGATTCCCACAACAAGTCTTTGAATAGAAAGTATAGTTTATAGGTAACTGCATTATATTGTAAAAACCTATCTACAAAGTTATATTTCACTATGTAATGGAGAATGTATTTTAAGTGGCTGTTTATAAATTGCATTAAATCATAAAGGCAGTATTATTAGTTGAGAAAACTAGTAATTGAATGTTATTGTTTATGACCTTATCATTTTTCACATAACTACTTATATTTCAGAGCCTGTCAGAAACCAATTTTCTACAGCGAGCTATTGCAGTAAGTAGAAAGATAGTTAGAAATTCTTATAAGCTGAAATCTACTTCTCCCAACTATAAATTCTTTGTCTAGTAAGTAAAAGCTCATCTTGTGCTCATAAAGCAGAACACTGCAGTTCTTTTTGGCTATTTTAGTACATCTTGAATGCGTTTCCTTTCTAACTGAAAAAAAGAATTGTACTCGTAAATTCTCCCTCAATTCCTAAAAGCTACAGTGAGCACTGCTAAAGAGAATCTATCTCAGTAGATAGTCCTGGGATCGGTATTGATTGTGACATTGAATAAATGGGCTTGATCTTCCCTTCAAAGCACTCAAGGCTACAAGTAATGCAATCTAAAAGAAACAAGAGGAAAAGCAGGTGCGTGGGTGGTGAATCTGGGCTTGGGTCTCATTTGCACCAGAAAATAAATTGTCATTTGAAACCTCAATCTATTCTCAAGTCAGACAGAAAAGAGGACCGGGGCCTCCCACGTTCACTTTAAGCATAGTTAGAGCCGGAGGGTTGCCTGGGTTTTTAGTGCAGGCTGTGTACTACCCAAGGGCACCTGGCTAAGTGGGCAAGTGAGGTTAAAGTCAGCTCTTGTGTGGCTTGCTAATGTCTATGTGCCTATGTGAGAATGTATCTGCTCGGATGGAGGGGTATCTTTTCCTCATTCACACAAAAACTCTGTATGGATTGGCTCTAGCCTTACTAAATAGCACCCTATTGGTCCCCAAAGCAAATGCATTAACTGTGCCTGGAGAACCTTGAATCACTGTCGTAAATACCTTCACTCTGCCTATCCTCGTTAAAAGTGTCCCTTCCTTTCTCTGTGTGAAGACCATGTGAAGGAGAAGAAAATTCTCAACTGATGTTTAAGACAACTCTCAACTCGCTTCAATAGGGAAAAAAAATTATTGTAGCTTCATAAAAAGCTATTGATTATGTTAGTTATCGCTTTCTGTCATAAAATTTAAAAAAATTAGCTCCAAGACAAAACATAATGTTATCAGTCCCTTCCATGAATCCTTATCACCTGCTGAACAGTTCTAGGTGTGACTCCCAAACACGCCCTCTAATTCCATAGTTGACATTTTTATTCATACTTAGAAAGTGTTTCTTTCTTCTCTGCCTTCCAAAATCCCCCCTGCCCCATTGTTCAAAGCTCAGGACAAATTCCAAGAACTATTTCATTTTCTCTCTTATACACTGGAATGTTCCTCCATGCTATCTGTTCATTTCCATAACACACAATTGGGTTGATAAAGCCCAGGGTCCAGGCTGTAGCACAAGACTAACATGGCTCCAAACAGATCAGCTGGGATGCAGTGGGGGCAGCAGCGGCAGCCTCAGTAGGACGAGAGGTTGGGAGAAGAGGCGAAGTTGGTGGCAGCAACACCCTCAAGGCAATGCCACAGAGATGAGGCATTTATCATAAAGAACAACATTACTTCAGTCTTTAGGCTCCCATCAGAGACCATTGCCATTGGTGATGGTCATGGACCAACACGGAGAGTTCTTCATCCCTCTGATACTGCCTGGGAAGGAAAAGGAACTCTGGTAGCTGGAAGGACAGCTTTCACCTGGCGGGTACTCATCCAGACACTTTAGAGTGTCTGCAATTCTATTACTCTCTTACTCATAATTCCTTGATTGTGAAACTGATGAATGGGGAATCATGCTCTACACCATCACCAACAACATGTCAGACTGCCTTTCTGCAACTCTGCCACCCCTTTATTTTACTGATTATTTACTTCCGTCCCCATCCTTATATTCCCCTTTTTTCTAGTATGACATTCTTTTTTTGCTAATGTTAGAATTAGTCCTTGAGTGTGAGGATACTGTTGATCAAATGATCCAACTTTATGAGTAGAGGACTAAGTAAGTAGCCAGGAATCAAACAGGCCAAAGCACACCAAATTACTCTATCCTCTCTTTTTGGAATATGCCCTTAGGTTTTCCCTGGTGTCTCCGCTCATACTATTCCCTCTAATTATTTTTCCCAGTCTCTTGTTCTATTAAAATGAAACCCATATTTTAATATTTAAGTTGAATGCTAATTCTTTATTAAAGTGTTTCCTGAAATATGATTTTTGACTTCCTCATAGTATACATCTTATAGATTTAGAAGCAATCTGAGGCAGGATGAGAGCATGGAAGGCCAAACAGATAAGACTGATGATGACAAAGTGTCTAGACATCAAGTAGGAGTCTAGAGGTTGGACCAACACATAGACTACATCCATGATGTTTAAGCGAAGAATGTAGAGCAAGTGGGAAAGTAGCTCAGGATCCAAGAATTGTAGCTAAAATTTTGAATACAGTTAGGGCATTCAGGCGAATGTGAAGAATGAATGGATGAGCCAGGGGTAAACATGAAGCATAGCACATTGGAGAATTTTTTTGAAGTTCATGTCTAGCTCTAGATGAAACTTTCCTGCTCCCCAAAGAGTATGTGATTGTGAGGTAGGTCCAGAATTTTCAGTTCTTAGTTTGCATTTCTCTTATTATATGCATCATGCTGTACTTTGAAAGTACTCATCTCCCTTTACTAGCCTATAATGTCAGATACTGGTTTACTCTGTTCATGTTGCCTACATTGTCTATTGTGGTGCTATTTACACAGGGATGGATGTCTTTTGAATTGTAGTTTTGAAGATGAGTTGAACTTGTGAAAACTATTAAGAATTCAATTTTACACGTGTTGAGATTACAGACTTGCAGAAGGAAATATCTGGCAGTCAGTTGGATTTGAAAGACCCAAGATCCAGAGGGAGTAGATGAATGGACAGATATATTTGGATGATTTTCATCTATAGGTGAACACCAAAGTAGTATGTATAAAGATAAAAGAGCTCTAAATTGAGGACTGAATGTAGGAGATAACAAATTTATTTATTCAGCCAACATTTATCAATCATTTAGAATGTTCCAAGCACTTAGGTACATGAAATTATACAAATATACTTACAGGAATAGTCTCTACCATCAAAGATTCTTCAATCTTGCAGTGGTGATGACAGACCAGTGAGGAGGTAATTGTAATATGTATTAAGTTGAGAAAGTAATGTATTTAAGAAAGGGTTGTGACTAGCAATGGTCTAAAATGCTTTAAAAAATGAAGTCAAAAGAAAAACAATTTCATTTCCCTACAATGAGGTCATTGGTCATTGTTGAATATTTTGTTTTGGAGAAGTGAGGCAAATTTGCATGACATTTGTCATATTGGTTAGGTGATGACTTGGAAAATACATATACATTTTAGTAAGTCTTGCGCTGTTATTAGGTGCAACACTTGCTAGGTAAATTCACATATCTACATGTTTCATCTTCTTCAAAGGGTATTATTTTTCATCCAAATATGATGATCTGAATAATCTACATGTTTTATTTGACATTCATTTATAAAGATTGGATTTTAATGGTTATATCACTCCAAATCCTATGGCTCCAGAATCCAATGTGAGTGCATTGTTTGGAGAAAAGTGTAATGGGGTTATCTACAGGGTCCCATTTTATTCTCTATAATAAAGTATTGTACATTTCATCTTCAATATAGTTTTACAAGTAGACATCTAGAGAAGATTATTCAATAAGACCATTTCAAGGCAATCACCATTTTTAAAGATTTGAATTAAACATTGATGATCCAGGGCCGGCCGAGTGGCTCAGTTGGTTAAGAGCTCGCTCAAGAGTTTGAGCTCTGAGCAACAGTGGTTCGAGTCAGCCCGAGCTGAGCAGCCGTGAGCTGCCAACAGGTGGCAGGATGGCTCAGCTAAAAAAAAAAAAAAAAACCTAAACATTGATGATCCATTTTGTTCCCTGAAGTTTTGTGCCAGGGTCATTTTGTTATTTGTAAGCTGCTGCTAGGAGCTTACAGTTTCACATTGTTTAAAATGAGATGGAAGTTCTCCATTTCAGCAAAAACAAATCCTACAATATCTCACTAGGAAAAGAAAGTTGCCTTTCCCATAAATTACTGAGTATTTAGAAAGGTGTGGAGTCCACATGCAAAAAGGATTGCAACATGTTGAGAGAAATACAATGAGCCAGTTATAGAGAACTAACACTGGCAATGTGTTGGTAAGAGATTATGCATCAGTGTGTATGTGAAAGTACATAGTGGTTACCAAAGGGTAAGGGGGAAAGGGGTGGTAGATGCGGGTAAAAAGGATCAAATATATGCTGATGGAAGGAGAGCTGACTCTGGGTGGTGAACACACAAAGTGATATATAGATCATGTATTACAGAATTGTACCCTGAGGCCTTAATGGAAACAGCCTCAGAGGATCTGAGACCTTAAGGTGAAGGGAAAACTAACTTGTTTATGTTTGTAAGCCTTCCTGATCTGGATCATGGTCTGGTACACTGAAAAATTATTGATGAGAGGTATTTTTTATTTCTTTATTGTTATTTACTTTCTCCATTAAATGTCTTTTTATATTAAGTACATGCATTTAAATATATGACATGTAATATAATTTGAGATTTTAATGTTTTTTCTCAAATATTCCATGATACTGATTAGCATATGATTTGACAAATATTCAGAAATTATTGGAAGCATTTCTTAATGTAAGCCCCATTCCATTTTATTTGAATTGAGTAGTAAATAACTACCATGAACTTTTAACGTGGAATAAATAATATACCATGTGTTTTCACAAGTATGCACTGACCAATTTAATGATCATAAATGAGGCTAATAGTAAGATAAATCAAATTCAAGTATTTATTAAGTAAAGGGCTCATTTAATCAACGGAATGACCTCTCTTTACTGGATATTGTCCTAGATGTTGGGTATAGTGCTGTGAGGAACTGTGAAGTGTTTGGGATTTTACTCAACTTTCAAGCTAATAAACTAGCCTGTTACTACGTCATGGTTGCTGGCAAAAGATGAGATTCTTGAGTAAGAGATAAAGGACTCTATTACTCACGGCACAGCAGGCAGCGTGAGCTCCATGTTTGCTTGTGTCAGCTTCTCATGACCCCCGAATTCCACAGGCTGACACAGGAGGGCCTACATGGATGCCTACACAAGAACTGTGTTGTGTTATAGGAAAGAAACACTGTGCTTGGAGAACTGATCACTTTCCAAGTGAACGGTAACAAGCCTGTTGTTTGTCTGGGGTGGGATGTTACCTCTTCCCTCCAGAGTTGCTTGCTACAAACATAACCCTGAAAAGCAGCCCAGGCAAAGATCTGTGAGGGCCTTGTATTCTTGGCTTACCTAGCAAGACTCTGCAGGGACTCTTAGGGTCCATTAGCAAATCGCCTCTCTCAAAAAAAGCCTTAAATCGTTGCCCTACAGAGCTTACATTCTGATACTAGGATTCTTACTGGTGCAAAGGATTTCATCATAGCCTGCTTGACTTCTGAACTGATGTCAACATTATCTTGAAGCGTGCTCTGGTCTCTTCCCCATTTTTAGTTTTAATACTCACGGATGCTTTATCTTCCATTGCTATTTACTTCTTTGTTAAGTCTCATGCATTATTCAAATTTTGCCTATTCAGGAGCCACACTCCTGTCATAAAAGCTGGACTGAGTTCCTCAAGACATTTCCAGGCAACTTCCTCAAAGCCTCACTACCCGTTCAGGGTATCTCTCTTGCCTAAAGCAATTGTCCTGTGTAAGCCTAAGGACTCAGGTCAGTTGGACTTTTGCAGGCTATTGTTTAGCCTGAGCTGGGCTGCCAGACTCTAGGTTTATGTCTACTATGTCCACCTAGCTGTTACATATTTCTGGTAGGAAAGGGCTCTCTCTCTTCTTTATCCCTTTATTTCTTCTTATTCTCAGCTCCTGATCCTTATAGCATGACTGTGCACTGAAATTTTGCTTTGAGTGGTGACCAGTATTAGAGAGAGAAAGGTTTGTTTATCTTATAGTTAGTTGCACTGCTCTGAAGACTCTGAAACACTGAAGCCTATTTCCCTGAAGGACTGTAAGTAGCCATGAATTCACCCTTGCTTGAAAATAGAGCCAGGGTATTAGTGGGGAGAGGCAACAGTATAGAGGGATAGAAAAGAAGTGTGGGTTCTTAGAAGAAAGGGGACTTGAAGGTGCCCATATATGATGTAAAAATAGATAAATAGTTTGAGTTGTCCTCTGAAGTCCAATTGTGTCCGTTCTGGTAAGCACTTCATCTGAATGCTATTCCTGATAGTGTTGGACATAATAGTCAGGTTACTCCTCAGTCCACCATGTTCCTGGTGCTGACAAACATAGTTAAGAAAAAGTGATGGAAAGAGGCTGGGAGAAAATAGAAATGTAAGAGATTGTGGTTCTGTGGGCAGGCCTGCATTGTACATGTAAATCAGCAATAGTTAATTTATATGTGTGGCTGTGTATGTGAATGCATCTGCACATGACTCATAATTTAGAGGTGGTTGTGTAATATATTTATAGCTATGCATATACACATATATATGACTGAAATAACTAGTTCATAGTATATTAGGCCCAAGATACGATCGTAGTTTTAGAAAGCTGAAGTCATTTCCTCACCAGTTTCATTATGTCATACAGAATTATATGTTCTGTATGGGAAAGAGAAAATGCATAGGCAAAGGAATTTGTAAGAGGAAGATACGAAATATTTGAAAGAGACTTAAAATCTGTGACTAAATCCGAGAAGGAAATGACCTTTTGTATACAATGCACTTGTCAGGATATATTAGAGAAAATCTATGTCATTAACAAGCCAAAGAAGGAGGCCTTTGTATGCTACTAACGGTACGATATGTATGTAGAAATGAATCTAAGTGTGGGAATAAAAATAAAGAGAAAACTGAGAGAGAACAGACTATACAGAGTGAACAACCAAGAGAAAAAATTAAATGTTTAGCCATATGTAATGATTCTTAAATCTTATCACATTAGCTTCTCAGTGATGGATCTGTGCTGACATGGTGTCTGGGATTTCAGACCATGTAGTCATATTCACTTTGGAATCAGATCATTACTCCAGATTTGAGCCAAGGGCTCACATCCATCATGGAAACACAGCTACTAGCATCAGGCAGCATATAGGAGTGTAAGTTGATCAGGCAGAAGTCCTCCAGGTTTCAGAATAAAATGGCAAAATTATGGAGCTCCTGCGGAGAGGATGCTGTAGTCAGAACTTCAAATATTGGCTCAATATATGCTTTTGACACAGAGTTCCAAGCAAAGAACCTGACTAAGTGCTATTATGAGTTAACTAAATCAAGGAAATCTAAAAATGTTTCATAAAGGTGCAGGATGGGAATTAATTTTTTATACTACCTTCCACAAAGGCTCAGTTTCTTAAGAAATTGCTCTTCTTTTTCGAAAATCAGCCACCTATTGAATGCATTCAAGCTACTGCCTTGCCCACCGGCTGAAGCTGACTGCTCTGGGAATATGGCTGTGAGTGGATAGCTTGCAATTAGTAGGCTTTAGACCACTGGTAGGAGGAACTCCCACCCAGAATCCAGAGAAATTCAAGGGGGATCAGAGAACTATGAGTCATGTTTGGCACACACCAAAAAGTGTTCTAGGAAGGCGGGCTTTGGAGGCCAAGAAATGAGGGAGATTAAGTGAGAGTTGACATATTCCAGCGGTGGGGATTATTTGGCTAACATATACTAAACTCAAGTAGACTTTTAATAAATACTTGATTGATGAACTCACCGATCAAATCCTCTCTAAGTATTTTATATCCCTCTTGAACTGTGGAAGCTAAAACGGGATTTGGTATGTTAATGTCATTACCGTTGATGTATTATAATGCTGAGCAAATAAGTAAGTAACCTTTGTTGGTAAGACATAAACTTTTTCTATATGACAGAGATAAAAAGAAATGTCAAAAATGACCCTGTCATTAAAGGCTTGTACGTTGGGAGACAAGACACACCCGCAAAGGGAGAAATATTAAGGCAAGATAGCACCAGGTTAGTTCTGAACACATTTGTTTCCCCACTCTCTCCAGAGGCTTGAAAAGCAAACTTGAACTCATTTCCCTTTTTCTCTATGCCTCTTCTATCATCCCTTTACCATCCTGAATCCTAAGCATTGAGTTGGAAAATTTAGATCAATTATAAGTTCTCATCATAAGTGAATTTGAGAAACACAGTACAGGTAGTGATTGTGGGGGAGGAATAATTGTGTCAGTAACTGTAGGGGCTG